>NC_083583.1:35744499-36344499 GCF_027579695.1 Neoarius graeffei | reverse complement strand
CCTTTAAGCATCAAAACAACAAGAAGACATGAACTAAGATACATCACGCAACAAAGACAAGACAGGAAGAAAATCTCATTTTTATGCCTCCGCCACCATAAGGTGCAGGAGGCATTATGTTTTCGGGTTGTCCGTCTGTCCGTGCGTGCGTCCATCCAGCCATCCGTGCGTGCATGCGTCAGTCCCGAAACCTTGTGAACGCAATAGAGGCTAATGAAAGGAATTTCACCAAACTTTCACTATTTGTGCATTTGGGGACAAAAATAAACTGATTAGATTTTGAGATCAAAAGGTCTAAAGGTCAAGGTTACTGTGGTCAAATGTCTGTCCGAAAACGTTGTGAACACCATATCTCCAAGGCTGATACAAGTAATTTCACCAGGTCAAGATTACTGTGAGGTCAAATGTCCATTCCCAAATCACAACTTAATAAGGCATGTAGTCTACCGGGGGGAGGCATCCCCATCGACGCCGTTGGCGTCGAGTTCTATCTAGTTCACATTTATTTGGAGAAATCTAATGCATAATCCAAGTCTTGTCTTAATGTTAACTGTAATAATAAATTCCAGGCAAAAAATTTTTCACTGGTTTTGTGTCCATTCACAACAACTACATGATCTGAAACTTTGATGCAGTCTAAGTGCTGCCGATCATGTATGTCCCAGACAAGCTTGTTTCCTGAGTGTGTCATTATGACATGCAAATCAAGTTCCTTTATAAAAATCACACTAACTATAATAGAAACACAGTAAACACATTGCATTTATCAAGTCATTCCCCAAAATCAGTTTTTTATATTTCCTCAAACAAAAATCTGATTATAAATGAGAGTTTATAAATGAAATTTCACATCTTCATTCCTAGAAGGTTATTACAGAGGAGTTTCCTGAAATTCAGATCATTTTTGGATGCATGTTAGACTCTAAATGACAAACTCTCATTAGAAGCAGGCGATTATTAAAAGTTTGAAATAAATCTAAAATACCTTTTTTTTTTTAAATTATTAGAATGTATAAAAAAAAAAATTTATTTGAACACACATGGAACTCAGTGTTCTATTAATCGTGCATCCAACGCAATTGCACTGTTTGAACACCAGAGGTCCAAATCTGTACAACCCACAGACTTCAAATTGAATTTGGAGCTGAGAGAGAGAGAGAGAGAGAGAGAGAGAGAGAGAGAGAGAGAGAGAGAGAGAGAGAGAGAGAGAGAGAGCGAGCAAGCACACTGGGCCTGATTTCTCCAAAATCACAACCATGGACATGCTTTAAACATTACAGCTACACAACAATGTTATAATCCTCAAAAAGAGCTCCTCAGTATCTTCCATACGACCCCAGCCCCTGCACCGCTGCAGTCTACTCTGGAGCTTTAACTCTTTACCCCTTAATGATGACCCTGTGCATATCCCATAATGACGACATATGACGCTGGCATGTACAACCCCAATTCCAAAAAAGTTGGGACAAAGTACAAATTGTAAATAAAAACGGAATGCAATGATGTGGAAGTTTCAAAATTCCATATTTTATTCAGAATAGAACATAGATGACATATCAAATGTTTAAACTGAGAAAAATGTATCATTTAAAGAGAAAAATTAGGTGATTTTAAATTTCATGACAACACATCTCAAAAAAGTTGGGACAAGGCCATGTTTACCACTGTGAGACATCCCCTTTTCTCTTTACAACAGTCTGTAAACGTCTGGGGACTGAGGAGACAAGTTGCTCAAGTTTAGGGATAGGAATGCTAACCCATTCTTGTCTAATGTAGGATTCTAGTTGCTCAACTGTCTTAGGTCTTTTTTGTCGTATCTTCCGTTTTATGATGCGCCAAATGTTTTCTACGGGTGAAAGATCTGGACTGCAGGCTGGCCAGTTCAGTACCCGGACCCTTCTTCTACGCAGCCATGATGCTGTAATTGATGCAGTATGTGGTTTGGCATTGTCATGTTGGAAAATGCAAGGTCTTCCCTGAAAGAGACGTCGTCTGGATGGGTACATATGTTGCTCTGGAACCTGGATATACCTTTCAGCATTGATGGTGTCTTTCCAGATGTGTAAGCTGCCCATGCCACACGCACTAATGCAACCCCATACCATCACAGATGCAGGCTTCTGAACTGAGCGCTGATAACAACTTGGGTCGTCCTTCTCCTCTTTAGTCCGAATGACACGGCGTCCCTGATTTCCATAAAGAACTTCAAATTTTGATTCGTCTGACCACAGAACAGTTTTCCACTTTGCCACAGTCCATTTTAAATGAGCCTTGGCCCAGAGAAGACGTCTGCGCTTCTGGATCATGTTTAGATACGGCTTCTTCTTTGAACTACAGAGTTTTAGCTGGCAACGGCGGATGGCACAGTGAATTGTGTTCACAGATAATGTTCTCTGGAAATATTCCTGAGCCCATTTTGTGATTTCCAATACAGAAGCATGCCTGGATGTGATGCAGTGCCGTCTAAGGGCCCGAAGATCACGGGCACCCAGTATGGTTTTCCGGCCTTGACCCTTACGCACAGAGATTCTTCCAGATTCTCTGAATCTTTTGATGATATTATGCACTGTAGATGATGAGATGTTCAAACTCTTTGCAATTTTACACTGTCGAACTCCTTTCTGATATTGCTCCACTATTTGTCGGCGCAGAATTAGGGGGATTGGTGATCCTCTTCCCATCTTTACTTCTGAGAGCCGCTGCCACTCCAAGATGCTCTTTTTATACCCAGTCATGTTAACGACCTATTGCCAATTGACCTAATGAGTTGCAATTTGGTCCTCCAGCTGTTCCTTTTTTGTACCTTTAACTTTTCCAGCCTCTTATTGCCCCTGTCCCAACTTTTTTGAGATGTGTTGCTGTCATGAAATTTCAAATGAGCCAATATTTGGCATGAACTTTCAAAATGTCTCACTTTTGACATTTGATATGTTGTCTATGTTCTGTTTTGAGTACAATATCAGTTTTTGAGATTTGTAAATTATTAAATTCCGTTTTTATTTACAATTTGTACTTTGTCCCAACTTTTTTGGAATCGGGGTTGTATGCACCATAATGACATTTGACGACCCTGAATTTGCCTCTACGTACGTAGAGTGAAACAAGCTTTCTGATTGAAGGTTGCAGTAATCATTTATTGTATACTATTTGACATGAATTCTTCATGTAAAATGTGAAGATTGGTTTTCACATGGGTATTACTCACCTTTCAGACACTACTTGTGGGTCAGTGAATGTTGAAACATAACTTCAGGAGTGATTTTTGTATTCTGTGTCATGCCCTCTTTTCAAAAATGTATGATGTGTCATGATTGTTTTAACATAACCAAGGAGAAAACTAATATGAACAAAACCCCGTCTTTAGACTTTTTTTTCTTGTAAATATGTTCTACGGGTAAACAGTATATACATATACAAGGGTGGCTGTAGCAACTGCTTTAAGGGGTAAAGAGTTAATCCAACATCGGAGTTCCATTTCTGCTTTTTCCAGGTCAGATACTTCATTTATTCAATTTATATTTGTTTAATTCTGAAATTAAATCATTTTCCCCCCCAACAAACTGTTCTGGGAAATAATTTAATTCCAACAACATCGAAAGACTAAATATTTGATTTTTGTTTACTATGCAAATTGTACACAATTAACTACAAGCTCCATTTGCATATGTAATTTTTTTTAAAAAACATCGTCAATACAAAGAACTCCTGAAATAATAACAGCAATCAGACAATTTTTATTTCTGAAATTACTGTTTACAGAAAGGTTGGTGTATTCTCCTGTAATGTCTTGCTTAACATGTTATAAACAATAAATAATATAAAACACGTTGCATACCTTGAAAGGGAGCACTCCGGCTACGAAGGCCCGGCCGTAGATCTTTGTGATGTTCCCTCTCTCAGTCATGGTGATGGGGCTCAGCTCCTTCACAGGGTTCACCTTTACCACCACCTCTCCACCACCCTTAGGGTAATAACCTCTGTAAATATATAATAAAAGCATGCATAATAAAGGGATGTGATCCAAAATGGAGTAAATGATAAAGTAGGACCAAAATATTAATAGAAATACATGAAAATAGGATACAAGGTGCATGAATAAATCACAAACTGCCATCATCAGTCAAAATTAGACAAATCATCATATATAGCTGTTGTTTATATTAAAAGAGAGCAAGTGTGAGCAAATCACAAACAGGTACGTGACATAACGGATGTGAACGTTGCATACAGGGCACACAAAATCCAAACCTTAACAAGAAATGTTTGACATGTCTAAGTGTCCCCTTTCGTTTCGCCCTCAATTTCATTTGACAGTGGTTCTTCTCGAGTTTCTTCCTCAAGGGCTTGTTTGAGGTTTTGCACTCGAAAATACAGTTTCATTTTTCTTATCATCTAGCAACCTAGCAGTTTTCACCAGCTACTTGGAAAGAATAGTGAGCCCAGTACCACTTACATAACCTACATTACGTAAATGAAGCTTCACTGCACTAAAGCAACTCCCCACGTGAAGCAAACTAAGCAACATCAACATGGCAAAAGTAGTTCACTACATCAGACACAATTTTTAAAATGTTTTTAACCAAACCAACTTCATGGCAACTCAATGCTCTCTCAGTGATCAATATCATTGTCAGTCAAACAAATACACAGGAAAAATGTTCAGTTCAATTGTTTATTCAACAATAACCCATGATCATTATTCTCACTGCTCCAAAACCAATTTGTCAACAAAAGCATGTGCTTCACATAAAACGCAGGTGTCGATAGTGCATGAAGGTTCATCTGCGCGCGCGCATATATATATATATATATATATATATATATATATATATATATATATATATATATATATGAGTGATTCCATGCTTATGGGTACTGAAATGGGGACATGAACTTATTTTTAAAAATTCACCTAAAACCATTTCTTTTTTTTACCATCAGGTCACAAAACATGTAATCTTTAATGAATGATATGTTAAAAGATAACTTTAATTTTCTGAGATGTAATAAAAACATATTTATATGCCAAAGTCAGAACGTAACAGAAGCGTTGTGGACATATATATTCTCAATTTTAACAATGTAGAATTACTTTTTGAAACATAGGAAGGTGATGTTTTAGCAAATATAATTAATAAACATGTGTAGTAGAATAAACATACACATTCTTTCAATAAGATTAACATGGTATATAGCTAGATTGTAATTAATTTGTAACAGATGCGAGATGGACAATCGTAACAGAAGTAATGTAACAGACATCATTTTGGAACTCATAGGCTTGACTTTGGCATATAAATGTCTTTATTACATCTCAGAAAATTAAAGTTATCTTTTAACATATCATTCATTAAAGATTACATGTTTTGTGACCTGATGGTAAAAAAAGAAATGGTTTTAGGTGAATAAGTTCATGTCCCCATAAGCGTGGAATCACTCATTCATATATATATATATATATATATATATATATATATATATATATATATATATATATATCAGTGTTTATATCAGCCCACATGTCGTCACACAGAAGAAGTGCTTCTGTGGCTACAGAAGAAACAAAATTAAATTAAAAAAAAAAAAACTGTGGCTTTTAGGTTTTCTTTAGGCCACAGCAGAAAGATCTGATCTGCTTGAGTGTTAGAAATACTCAGGAAAATGAAGCTTACACTACCGAGCTACTTGATCAATAAAAAGAGCTCCACTATCGCAAGCTATATGATCAGAGGTGGACAGTGACGAAGGACATTTACTTGAGTACTGTACTTAAGTATGCTTTTTGAGTATCGGTACTTTGAGTACTATTTTTGTTGGAAACTTATGACTAACTTCACTACATATGAAAAACAAAAATACTGTACTTTTCACTCCACTACGTTTCTATCAACGTCCTCGTTACTCTGAAGCAGCTTTGAAAGTGGATGTTTTTTTTTCCTTTTCTAAAACGTGATTGGTTTTTTCATAGGCGACACGGAGACAGCTGATCAGTAATCACTAGGGTCACGTCACATCCATAGCGTTATTTGAACACGATCAGTTGATGGAAGGAGGCGGTTCTTCTGGGGAATGCACGCACTCATGGCCATACCCAGAACCCATGTTTCAGTTTTCTGAAAAGATTAAAGATTTGTTTGTTTGTTTTTTTTAAACTTTTGTCGAAAACAAACCACATCACGGCCTACAAAAACCCGCCATCCAACCTGCGGAAGCATATTGAGGTATATAAATGTTTTATTCAAAGAGAAAGCTTGCAATGAAGTTGTCTGTGCTGTTCGAGCTAGTGATTAGCGTTGCAATAGCTATGCAGTCTGGTTAGTCAAATGACTTTCTCTGGATTTGCCCGCCAAGTTGCCATCACCTTGTCCACGGCTAACGTTAACACATAGCTAGTTAATTTGAACTGTTGGCGTAACTCCATTTTTACACATCAACATGAATAATGTTAACTTATCTGAAGTCCTTTCAGAAATATGTTTTAGCATAATCTTGCCAAATAAACAGAATGTAGAAATCTCTCTTTTCTAGTAACGTTAGCTACCCGATATGATTTTGAGCATGAAAAGAATTTGCGAGCAGGTCAGGTGGAGCTTCAGCTCTACAGGTTCTACAAACTAGTCAGTAAACCCAGTAGGTTGCTTCAGAGGCAATTAAGTTTTGTATGCGTTGACAGAAAATGTACTTTTAATACTAAAGTATTTTTAAAAAGCTAGTATTTCAGTTCTTTGACTTAAGTAAAAATTTGACTGTACAACTTTCACTTGTATCAGAGTAACATTTGACTAGTGGGATCTGTACTTTGACTTAAGTAATGAAGTTGGGTACTTTGTCCACCTCTGTATATCATTCAGAAAACAGCAACATCACCACCATACGACTGAAAAATGTAGTTCAACTTGTAGCAAAGCTACTGCCCAACACTGCTAGCCAGCTCTGCTTACTGAGGACATGGGGAATGTTCACGAGGAATTGTGGCACACAAACCCTTCACACGAGCAAGCAACTGACTGTCCCACACACCCCTTTATGACCAGCAGGAAACAGGTTCTTGAACCGGTTCCGTTCAGGGTTCTTTGAACCCTGGTGCCAGCGAGTAAACCACGTTTTCACCAGTTTTGAGCAGAACCATTATAAACAAGGATGCATCATGAACAGAGGGCATCGCACAATGCACAACGGAAGTAAACCGTAGTTGTACGATGGTGGAGCAAACTGGTTACTCACAAGCTGTTTTGTTACTGCAGATATTTGGTTCCTTTCCATTTTTTCTCAAGACGTATACTTTTCTGTTGCATTCTGCTTCCTCTCAAAACTAATGACACTCCCACCGATATCATGATTCGTGGGGGGACGCACGCTATATTTTGCTTCCAACTGGAAGCCAACTTTTCAGGTTCTGAACCAATTTATTTTTGGTTGAAATGCTCTGAATGGTTCAAAATTTGGTGTGTGAACCATAACCCATTCCCTATTGGTGGAAAAAGGGGTAACAAAAAGCTGTATCGCACGCATGATACTGCAGTAAATTCATTCAACGTACAGACTGATTTTTTGCACTGCACACATGCATACACGGTCAAAAGTTAACATACACTGGCATGAATGTCCTGATCGTCATGAGTTGTGCAAATCTATAATCCTCTTTCTCAGATCTGTACTGAGCTCCTTGGACTTTCCTATTGTACTGCGTGTTGGTGAATCTAATGTGTGCGGTCAAACAAACCCTTTTTATGTTGACACAGAGAAGCTACCACTTGTAGTCAATCATGATCACTAACAGGGAAGTTTAGAGGCCTTGGCAAGTTAAAAGGCATTTCGAAACTTTCAGCACCACTGAATTAATAATCCAAGTGGGCGTATCTATATTGTCAACCCTGTATGTATAATTCTGACACCATATTGACTTCAGAAAACACACCAATTTAAAGCTTGTGCACCAAATTCTTGGGGTCTTTTCCCTATTAAAGATGCATTTTGTGCAATTATTGTGCCACAGAAAATTTCTAAGAAATCACTGAAAGACCAAAGTTACCATGACCATATTCATGTCCATGTAAACTTCTGACCACAATTGTGTGCGTGTGGTGTGTAAATATCTCACACTGCAAGTGACCACAATAGTGATGTTGATAAACTTTATTTAAAAAAAAAATTCTCTCAACACAACCACACAACTCACCTCATCCTTAAATCACAGTCAAACTGGACACCAAATCTCTCCGCAATGGGTTTGAACACCTGTGCAATTTGTTTTGAGAAATGGGAATCATAAGTACATTAGATTTGTGGCATATTATCTATAAATACATTGCTACCACAGATATAGGAAGGAACAATAGGACAAAAATCATTAATCACGATACTTAGATCTTTCTGTGAAACATACCAGGTTGTAGAGCTTTGCTGAAAAACTAACAACTCTTTCAAAAAAAAAATTATAACGTTAATATATTTAAATATTAATGTCAGTATCACCTGCTTCCAATTCCAGTCTTAAACTGCTTTTAAAAACATTTGCCATTTTTCTTTTATAAATCATACTGCCCAGCCTGAGACGAAATAATAAAGTCAGAGCTCGATTTAACAAACAGCTGTGGTCACATACTTCTACCACACAAAACTATGAAGATGGAGAAGAAAAAGAAAACAAAGTTATAGATGAAGAAGACAAAGAAGCGGAAGATGAAGAAAAACAAAGATGATGAAGCCATAAACAAAGAAGGTGACAGTCGTTGACTCGGCCTGGTGCACACTAGAGGATTTTAAATTCTTAACCGATTTTAAAAACATGGGAGACCACAGACATAACGACAGGTTTAACTGGTTTTTAACATTCTAATCGCAAGAACACGCACACCAGATTATTCAATCCAGACAGGACCACACATGCTGGGCGATTACACTGGCGTGGGTTTCCCAAATGCATCATAGCACAAAGATCATTGTTAAATGGCAGAGCGAGCATCACAATTAACACTCTTTCTCCGAGTTAAGATGCTCTTCGCGTTAAGGGGCTTTTGGGAAACCCACCCCTGAACGATTTCAGAGAGGTGATGATGAGGACTTGGGAGCTCACAGAAACTTGGTCTGAAAAGTTCCGAGTTTGAAGCGCCGAGAGTTGCTGACCCCCCCAAAAAAATTTTTAAAAAGGCTGAGCGCTCTGGGTGGTGGTGGGGACAATACACACAGAGATTACTCTCTAGTCAATATTTCACTACTGTTCTTTTCACACTACACGATTTTTAGTTGTAAATAAACAATATCAGCCGAATATAATGAAACATAAGAAGCAGAAAACAAAAGACAAAGTAATCGATGAAGAAATAGAAAAAAAAAAGTAGTAATGGACAAAAGAAGACGACATAGAATAAGCAGCAGACATAGAAGAAGAAAACATGAAGGAGACAAAGAATAAGAATTAGATGAAGTAGTAGTCGATGAAGATGACAACGTAGGAGAGGAAGAACAAGAAGAGTTAGTGGACAAAAGAGAGGAATAAGTAGTCGCCGACAAAAATAATTAAAAAAAATTTTTTTTTAAATCCCTAAAAGCTGATACCTTGAGTGTGTAATCGATCTGTGGAGCCATCTCAGCGTTGGTTCCTCCTTTCAAGCAGAGCTCTGAAGGGCCTTCAGTGAACAGCGCACAGGGCAGTGAGATCTGCAGTAGAAGCCCAACACTCCTACAGCACAGGACGCACAGACCGACTTTACACCAACAACTTACAACTTCAGGTACAGTCAGAGATTAAATCAACATAATTTATTCTAAAACTTCTAATATTCGTGAGAGAGAGAGAGAGAGAGAGAGAGAGAGAGAATATAACTAAAATTAAGGTGCAAAAAAGAGTAGACAGAAAAAGGAACAAAAAAAGAAGTATTTTATTCATTAAAAATTAAAAAAAAGAATAAAATGAAACAAGAAAAATTAGAGTGAAAAGAAAAACTATAGAAAGAAATGTCTATAGATTTATTTTTCAAAATATTATGTAAAAATTTATGACAACCAATTTTTTTTTTTACTTTGCAACTTGGAATGATTTACAACTTCCCACCTACAGAACCCATTTTTATTACAACCATCATTCCTGTTCTTTTGTACTGATAGATGGAATAACTTTGATAGTAGATGGAAAATGGTGGCGCTCCTGGGTGTAGGCAAAGCACACAGAAACCCTATAAGAGGTTTCATGTTGTCACCTCACCACCTGGATCATTTATTCCAGTAAACAGCATTACAGTCATAATCCCCACATTTTATTTTAGATGCTGTGGCAATAACGCTTCTTACCCAGCAGTGTGTGTGTCAGCGATGTAATTCCCGCACTTGATCTTCCCGGGAGTCAGTGTGATCTCTGAGGATCCCACAGTGGCTCCCTCCAGACTCCCATCACACATGTCCCTCAGCAGCTCCAAGCCTGACAGATGCTGAGGCCTAGCGAGGGGTGTGGGGGAGACACAGTGAACAATAGCAACGCCTTCTCACATAATTTACTGCTGTCTTTATTTAACTGCACACATCAAGTAAGAATACGCAACACCTACAGTGCTGTGCAAAAGTCTTAGGCGCATGTAAAGAAATGCTGTAGACCAAAAATGGCTTAAAATGAATGAAATGAAATGTTTCAACATTCAAAAAAAATATTTTATTTATATAAAAACAGCAGGAAGCCATAAATTAAACAAAGTCAATATTTGGTGAGAGACGACTCTTTATATATAAAATATTTTTTTAAGTATGATAGATAGATATCTCAGGTACAGTTAGTGGAGTTTTAGAAGGAAATGAGCTGGAGGTTTTACTGAGCATCTTGCAGAAGCAGCCACAGTTCTTCTGGACACTTTGTCACACTCGCTTCTTCATTTTGCACCAAAACCCAGTAGCCTTCATTATGTTTTCTTTTAATCTGAAAAGTGTTCCCTTATGCAATATGCTGCTCAGATACAAACTTTTTTTTTTCCTGTAACATTTAATTTTGTGCTGGAAAACAAAGGTTTGGAACTGTAAAATGTTTTTGTACTGACTCAATAATGTAGGCCATAAAATAGAAATCTATAACAAAATTTGTATGAAAAAATAGGGTGCCTCAGACTTTTGCACAGTACTGTCCATTCGTGGGCAAAAGTTTCAGCTCTCTGACAGTGATTAAAGCTGGGCCAAGTGACAATGTAATACTGAGATCACAATAAATGTCACGATACATTTTCGGGGATAGCGATATCATTTAACATTTTTTACTTGCAATGACACTGTTACGACACCATTTTAGAGTGGCTGTTTTAAAAAAAATAAAAGTAACATTTTAAGAAAAAAAAAAGTCACAGTTTTTTGAGATATCAAAACTATGACAAAATGGTTGTGTGGGGGAATTTGGTGACGGTGTTGTTTCTTCTTTTGAAAGAGAAAAATCACAGGCAGTGGTTGCCGTTAAGGATATTGATGCTTACATTCAAAAAGGATGTGTAGAAAAACCATGATCAAAATGACTGATCTAAAGAAATTGGAGATTTTTCAAGAGTAAGCTGTTGTACATTGCAGGCAGCTGATTGCTGTTTTACTCGCAGTCGTTTATATATCGTGATGCATATAAAAACTTCAAGCATCACTATTCAACATTTCTGTAGTCATGTCGCCCACCTTTCTCCCCGTATCCGGGTGGGTTTCCTCCGGGTGCTCCAGTTTCCCCCACAGTCCAAAGACATGCAGGTTAGGTTAACTGGTGACTCTAAACTGACCGTAGGTGTGAATGGTTGTCTGTGTCTATTGCCACTTTTCCACTACCAATGTGGCTGAGTTGGGCTGAGCCGTGCTGAGTCGAGCTGAGTGGGGCTGTTGGAGTTGCATTTCGACTACAACCGCGCTGAACCGTGCTGGCTGGAAGTGGGTGGACACATTGGGTGGAGTTAGCGAAAGTGGGTGGACGTCACGTGATGTCGTTAGGCAGCGCAAACAGTGACATCAGTGATCTTTTAAGCGGTAGTCTCATGACCCGGATCGTAAACAATAAACATGGAGGACATGGAGTCGTTAGTGTTGCTGGTCTTGGTGCTGTGGCTTGTCGTCACCGACAACGCCAACAGATACTGGCAAGAGCGTATAGATGAGGCGAGGCGCATAAGGCTTCAGAAATTCTCATAATTCTTCTTCTTCCGGGTTTAGGGTGTTTACAGATCCCAGCGTGCTCGCGGGGCATGTGTGGGCATGTGAGGACACTCCTCCTCACCAATCAGTGCACAGGGGAGTGTCTGCTCACGCCCCTAGCCCCACTCGGCTCGGTTTGGCTCGCTTCAGCCCTACTCCAAAACCGTGCGAGTTTTGGGTGCTGAGTAGGGCTGAAGCGAGCCGAGTCGTGCTGCTCTGAGGTAGTCGAAACGCGAGCCGTGTCGGGCTGAAGTGAGCTGAAAAAGGGTAGTGGAAAAGGGCCATATGTGTCAGCCCTGTGATGACCTGGCGACTTGTCCAGGGTGTACCCCGCCTTTCACCCGTAGTCAGCTGGGATAGGCTCCAGCTTGCCTGCGACCCTGTAGAACAGGATAAAGCGGCTAGAGATAATGAGATATCACCCACCTTTACACAGAACCACGGGCAATGACGAAATAGAAACACTTCCAGTATAACTCACATCAAACCAGACAATAAATACATACCAGATCCAGCACAATAAAAGCAACACCGTTAGCACAGACTCTTACTACCGCAATCTGTTATTAACTAAACTTAAAGCTTTTAGGAAGGTTTATTTTGTACCATAATTACAGCGATGCACAATTTATCATAACCTAAAATTATCTTGAGAAGAGCAAAAAATGATTCCAATTGTGTTGCATGTATCTAATTTGTGCTGCAGGTTATATTTTATACACTTTTTTTAAGCCAGGAACTGTCTTAGTCGGTCATTGTAGCTAAATAAACTTCATTCTGATGCTGTGAGAAAAGTCCTGAGCTCATGTGGCCATGTGCTAGTGTGGGGAACTAACAAAGGCCTCCGTTCAGCACTACAGCCCAGAGCTTATTACAGACATCTTACTGCTTCAAAAAGTGTTCATCGAAGCTATACATTGACACATTTATAAGCAGGTCACCTAAATGTACCACTCTGAGGAGGAACTTAGGCTCCTGGATGGAGGTCAGACTCCAACAAGGAAACTTGGCTTTGTTTCAGGATTCAGGGAGGGGGATGAGGGCTCCACAGCATGCCCTTGGATAATACAGCCGACAATTTAGTATACCAAACAAAACACAGAATAATAAGTAATAATATGGCTGAAAGATCTCTGTCTCCCACCTTAATCCTGGGGTGCTCCTCCCTGCCCGGATTTTGTTGATTTTCAGAGAAGTGCCTTGGATACAACTGAGTGCAGCTGAAACCCTCAGGATCTGTCCTCCCTAGAAACAACAACAACAAAAAAAACAGGATTATATTAATGATTTTCCAGACTTAACAATTAGCAGTCTTGTTTATTTTGAACAACATTTAACTGTTAATGCTCGGCTAAGCAGAAAGTACAGTCATAAAAAATAAAAACATCTATATTATTAACGTTGCTCACCCCTTCCATTACACTTCCGTCCATCTCGAGCGCCATTGCAGCCATTTTTGAAGAAATCCACCGAATACTACGAATAATTTCTTGCGTCGACTTCAGTGTACAACAACAAACAGCTGGTGATGAGAGGAGCCGCGCTAACACAGCGAGCCGCTACAAAACCGAGCTACACTCAACTCACACAACGGCTAAAGTTAGCTTAGCCACAGGCTAATATATGCCGGTTCCCAAACAATGCAGAGGATAAAACCGCCAAACTTCCCGACACTCACTGCGGCCGGGCAAAACAGGACTTATAACAAAGCAGCAACGAGCAAAACCCTGCTAACTAGTACCTACTTTTAAGTAAATAGAAAAAAATATATATTTATTGAAATAAAATGTTCGTTCAGTTTTACTGATACAGATGGAGATTAGCTGCCAAGCTAACCGTCCGCAACTAGTACCGACAGTCGCACGCAACCTGCTAGAAACCGACTGCGCATGCGCACAACTAAAATAACGCAAGAAAGCTAGTACGCATGTGCATACCTGCCAGGCAACGCAAAACCGCTAGTAAGCGACTGCGCATGCGCGTCCAGCTCATGTCGGAAATGAAACGGCTGATAAATTGGCCAAAAGATCTGTAAATAAAACCTCTTATGACATTCATGACCCTTTTACCACTTCTGACATCACAAAACATATCAAAGATGTTATTTTTATTTATCGTCAGGAAGACGATACAAGGGTATCCTGAACAACAAGAAAAATTTATCAGAACTCTTTTATACCATCTTTCATTATTTTACTAGATAAATATTTTTTTGATTGATTTATTTCGCAATAGAAACATATACATAACATGTGAACATATAATATAAATATAAATATTGCGGAGGATAACACAAAAAGTAAAAATACTTATTTCCATTGTGGTCCTCGAATAGGTAAACAAAATAGCACCAAATAACATATACAATAATAATACTAATAATAAATCACAATAAATTAAATAAAAGTAAGAGTGATATATCCAAAAAGAGAAAAATAATAATACTGAAAATTTCAATATATTACACAATTTTAACATCAATAATATATAAACGCAGACTGACTGTTGACTAGAAGTTGTGACATAAAATTATCTTTAACCATTTTCTTAAAAATACATTTATTTTTGAGCAGATCGGGCAGACAGAGGTAGATCATTCCACAATGAAGCACCAGTGAAATAAAAACTATTTTTACTAAAAGGCCCAACATGGGTAATATTAAAAGTATGAATACTATTTCTGGTGCGTGAATTTGTACTATGTTGGAAATTTTCTTTCAAATACACAGGAGCATTATTATAATAAATATTATACACATGTCCTAACTTTAACTGATTTACACGCATATCCACCGGTAACAATCCTACATTTTTAAACTCTTCCACCCCAATATGAGACCTAGGAGGGAGAGTCAACATGAACCTGATGACCTTATTTTGAACCACTTGTAATCTGGACTTGGATTTCTTTGTCAGTCCACTGTACCAAGAGGTACAGGCGTAGTCGAAATGACACCGAATCAAAGCTGATACTAAAAGTTTTTTAATGTCTTTGTCAAAACTTCGGGCATTTCTATACAGAAACTTTACTTTATTGGAACATTTAGAAACAATTTTATCTACAATAATATCGCCAGAAAGAGATTGGTCTAAAGTTATGCCTAAATATGTTACACTACGGCGGCATGGTGGTGTAGTGGTTAGCGCTGTCGCCTCACAGCAAGAAGGTCCGGGTTCGAGCCTCGGGGCCGGCGAGGGCCTTTCTGTGCGGAGTTTGCATGTTCTCCCCGTGTCCGCGTGGGTTTCCTCTGGGTGCTCCGGTTTCTCCCACAGTCCAAAGACATGCAGGTTAGGTTAACTGGTGACTCTAAATTGACCGTAGGTGTGAATGGTTGTCTATGTGTCAGTCTTTTTTCACTCTCCAATTGTACAAAGCAAAAATAATACACAAATCTTGCAGAAAACGCTGAAAAGAAATGTCGTCTTTACCTTTATGCCTTTTGGTGATCAGTTCGTCTTCTGCTCACTTAACTATTCACAGTAACAGACATTTTCAGTAAGGGTGCCCAAACTTTAGCACGGTCGCCTCACAGCAAGAAGGTTCCAGGTTTGAACCCAGCAGCCGGCAAGGGCCTTTCTGTGTGGAGTTTGCATGTTCTCCTTGGGTTTCCTCCGGGTGCTCCGGTTTCCCCCACAATCCAAAGACATGCAGTTAGGTTGATGTGGGGCGGTCTTGGGCTGAGGTGCCCTTGAGCAAGGTACCTGACCCCTGACTGCTTCCCGGGCGCTCTGGTGTGGCTGCCCACTGCTCTGAGTTCACTGCTTCAGATGGGTTAAATGCAGAGGATGAATTTCACTGTGCTTGAAGTGTGCATGTGACAAATAAAGGTTTCTTCTTCTTTCCAGGAGGATGGTACAGAACAATCAGGCCACGAGGAAAGTTTCTATCCCCAAGTGGTTTGTGTACCATCAGGCGGCTCAACACTTAAAACGTTCAAAGCACAACTGGACACTTTAACATCATACATGCCACTTTAGTAACACTGCACATTACGCATGCTATCCCACTTTGGCCATTACGTTTTACAATATACATCTTCTGTGTATGATGTTTGGGAAAATGTAATGTTTCCTTTTGTGATTAAATGCTTGATAGATGTTGTATTGTCTTTGGGCTGTGAATATGTCTGCACTAAAACGTAATTGGCCATTATGTTTTACAATATACATCTTCTGTGTATGATGTTTGGGAAAATGTAGTGTTTATTGTACTTTCTGTACAGATGACAATAACAAGCTTAGGTTATTTTAACTTTGACAATTATACATGACTGTGATGATCTGGCGACTTGTCCGGGGTGTATCCCGCCTCTTGCCCATAGTCAGCTGGGATAGGCTCCAGTTTGCCTGCGACCCTGTACAGGATAAACGGTTATGGATAATGGATGCATGGAATTAGACATGAAACTTTAAATTGCAGTAAAACACGGATATTTGGAAAGAAGCAGCATTTAAACTTTTATATTTAATATTTTCTCTGTGGGGCGGCAGGGTGGTGTAGTGGTTAGCGCTGTCGCCTCACAGCAAGAAGGTCCTGGGTTCGAGGCCCGGGGCCGGCAAGGGCCTTTCTGTGTGGAGTTTGCATGTTCTCCCCGTGTCCACGTGGGTTTCCTCCGGGTGCTCCGGTTTCCCCCACAGTCCAAAGACATGCAGGTTAGGTTAACTGGTGACTCTAAATTGACCGTAGATGTGAGTGTGAATGGTTGTCTGTGTCTATGTGTCAGCCCTGTGATGACCTGGCGACTTGTCCAGGGTGTACCCCGCCTTTCGCCCGTAGTCAGCTGGGATAGGCTCCAGCTTGCCTGCGACCCTGTAGAATAGGATAAAGCGGCTAGAGATAATGAGATGAGATTTTCTCTGTGTTAGAAGAGTAAATAATTTGTTTGTCTTTTTTAGTATTGTGAATGTACCAAAGTGTTTTACATTGGTGTTTGAATTTTTTAAGAAGGACCATGCACACTGACTGCAGTACGTGCACTGTATTAGATGATCTAAAAGTTTTTTAGCCTTGCCACAACTTTCAGAAGAAGAAGCCTTTATTTGGTCACATGCACACTCAAGCACAGTGAAATTCGGTGAAGCACAGTGAAATTTAGAGACAGCATTATAAATAAAAAGCATTCTGCATTAAAATAAAATCTTAAGTAACCTTTCCATTTAGTGGAATTGCCATCAAAAGTAGGATAAAATTATATTTATAACTTTCAACCATGATTTTGTTGAAAAAGTCCATAGGAGGAAAATTTGGGGAGGTTTTTTTTTCATCATATTAATACTACTACAGGAAGTTTAATGTTTTAATTTTAAACAATATACCGTGTTCTAGACATAGATAAACACAAATCAACATTGTTTGGTACAGAGAGGTTATACTGTATAAAGTTTTAAACAGCAGCTGATTTTCAACAATGTTTTCAGGTCATCTCTCCCCAGCATTAGAATCTAGTTCTGGAAGTAACATTCATACTTCTTCACAGAATGTACAGAGCTAAAATTATTGTAGAAACTTTCTGAAAAGTATCAACATAAACAGTACCTTTTGTAGGTAATAAATACCCAGAGACTGCTGTTAAATTATTTTGGTACTGCCCAGTTGTTAAACTTTTCTGGCAAAACCTTTGTGCCTTTAGCTTTAAAAATACTGATGAGCATTTGATGTTATTATGCAAACTTGTGTTGTTTGGTCTCCGAAAAATTCATAAACATATGAATATATGACATGATATCATACGCATAAATTATTTAGTAAAGCGCCATGATATTTATTTTAAAAAGATGATGTACTCCGTATACACTGATACAGTTAGGCCCTTCTTCTTACAATAAAAATCAATTAAATTGTTTTTGTTGTTCAGCTGAAAACTTAAAAAAAAATTTACTTATCAATAGCCGTGTTCTGATTGGTTAGTAAATTGTGGCGTATGACGTCACATCCGGAGACGCACTTTTCTGTGTATGAGAGAAAGATGGCGGCGCTCATTCCAGTGAGGGGTTCTTTCGTGGTTTTGAGACGCTTGGTGGGTGATTTTACAAATAATTTTATCGTGCATGCACAAGAATAAAAATAAAAACAAAACCAAGGCATGAATTCTGAATGTAAATTTTAACAGGGCATGAAGATAAACTAAAAGAAAAGTCAAGGACCTAATGCTAGCTAAGCTAATGAGGGACCAGCTGGCAATAAGTACACAAGATGCTCAATTAGCTTAGCTTAGCTGACTGGCAAGATATAAACGATAATAAGCCGTGACAGTTAATGCTCACTGTTGGCATGCATTTAATTAGTACGTCGAATATGAAGTGAGTTGAGAAGGTTAGCCAGAAAACGTTAGTTAACGTGAGCTGGGCATGTAAATGTGGGCCATGTCCCTTTTTTCTACGTGTAAATAATGGTACTGTATCTCAGGTCAGTTTTGGTACGGAAGCCGAGAGAGGCCCTTCATATAATCCTTTTTTTATTCACCTTGTTATCCCGAGATAACGACATAATTAATTCAGGATCTCGAGAAAACAACACAACTATTTCGAGAAAACAAAACCGTTATTTCGAGATCTCGAGAAAACAAAACAATTATTTCATGATCTCGAGTAAACAGCTGAGAAATGGTTCATTCAGGTGCGCCAAGAGACTTGCGATATGCTGACTTTGGGGCTATTTCTCATTCTGTATAGACGCAACTTTGGTCATTAGAATGTCTGGAATAATCGATCACCAATAAGGCAATATTTTGATCAGGGGTTGACACAGGGAGAGATTGCATTAAGTCTTTTTTTAAAGATTTTTTTGGGCTTTTTTTCACCTTTATTATTGGATAGAACAGTGTAGAGACAGGAAATGAGCGGGAGAGAGAGACGGGGAAGGATCGGGAAGTGACCTCGGGCCGGACTTGAACCCAGGTCCCCGGATTTATGGTATGGCGGCTTATCCACCTGAGCCATGACACCCCCATTAAGTCTTTTAATAAGGGATAATTTCAAAATTAGTCCACGGCACCTCCGCAGAAGACTGGCCCGGCTTCGTCTCTACCGACGGAGATACAGTGATCCAGCTGAGATCATGAAATAATTGTTTAGTTTTCTCGAGATCATGGAATAATTGTTTTGTTTTCTCGAGATCTCGAAATAATGGTTTTGTTTTCTCGAGAGCTCGAATTAGTTGTGTTGTTTTCTCGGGATCCTGAATTAATTATGTCGTTATCTCGGGATAACAAGGTGAATAAAAAAAGATTATATGAAGGGCCTCTCGCGGCTTCCGTAGTTTGGTGCAGCACAGTACACAGAATTACATAAAGTGCAGATACACAACAGTGTGAGATGATGGCAGAAATGTACAGTAAATGCACATTTATTGTTCTGGTTCTTCTGTTTCAGGTCTCTGTCCAACGTCTGCACAAGTGGTGTTACTCCAAAATTCGGACACCTGCATCACACACACCCCACATATCCTCCAGCAACGCTTTCTGTCAGCACAGATTTTTCCGTGCTAGCTATGGTAAGATTCAAAGTTGGACCTTTGATTACAAAGCTTTCTCTTCAGCATTCTCCCACTATGGAAGCGTATTGCTGCCACACCAGAAAACAAAATCAGTATCACGTAATATCCTGAGAAGTTGATAACGATATATTTTCACGTTATTAGGTGAAACGTTTCATGTAGGCGGCACGGTGGTGTAGTGGTTAGTGCTGTCGCCTCACAGCAAGAAGGTTCGGGTTCGAGCCCCGTGGCCGGCGAGGGCCTTTCTGTGCGGAGTTTGCATGTTCTCCTTATGTCCGCGTGGGTTTCCTCCGGGTGCTCCGGTTTCTCTCACAGTCCAAAGACATGCAGGTTAGGTTAACTGGTGACTCTAAATTGAGCGTAGGTGTGAATGTGAGTGTGAATGGTTGTCTGTGTCTATGTGTCAGCCCTGTGATGACCTGGCGACTTGTCCAGGGTGTACCCCGCCTTTCGCCCGTAGTCAGCTGGGATAGGCTCCAGCTTGCCTGCAACCCTGTAGAACAGGATAAAGCGGCTACAGATGAGATGAGACGTTTCATGTTATAACGTGATAGATTTAAACACGAGTTTAAAGTTATGGTTTGGATGAGGTATGGGGAATAAGCTGGGTAATCTGGCTCATTTACATGATTTAATCGAGTTCTGATTCATGTTTGCAGGGATGAGAGTTTGCCGCTTTTTGGCGGAATTCCGCTTTTTTCAGTCAAAATGGACCTTTCTTATATTGTTGCAAGTCCGTTGAGAACATTTTAGGGGGGTAGGGTATAGGGATGTTAACCGATGACCGTTTGACCGGTGGTTGACCGAATCAACGTCAACCGGTTAATTTTTTTTTGGTTGTCGGTTAAAAAAAAAAAAATCAATCGTTTTGAAGCTGCCGATTTTGGAGTATGCCATGCGGTGTAAGGACGACAGCTGACGAATCAGAAACACCCATTCAGTCATGTCCTGCCCCAGTTAAAGACAGCTGACAAATCAGAAACATGCATTCAGTCATGTCCCGCCCTCCCGCCCCAGTTAAAGACAGCTGACAAATTAGAAACACCCATTCAGTCATGTCCCGCCCCAGTTAAAGACAGCTGACAAATCAGAAACACCCATTCAGTCATGTCCCACCCCAGTTGAACACAGCTAGCTACCACTCGGTGAAAGAAAAAAGTGTAGACACAGGCTTTTTAGCTTACAAAGTGCTATTCTGTTTTTTTTTTTTTTTATTATTATTAGAAGGCACATCGAGTTTAGTCCTGCCTTGGCCAGTGCATTCTGAAAGTATGAGTTAGACAGGGAGCAAAAGAAAGCAAGGCTGGAGCATGTGAAAAATCAAGAGGAGTTGGCTAAAAAGAGGGAGAGGACCAACAAGCTTTTAGCTCTTGCTAAAAAGCTCAAAATATAGAAGAAATAAATTTTCTGCACCATGAAACTGTAAATAGTTGTATATATTGTAAATAAACACTTTATAGAACCAAAGGAAAAATGTATTCATAAATCATATAAACCATTGTTTAATACACACATGCAAACTCCTCACCTTTCGGCGAAATTCGCCGTTTTGGTCCCAAAATAGGTCACTTGTGTGAATCGTGTAGATCCGAAGAGTTTTTTTTGGGGGGGGGGGTAGGCAGGCTACAACGCTATTGTTGCCAAACATTTCACTTACAAGGTTACAGCCAATCAAGATAAACAGTTACTAACACGCTTCTTTTCCAATGGAGTTCTGATCAGCTGGTGCACAACCCACTGCTGGTTGCCAGTCCTCGCTTACGAATATTCCACAGATTCAGACCGCAAAGTCACCTTTTTATAGAGAGATCTGGCAACCTCATCTCGCGACTGAATCTGAATACCAATGGAACAGTTTCCAGCGCGCTCGGGGGTGAATAACCATGGGCGGATCTACCGGGGTGGCATATGCCACTCTAAAAGAAAGCCTTGCCACCCCTGCTGCTACCCCAGTTGGCAGCGACGAATTCAAAGAAAAATTACGGCCAATTTGACATTTACATGCGCGAATTTCCAATGTCCGACTGCGGCGAATGCAGCACGAGATAACGCCAGAGATTGGTTGTTTTGGAAAATTGAGAGGCGCGAAGCGAGGGAGCCAGGAGTCGCGAGGAAAGGAGACACGGGAGGAAAGGGGTAAAAGCTGATTAACTATCTATCAAAAAATGAAATTATAATGAATGAACAGTGCTAGTATAGTTGCGATGCTGATTTTGAGAGGATAAAAATCAGGTTGGAGAAGGTTATTTAGCTAACTATACATGTAAGGCAAAAAAAAAGTGTTTCCGGTAACCCGACCGATCGAGAATTTCCGCGTCGAAATTGCCGACCGTAAAGTTTTTATTACAAATTTCCCTCGATATTTTAGTGTAAGTGGCGTTAGTTTGTCATAATTTTTTGTTTCAACGCATTCAAGTTGTGAAAGAAACGATAAAAAGTAAAATGTTTTGCCACTTCTATCAGCCCTCCTGGCTGTAATGCAAATTGCTTCCTCTTCAGTATACAAGTGCACTTCCATGGCAGGGAAAAACACTACATTTTGCCGCCTATGTAGTCCCCTATTTATACAAATAGGAGTCATTCAGGATTCAGCCATGTTTTTGCTCCGTGTTTTTGCTCGACCCAAGTTCTACAGTAGGCTAGGCTAGGCCGTCTGCTTTTAATGGAAGTAGCCTAGCCTAGGACGTTAAACCATATTTTCACGTTATTTCTTGATAAGGTGTTTTCACATTATCACATGAAAATATCATGAAATTACGTGTTATGTTATTACATGATAAATATATTGTAAAAACGTGATAACTCTGTTAACAATATCTTTTCACGTAATTACTTGAGTCTAAGCCATTTTTTTTTTTTTTTTGAGTGTGGCAGCAATACGCTTCCGTAGATCATAACTCGAACTCTTGCGATATTTTTTTTATTCGTTTAAAGATTTAAAACACTTATTTTATTATGATGTGTGGTATAAAGGATTCTGTGCCAAAATACTATTTTGTAAGATGTTTACTTGTGTTAATTTTTTCGAACAAAATAAAACAAATTAAGAAAAAAAATTTCCTACCTACCGACCTTATTTTAGTATTTCATGTTACCTGAAACACACTTTTTTTTTTTTTTGGCCTAATGTTAGCTAGGTCTGACATTAGTTTTGTGTAAAGTCGGCCACAAAAGTTAATATTGATTCACCGTCTGTCAAGGAAAACATTGCTATTGGCTGAAGCTTATGATTCAAATATTGAGGATCTTAAACATGAGTTACATCAGACGAGGAGAGTACTAGACAGAAAAAAGGGGGAACAGGAGAGTCCTACCACTCTCATGGAGTTCACTGTTTTTGGACCCATACCAAGATGATGATGTTGGTTTTTTTTGAGTTGTTCAGGTTGTGTAAAATAGCGGTTGTCTTGCCTGTGAGCAGTGCATCCTGTGAACGAAGTTTTTCATCTCTCAGGCTCATAAAGACTTATTTGCGGTCGACTATGACAGAAAAGAGACTATCAAGTTTGGCTGTACTCAGCATTGAATCAAAGCGCACAAAAGCATTAGATCTTGATAAATTTGTGAAGCGTTTTGCTGAGCAACATGGAAATCGCCGCATTCAGCTGTTGTAGGCATGACAAGTTCATGTTATGCTCACTGGTGAGCCTTTACAAAGCGTGAGGAAAAAAAACTATAAAATGTGACACTGGTGTAAATGGTTTAAATCATGCTGAACTTGAAGCAGTGTTGTTATTGTTGTTTTTTAGTGTCTGTTCTTTTGCAAATACGGTATAAAACTGTCCAGAAACGGTATAGACCTCATCTGAGAATGTGTGTTCTTCGTGAACAATAAAGGCATGAGATTAAGTTTATCTGTATGAGTTTGCAAATGGCAGTCTGTGCCCTTTTGTAGTGTGTACATACTATTTGTCGTCAAACTGTGATTAAATTCAGTATATATACATGTCTGTAATACGTTGCCACCCCTCAAAAATTCCTGCCCCCCTCTTGCCACCCCATAAATATTTTTCTAGATCCGCCCCTGATTTCACATAGGTGATGTCTTTAAGAAAATTGACAGACGGACTGGCCAGGTGTGTCCTCTGGGGTAGGTCTGTTAGATAGCACAGGCAGTAATATATACCTTTTTGTAAATAGCCCACTGTGTTGTACACAGGGGTGAAAATTAACTTCACAAAATATCAAACTTTACCGGCCACTGACAAATAAATGGTACAATTTACCGGCCACTCAACAGTAACTTATTAAGACATGTTTATGGAAAGTTATTTTGTACTGTATTAAATTCAAGATGTCACTGGTTGCAATTTTTTTTGTAACGTAGACTACGAAATGTACTTTTGCGCGCATGCCGTGTCCCCGTGCATCCTTCTCACCTTTTTCACCCCTGACCAGTTTGCATGCCTGTAATATAGCAGTGAATGTGTTACCTTAGTTTGGATTTAGAGCAGCAAATTTGAAGTATCATGTTGGTGCTCACCTGCAATGCATATGCAAAATTTATCACAAAAGGCCTATGTCAATGTTTCCTTTACATAGGTGTAGTTGATCTTTATCAAATGAAAGTTTAAGTAATGTATGTACTTGAAAGAGAGTTCTACTTTTGTATAAGTGTCAATTTTGTAAGCAAACAGGGTATGGTATTTCAACAACATTTTGTAAAATTTTGATGATAAAATAAATTGTTTTTAGGGTAAAAAGTCTCTAAAATCCATGAGCCCAGACCCCCGGCTAATTTTTCAGATTTTTTCATCACAAGCCACTCTCATTCCTGTGTTTGGGTTGAACTGCAGTAATGTTGGAACAGTATTCACAGGTTCAAACTTTCCGGATCAATAACTCTGAAGTGAAACGTTGTTAAAACGCAACAGATGCCTCTTTCCTACTGTACCAAGGTGGACCTAATTTTAATCAAAACAAGTCGTTCTCTAAGCTGGACAAATAACACAATGGTCTCTGTGTGCAGCCAGTTGTGAGACGAGGGACCGTCTGAAAAGTGCAAGACCAAAAAGAGACGCTATGAAAATATTCAATAACGTCACCCTTATTCACTGTAGTATCACCAAAATCACTGCACACATCAAAAATCTTCTATTTGTGATTTTGGTGACGCTACAGTGTATAACAGTCAAGTTATTGAATATTGTCATACCATCTCTTTTTGGTGCACTTTGTAGATGGTCCCTGTGCACTCCTCTCACAGTCGGCTGCACAGAAGAAGAAGAAACAACCTTTATTCGTCACATGCACACCTCAAGCACAGTGAAACTCATCCTCTGCATTTAACCCATCTGAAGCAGTGAGCACAGGCGCGCACAGGCGCACACACCCAGAGCAGTGGGCAGCCACACTACAACGCCCAGGGAACAGTCAGGGGTTCGGTACCTTGTTCAAGGGCACCTCAGCACAAGGCCGCCCCACGTCAACCTAACTGCATGTCTTTGGATTGTGGGGGAAACCGAAGCACCCGGAGGAAACCCACGCAGACACGGGGAGAACGTGAAAACTCCACACAGAAAGGCCCCTGCTGGGTTCGAACCCGGAACCTTCTTGCTGTGAGGCAACCGTGCTAACCACTACACCACCGTGCCGCCCATAAAATTCTCTGTGTTGGCCGGGAATTGAACCCGGGTCAACTGCTTGGAAGGCAGCTATGCTAACCACTATACCACCAACGCGTGGTATAGAGACACCAGTGTGATTAGTCCAGCTTGGAGAACGGCTGGTTTTGATTAAAATTAGGTTGTAGCTTGTCGTCCACCTTGGTACAGTAGGAAAGATGCATCTATTGTGTTTTAACAACATTTTGCTTCAGAGTTAGTGATCCAGGAGGTTTGAACCTGTGAATATATTTTCCAACTTTACTGGAGTTCAACCCAAGCATGAAATAGAACTTGATTAAATCATGTAAATGAGCCATATTATCCAGTTTATTCTCCACACACCTCATTCAAATCATAGATTCAAACATGAGTTAAAGTTATCACCTAAAAACATAAAAGCAGATGATCATGTTATAATGTGAAACATTTTACATAATAACATGAAAATATATTGTTATAATGTGAAAAATATATTGTTATAACAAACGTTTCACTTTATTACATCATACTGATTTTTTTTTCTTCTGGTGTGTCAGCAATACATTTTTGTATATCACGTACAGCAGGGAAAACATTAAATGTACAGGACATAATTCATACATTCTGATACTGCTCCAGCATTTCAGGGCAATACTTTCCATGCCTCCGTATTTCACTTTTTATTTCCAGTGTGCAATTCTGTTTTCCATTCTGTTTCCTGATCCAGCTGCAGCAGGACCGATTTTACCGTTCAAGCTGTCAGATATTGGGGAGGGAATTATGGAGGTGACTGTAAAAGAATGGTAAGTTTTGTTGAAGTCTGTCAAACCTTCCACCAACAGGGGGCAGCATTTTCCTCAGTGAGAAAATGAAAGATTTGTTAAACGTGTCCATTTTTTTTCTTCTTTCTCTTGTGCAAGGTACGTGAAAGAAGGAGACCGAGTGTCCCAGTTTGACAGCATTTGTGAAGTGCAGAGCGACAAAGCGTCAGTTACAATCACAAGTCGTTTCGATGGAGTCATCCGCAAACTCTACTACGATGTTGATTCTATTGCAATTGTGGGAAAGCCTCTAGTTGATATTGAAACTGATGGAGGGCATGGTAAGATTACCAAAAAAAACCCCAAAAACTGAATTTAAGGTTGGCATATAAACAGAATTGATTGTGAGCTTGCAATTTATTGCAAGCTCAAACCTGATAATGATGTAGCAGCATTGAGATTTAGCCTCTTCTCATGGAAGTTAGTTTCTTTCTCTCCTGCAGCTGTAGCTCCGGAGGAGGATGTGATGGAAACACCAGCTTTGTCGCAGGAAGAACACACTCACCAAGAAATTAAAGGCCACAGGACACAGGCCACGCCTGCAGTGCGACGCATAGCCATGGAAAACAATGTGAGTTGTAAATTTAAATATTTGACTCATAATAATATTCAGGTCACAAGATATTTGGCTTGGAATCATTTTTATTTATTGCAATAAAAGTACTAATTAACTACTGCAGAACCACCAGGGGTGGGTTTCCCAGAAGCCTCTCAATGCTAAGAGCATCTTAACTAGGAGAGTGTGTGTTCATTGTGCTGCTCGCGCTACCGTTTAACGATGATCTTTGTGTTACGATTCTTTTGGGAAACTCGGAACAGTTCATTTTTTATATCTTTGTAGGACATGGTGGTGCTGTTGTAGGGTGTCAGTAGTTTTATGACAAGGGTAAGTCAAATGAAAAACTTTTTTTGCATTGTTTAATGCAAATATGTATCAAACACATGTATAACTTTTTTTTTTTTTTCTACAACGCCAAATCAGAAAAAGTTGGGATGGTATAGAAAATGCAAATAAAAAAAGAAAGCAGTGATTTTTTCTAAATTTACTTTGGGTTGTATTCCATTTCAGACAGGATGAACCCAAAATATTTCATGTGTTGTCTGATCAACTTCATTTCGCTTGTTAATATCAGGGCTGTGAAGGATCCGCGGAATTCCGCGAATTTGGCCGCCAAAAATATCATTTTAGTAAATCATCTAATTTTGCAATAAAAATTGGGGGGGGGGGGGGGGGTAGGTTTCTTTTGCGACAATGACAGACTGGTTTACGGCGTTTGCGCCATGCTTACAAACCACGGCGCGAATCTTGTGCTCTTTAAACACGCTTTCGATATCAACGGTTTTGAAAAGGAGAATTTCGCGGTATGTCCGTGTCACGGAGGGACATCGTTCAGAGGGAGGACGGTGAGACTGACGATGTCAAAAACATTTGCCAAGGAAAACGGCATCAAAAATCCATGGAATTGGCGATGGCTGGAGTTTAAAGTCGGTAGTGAATGAGCACATACGGAAGATAAAAGAACCGGGGAAAGCTTACCGCATCTTGTGCCATCAGGATGTGAAGTACGGTTCTGGTTTTATTATAATAGGGCAATTCCGTGGTTATGGATGTACGATTCACACACTTCGCAAGGACCTCTCTGACAGAGGAATAGTAGTAGGATGGTTTTGATTTGTGCATGATATATGTACTACTTAGCACTATTTGTCATACCATTAACAGGGTTGTTGACTTTTTTATATTTGAGCTGTAAGGGGAAAATACACCGGTTATGGACGTATGCAGACAAAGTCAGTTTTTCAACGTTGTGTCATTCCTTGTCAAAACTCTGTGAAGTATACGGAGATATTAACAAACACTTTTCATGGGTAGGCAAGTATATCTACTAACAGAAAAAAATAATCATTAGGATTATTCATTGCATATTAAATGAACGGCTCAACTTAACACTTGGTTATGGACGTACCCGTGTGAAGGTTATGGACATACGTGGTAATTGAAAGTATCAAGTCCTTTTCAACATAGTTTATTTGAATATGGCAAGTGTGAAGCTAATAAAGACACATTGAAATTTTAATAATAGGACACAAAACAGGTATTTTAGAAGATTTATTAAAAATTCTGGAACAAATTACAAATTCACATTGAAAGGATTTCACACATGTTCGTATTTAAAGAAAAACATCATAACTAATCAAAGTAAGAGTAACTGTCAATTCTTCATTATTTCTTTAATGCTTAATCCATATCAGACTTTAAAAAATAAAAAACAGGATAGGTTTTAATGACTGCAAACTGAGGGAAGGATTCTGGCTACCATTCCCAAGGATCGATTTGAATGGTCACAGTTCCGACATCATACAATATGCATATTCAATTGGAGTTCTAGACTATTATATTATATTTGGGATTTGGCACCATGAATAGCACATAACTTAAAATACCTCATTGAGATTTAATGATCTCATGTTTTAGCCTTCGGCCAAAACTGCCGTGACGGCCTTACGCTTCCTCGGCGATTTGGGAAGGGCTTGCTTTGCCTTCTTTACAGCCTTGCCCAGTGACTGACGTGAGCGAAAACCTGAGGGGGATTCTTCCCCAGCCCCATGACCCCCTGCATTTTTCTGCACGCGGAATTCTCTCAGTCTCTTGTTTTCTTTCGCCCGATATTCTTTCCACTTTTCTGGATTTCTCTTCAGGACTTGTCTTTCAAGGGATTTTCGTTTCCGGTCCTTCTCTGTAAACTTCTCATGAAGGGAGGGGTTCTTCTTCAGGCACTCCCGGAAGCGGGCCTGCTTCTCTCTATTCGTTAGAGCCATGGTCCCCACACCTGGTTGGCAAATAAACCTACTTTAAGTATTTGACTACATCCACAACAAATCAAAAACTCTTAGTCAAAATGAACAGGATAGCAAAGAAATTGGTAAACATTGATTGGCTGCTTGCAGTTTACAAGGATTACTCTGAGAATCAGTGAGATGTAGTATCCATTTTGGGAAGTGTCAGGAATTTTTTTGAGGGAAATGAACATTACACATGTATGGAAATTGATTAAAAAATAATTAGAAATTCTATCAAATAACTTGATAAAGAATATAACTCACCTTGTATTCCACAGAACTGGGGTTCCTTTAATATCGATTGTTGCAGATTTGAAACTTTGTATCAGGTGTGTCTAGATCGAGCAGGGCACATGGAATTCAATAGGAAGTGATCTCATCTCATCTCATTATCTCTAGCCGCTTTATCCTTCTACAGGGTCGCAGGCAAGCTGGAGCCTATCCCAGCTGACTACGGGCGAGAGGCGGGGTACACCCTGGACAAGTCACCAGGTCATCACAGGGCTGACACATAGACACAGACAACCATTCACACTCACATCTACGGTCAATTTAGAGTCACCAGTTAACCTAACCTGCATGTCTTTGGACTGTGGGGGAAACCGGAGCACCCGGAGGAAACCCACGCGGACACGGGGAGAACATGCAAACTCCACACAGAAAGGCCCTCGCCGGCCCCGGGGCTCGAACCCAGGACCTTCTTGCTGTGAGGCGACAGCGCTAACCACTACACCACCGTGCCGCCCAGGAAGTGATGTCATGCTTGGTTAAAAAAATTGTACACCAGAGGGCATGGGTTATTTAATGGCAAAAGAGATCCACCAGAGGGCTGAAAGATACAAAACATGTGATCTTGCATGATTATGGATGTATGTTTAAATTGGTTATGGACGTACATAAATTTGGGTATCTTTATTTCTGTAAAAAATATGAACAGCCAGTTTTTTATGGTTGCTTAGGATCTGAAGTTAGCTTTGCATCATAAGAGAAATTGAAATGGTACAAATATTCTTTAAAGGGGATTAAAAAAAATCAAATTTTTGGTTATGGACGTACATGCATCGGCCATTTCGGTATTGAAGCTGGCTATCCCAGAATGAGACCATAGTTGAGCCAACTTAACATAGGAGAAAGACCAAATGCTATACTGTTAATTCGAGAAAAACAGTAACTCTCAGTAACACTTAGTGGATTATGAGGCACCTCATGATTTCATCCTTTTTTTGTTGAAATTTGCAAATTTTATTTCAAGAGACTTTAAAGACCTATACATATCTCTTGAATGCATGATTCAACAAACACATAACATTTCCAAGAAGTACAGGTTGTTAGCTTTCCAATGATAGCTCATTTATGTATATAGTCCCAGTTTGAAATTCTGACTGTGGGGTTGACACTTCCACGGAATTGCCCAATAGCTAAAATAATTCTCAGCTCTATGTATTGCTCCCTGAATAATATATAACAGGGCTTTTCAAAGTGTGGGGCGCGCCTCCCCTAGGGGGAGCCAGAGTTCTTCGGGGGGGTGCAACGTGAGGAAAAATAAACCAGAATAAGTTACTATTGCGGATGTTTAGCGAACTTCAGCTAGCCTTTGCCAGAGACAAAATGAATCGATTTTTAGTACCTAAAGCTACAGTGAGTGAGGAGACAGAGTCTGGGCCAAGCAAAAAAAGAAGGAAGTATGACCACGATTATTTAAAGTTTGGATTTTCATGGACTGGATCTGAAGATGCTCCACTGCCACAGTGTGTTGTCTGCCAAGAGGTGCTAACTAACGATGCTATGAGATGTTTAAAATGTGTAAAAAAAAATGTTTTAAAAAGCACAGATGTTTAAAATGTGTAAAAAAGATGTTTTTTAAAAAAAAGCACAGATGTTTAAAATGTGTAAAAGAAAAAAATAATGTGTACAACAACCATTTTTTTAAATACGAATGGAATATTAAGTATAGCAACAACAAAAATTGGGGGTCGCTGTTGTTTATTTGCTCTCTGGGGGGGGCTGACTCTCCCACACTTGGAAAACCCCTGATATATAATATTTCGATTAAAAAAAAAATGTGTTGCCTTATTTAGGGCAACTAACTAATTTGTCTGTTTTGATATTGTCAGATCAACATTTATTTTTAGTTATTTGTTGTTGCAAAAGTCAGTGTGTAAAACAGTTCTATCTACAGATTTCCCTTTTATTAGTTTAGGATGAAATATAAAGCAACATGAAATGTAAACTTGACCTCTAAAAATGTGACCTACTGTACCAGTCAAAAGTTTGGGGTCACACCCATTACTATGAATTAGTCAGTGGTATTGTGTATATATGAGTGAAAAAATACATTTGGGATTAGGGTGAATATTGGTTAAGATTTTTCTTTCTTCCACATATGCATGGTGATTTTAATAAAAAAAAAAATCAGAAGTCATTTTGGAGAGAGCATGGTGGTGATAATAGCTGATGTGACCTTATGGAATAAATAAGACAGTTAGATAACCGTAAAAAACAAATGCTCAGATCTGTCAAATAAAAAGTATAATGGAGTGAAAATATATAAATAACACACACAACAAGAGGAATCTCTACAAAAGTCAACTATTTTCTCAATGCTTTCGGAAAGAGACCTAAAAAAGTGTTTGTTTTTTTTAAATAAGAACCAGCCTGAGTAAAATGTATTCTTTCCAGACAAAGGGAAAGGATCATCTCATTAAACCAGTCATGAATGATCAGAATGATCTTCTTGGCCACAGCCATGTCAAACTTTAAAGATAGTTGTTAGGTATGTTAGAAAAAAAATGAGACAGTTGAGCAGTCAAAAAGGACAAATTCAATTTGAGGAGCATTCTCCCTATCATAACCCAAAGCGTACCAGCAAAAGATATCCTTCCAGAAACTAGATGTGTTTGGGTGAGCAGGTCAGCGTAGATAATAAATGCACAGCGTAAAAGCAGTGAAACATTACAAACACGATGCTTCCTCACCAGACACTCGTATCAAGAAACTGAAAAGACTACAGCTACACGAAGTCATTCCTCTCAAGTGTTCAGGAGCTCTTTTATCTTCCATAGTCTAATAATTCGCTTGTCATGTTTTTGAGTTAAATGATGTTCATCGCTACTTTTTAGAGTTAATTAGGCTTGCTGGCCAGTCATAACATGACATTGGGTAGCACGTCAGCGTCTCAGATATCTCATCTCATCTCATTATCTCTAGCCGCTCTATCCTTCTACAGGGTCGCAGGCAAGCTGGAGCCCATCCCAGCTGACTACGGGCGAAAGGCGGGGTACACCCTGGACAAATCGCCAGGTCATCACAGGGCTGACACATAGACACAGACAACCATTCACACTCACACCTACGGTCAATTTAGAGTCACCAGTTAACCTAACCTGCATGTCTTTGGACTGTGGGGGAAACCGGAGCACCCGGAGGAAACCCACGCGGGCACGGGGAGAACATGCAAACTCCACACAGAAAGGCCCTCGCCGGCCCCGGGGCTCGAACCCAGGACCTTCTTGCTGTGAGGCGACAGCGCTAACCACTACACCACCGTGCCGCCCATGTCTCAGATATTTATATGGAAAAATATAAGATATCAACATTAGTCCATGCTGAAATTTCAGGTTGTTCATCAGATTGGTTTAATGGCCATGCTGAGTGTTTTGAGACAGATATGGGCTCTATTTTGTGACTAGCTTATGTAGGCCTGATTAATCTGAATACGAATGTTTGTTTATTACTGTGTTCTAACTGTAATTTTAATCCACAGTGGCCAGCTGTGGTGTTGTGAGATTTGGTTGGGTGTTGTTAAAACCTCACAATGGCTAGACCTCTCTCCAGCTCACAGCTCATGTGCCTCAGTTTAACACACCGTTAATACAAAAGCTTTTTCTTTTGTTTGCCTTTTGTTATTGTTTAGCAAAAGTAGCATCAGCTTTAGCAAATACCTTTTGAGAGAAATGAAATGTAGCATAGAGAGAATTGTGTAAGCATACATGCTGTCTGTGCTCCCATCTCAGAAGCCAGTGGACTGAACAGCTGCGATAAAGGACAATAAAACAAGGCCATGATTGATGATCATTAGCCACAGTGCTTGTTTTGTGTGTGTGTGGGGGGGTTTCTGTCACTTCATGAGCCAAATGAGAATAAAAATGTCCATTAAAACCTCACAACCTTGCATGTTTCACTAGAGTGGGGCTGTTTCCATGGTTAGTTGTGGTGGGTGGAGGAACTGAAATATCTGAGATACTAATCAGTCTGGTATTGTCTTGTTTTCATCCAATCTTGTGTCCTATTAGATCAAGCTCAGTGAAGTTGTTGGGACCGGAAAGGAGGGGCGCATTCTCAAAGAAGACATCCTGAACTTCATAGCCAAGCAGACAGGAGCCATCTTACCCCCTTCCCCCTTCCAGGAGATCCAGCCGCCTCCTCCCGTTCCTCCTGTAGCTGCCAAGCCCAAAGAGAAGCAGCCTCTGAGCATCCCTCCACCCGTCGTCCCGAGGCCGGTGTTTACAGGCAAAGACCGCACCGAGCCACTGAAAGGTTAGCTGCTACATACCAACATGGACTAATTCACAGCTGGTACTATGATCAGAGCCATGCTGTTAGAGAAAATAATCACCATCTTCTGAACAAGATGAGGGGCATTATTCATATTTTTGTACACAAAAAGAAGCATATCTCTTAGAAAATAAGCTACATATTTGTAGAGAAAGAAGTTTACTTTTAGCCTGATTATATATCTAAACAGATTGAAAATTGTCTTTTGGACCTTTTAGCTCCACCCACTCTAATTTATTATGATTTTTATATAAGGTGCAAGACCTATTTTTGTGAATTATTCCTAGCCCCAAAGTTCTATCTTCACAATATTAACGTCATACTACTCAGGAAAGTGTGAACTTCAATAAAAATGATCAAAAACAGGAGGCGGGGGCTCCCGAGTGGCGCGACAGAAAAGCGTTTGCCCTAACATCGCGAGCTGGAATCCTGATGTCGCAGCCATCCGTGGCTGTGAGCTCAAATTGGCCTGTGCTCTCAGGGAGGGAGGGGTGGTATACTCTGTCTCTATTTCCAGCAACGCTAGCCAGTCAAAGGCATGTGTGAGCTCATACATACACTATATTGCCAAAAGTATTTGCTCACCCATCCAAATTATCGGAATCAGGTGTTCCAATCACTTCCATGGCCACAGGTGTATAAAATCAAGCACCTAGGCATGCAGACTGTTTACAGTTTGGAGCTGGCCCCTTCCTCTTCCAACATGACTGTGCACCAGGGCACAAAGCAAGGTCCATAAAGACATGGATGACAGAGTCTGGTGTGGATGAACTTGACTGGCCTGCACAGAGTCCTGACCTCAACCCGATAGAACACCTTTGGGATGAATTAGAGTGGAGACTGAGAGCCAGGCCTTCTCGTCCAACATCAGTGTGTGACCTCATAAATGCGCTTCTGGAAGAATGGTCAAAAATTCCCATAAGCACACTCCTAAACCTTGTGGACAGCCTTCCCAGAAGAGTTGAAGCTGTTCTAGCTGCAAAGGGTGGCCCGACGTCATATTGAACCCTATGGATTAGAAATGGGATGTCACTTAAGCTCATATGTGAGTCAAGGTAGGTGAGCGAATACTTTTGGCAATATAGTGTACATACATATGGAAGTGTGTGGCTAATACTTTCCTCTGAGTGTGTTACATCGCCCCGAACGTTGCATAAGCAGCAGTTTGAAAAGTTGGGGTCAGATGGCATCACTGCCTCAGAGGAAGCACACGATGACCTTGACCCTCCCTGGTTGGTAGCTGCCATGTGATGGGGGAGACATGTCTGGTAGGCTGCCACATCCAAATTAGGGGTAATCTCATCTCATCTCATTATCTCTAGCCGCTTTATCCTTCTACAGGGTCGCAGGCAAGCTGGAGCCTATCCCAGCTGACTACGGGCGAAAGGCGGGGTACACCCTGGACAAGTCGCCAGTTCATCACAGGGCTGACACATAGACACAGACAACCATTCACACCTACGGTCAATTTAGAGTCACCAGTTAACCTAACCTGCATGTCTTTGGACTGTGGGGGAAACCGGAGCACCCGGAGGAAACCCACGCGGACACGGGGAGAACATGCAAACTCCACACAGAAAGGCCCTCGCCGGCCCCGGGGCTCGAACCCAGGACCTTCTTGCTGTGAGGCGACAGCGCTAACCACTACACCACCGTGCCGCCCCCAAATTAGGGGTAATGTGGGGGAAAATGAAGAAAAAGACTCTGTGTTCATTTATGGTCTCTGTATGGTTCTGTGTATCTTGGCAACCATTACTGGCACTATTTGTGAGGAGAGTTTAGATCCTGCAAACTGCTACTTAAGCGATATTTCTTATTGTTGAAAAAGATGTTTATTGCTGGCTTGGCATTTTAAACCAGGTTTTCACAAGGCCATGGTGAAGACAATGACGGCAGCTCTGAAGATCCCACACTTCGGCTATAAGGATGAAGTGGATCTGAGCCAGCTGGTGCGTCTGCGTTCAGAGCTGAAGGATGTGGTGGAAGCTCGGGGAGTGAAGCTCAGCTACATGCCCTTCTTCATCAAGGTAATACCCCACTTTACCTGAGCAACACTAATCTGAGCGAGTGAAAATGCTTTACAGATGAAGTGAGTGAGAATTTTTTTTGTTTTGTTTATAGGCAGCATCACTTGCTCTCCACCATTTCCCGATCTTGAATGCCTCCATGGATGAAGCATGCCAGAATATCACCTACAAGGTCAGATGTGTGTATATATATATTTTTTAAATATGCTAATTGATGTTTCAAGCATGACAGAATTTACTCATGCGGCTTTGAATTCTTGTTCAGGCCGCACACAACATAGGTCTTGCCATGGATACGTCCCAGGGTCTGCTGGTGCCCAACGTAAAGAATGTGCAAATGCTCAGTGTGTTTGAAATCGCCACTGAGCTCAATCGACTGCAGGCTTTGGGTGTATCTGGGCAGCTTGGCACGACGGACCTTACCGGGGGAACATTCACGCTCTCCAACATCGGCTCAGTAAGAGAGCTGAGTTAACACGTGCTGTTAAATTTCAAAATAATATACAACCCCAATTCCAAAAAAGTCGGGACAAAGTACAAATTGTAAATAAAAACAGAATGCAATAATTTACAAATCTCAAAAACTGATATTGTATTCACAATAGAACATAGACAACATATCAAATGTCGAAAGTGAGACATTTTGAAATTTCATGCCAAATATTGGCTCATTTGAAATTTCATGACACCAACACATCTCAAAAAAGTTGGGACAGGGGCAATAAGAGGCTGGAAAAGTTAAAGGTACAAAAAAGGAACAGCTGGAGGACCAAATTGCAACTCATTAGGTCAACTGGCAATAGGTCATTAACATGACTGGGTATAAAAAGGGCATCTTGGAGTGGCAGCGGCTCTCAGAAGTAAAGATGGGAAGAGGATCACCAATCCTCCTAATTCTGCGCCGACAAATAGTGGAGCAATATCAGAAAGGAGTTCGACAGTGTAAAATTGCAAAGAGTTTGAACATATCATCATCTACAGTGCATAATATCATCAAAAGATTCAGAGAATCTGGAAGAATCTCTGTGCGTAAGGGTCAAGGCCAGAAAACCATACTGGGTGCCCGTGATCTTCAGGCCCTTAGACGGCACTGCATCACATAGAGGCATGCTTCTGTATTGGAAATCACAAAATGGGCTCAGGAATATTTCTAGAGAACATTATCTGTGAACACAATTCACCGTGCCATCCGCCGTTGCCAGCTAAAACTCTATAGTTCAAAGAAGCCGCCGTATCTAAACATGATCCAGAAGCGCAGACGTCTTCTCTGGGCCAAGGCTCATTTAAAATGGACTGTGGCAAAGTGGAAAACTGTTCTGTGGTCAGACGAATCAAAATTTGAAGTTCTTTATGGAAATCAGGGACGCCGTGTCATTCGGACTAAAGAGGAGAAGGACGACCCAAGTTGTTATCAGCGCTCAGTTCAGAAGCCTGCATCTCTGATGGTATGGGGTTGCATTAGTGCGTGTGGCATGGGCAGCTTACACATCTGGAAAGACACCATCAATGCTGAAAGGTATATCCAGGTTCTAGAGCAACATATGCTCCCATCCAGACGACGTCTCTTTCAGGGAAGACCTTGCATTTTCCAACATGACAATGCCAAATCACATACTGCATCAATTACAGCATCATGGCTGCGTAGAAGAAGGGTCCGGGTACTGAACTGGCCAGCCTGCAGTCCAGATCTTTCACCCACAGAAAACATTTGGCGCATCATAAAACGGAAGATACGACAAAAAAGACCTAAGACAGTTGAGCAACTAGAATCCTACATTAGACAAGAATGGGTTAACATTCCTATCCCTAAACTTGAGCAACTTGTCTCCTCAGTCCCCAGACGTTTACAGACTGCTGTAAAGAGAAAAGGGGATGTCTCACAGTGGTAAACATGGCCTTGTCCCAACTTTTTTGAGATGTGTTGTTGTCATGAAATTTAAAATCACCTAATTTTTCTCTTTAAATGATACATTTTCTCAGTTTAAACATTTGATATGTCATCTATGTTCTATTCTGAATAAAATATGGAATTTTGAAACTTCCACATCATTGCATTCCATTTTTATTTACAATTTGTACTTTGTCCCAACTTTTTTGGAATTGGGGTTGTACCATGGTGTTTGTTGTTATTCTCATTTCTGACTGTGTTCATTTTCTAAAACAGCATCTCTTTGTCAGTTTGTGATCATTATAACCGCTTCCTGTACCGTATGCACACTGTAATGCTCAAACAATCTGTTCCTGTTGCAGATTGGAGGCACTTATGCAAAGCCAGTGATTCTGCCGCCCGAGGTTGCAATCGGTGCTCTTGGGAAAATCCAGGTGTGTGCTATTTTTCTTGCTTGAGATTAGTTTTGTGTGTGAATTTTGAATCCACTGCATGAATTCTAATCTGAAAATGGAATTAGTGTGCTGAGCTCAATATGGAGATGAGAAACTACAGTTATCTTTAAATTTCTCTGCTCTGTGCAGGTTTTACCTCGCTTTAACGCCAAGGATGAGGTTGTGAAAGCGCACATCATGTACGTGAGCTGGTCTGCAGATCACAGAATCATCGATGGGGCCACAATGTGTCGCTTCTCCAATCTATGGAGGTCTTATCTGGAGAACCCAGCCTCCATGGTGCTGGATCTGAAGTAGATCATCCTGCCTTTAGAACACAACCAGACAATGTTTAAACGTTGTTGTTGTGGTTACGTTATTGAATTAAGCTACTACAGAATTTCACTTCTTCCCCTTTCTTTTAATCTTCGCTTTTCATGATCCCTCTCTTCTTTAATGACATGGACATGTTCAGGACATTAACACATTTTCAGACGTGTGATTCAAATGTACAGCTGCTAGTCTTGTGTGGGTCAATTGCATTTTTCTGTAAATACACATAACACACAACATACAGGCTGTTATGTTGTGTGTTGTTCGGTGCGTGTGTGTCATCCTCTTAATACTTGGGTGAAAAATAGAAATGGGACTGTTTTGATCATCATGAACACTAACACTTCCTCGAACTTGTAAATGCAGATATTTTTTAACCTCTCTCCAAAGGTATTATTGCACAAATAGTTTTTGAGGGTGTACACACGCATCGTGGCTGTGATTAAGGAACGTTTGGCGGTGAAGAAAATCATGTAATCTCGACTGCATTGGATTTTACTGTATTTAAGGAAAAATCTCAGTTTATGAGGTGCATGTAGTTTTAGAGCAGGTCATCTTTGGACGTTACAAATGAACAGTTTAACCGTTATTGTTTTGTGGATTTTTTTTTTTTTGGGGGGGGGGGGGGGGGGAGGGGAAGTTTTAATAAATTGTCATTATGAAATGGCAATGTAATTGTACCTGAAGTAATATTTCTTTGTCTTTCTATTATAATTAACTAATACAGTAACAGTACAATGGGTTGAGAATGTATTCAGACCCCTTCAGTTGCACACTTCATCATGTTTAGATATGTTAAAATGGATGAAAGGTTTTGGGTTTTTTTGCGTTACTAAGCTACACACTATTTCATAATGACAAAAGTTTTTGGACTTTTTTGCTGAACTGCGATACAAATCCTTCCACACAGGCACTGCAAAAGAAGTTCGGGTGCATCCAGTTTGCTTTGATTTTCTTGATGTCTTTAGAACTTGCCTGGAATCCAGTTGCGGGAAATTCAGTTGATTGGATGGTTGAGAAAGGCATGTGATCAGATTTTATCAGTTCATACAGTATGTGCACATCTCCTCTTAGTACATGGTGAAGAGAACACAGATGCTGGGTTTTGAACAGGCACTCGGTGAAGGACGAGGACTGTGTACCCTCATCACCACAGTCAACAACGAAACCTTTAACCTTTGCGCAGGCCATGTCCTCCCCCCAGCACGTCTTCATGAACCACAACCTCTGCATCCGCACGAAGGTTGCGGTTTATCGTGCAGTCTGCATCTCGACCCTTCTTTACAGATGTGAAGCCTGGACGTGGTACAGGAAGCAAATCAAATTCCTCAAAGCCTTCCATATGCGTTGTCTCCAATGCATCCTCGGAGTGACTTGGGGAGGACAGGATCCCCCACACGCTGATCTTCAGCGCGGTTAACTCCACAAGCGTGGAGTCCACGATCCTCCATCGTGTCCTCCGATGGACCGGACATGTCATCCGGATGGTCCTTTACAGAGAACTCGCACAAGGACCCCACTCCCGTGGAAGACCCAAGAAGCGTTGGAAGGACTTCTTGAAGTGGTCCCTGCAGTTGTGCAACATCCCACCTGCTGACCTGGAGATCCTTGCAAAGGACCGTGTGAACTGGAAGCAGATTGTGTCCCAGGGAGTCCGCCACTTCGAGGAAGAATGGACCAGGCTGAGGGAGGAGAAACAGGCCCAGCAACGCCTTCAGCAATTCCTTCCCTCTGCTTCCACGCCTGGTCCCTTTGCCTGTCGTCGTTGTCCCAGGATCTGCCAGTCAAGGATCGGGCTTCTCTCTCATGAGTGGGCGCATGAGACAGCAACAACCTCAATAGCAGCAAGACTTGGGAAGGCAAAGAAGACAACGAAGAGGAGGACCTTGCCATCGTCAAATACTGACGGACAGCCATAAGTAAAAATAAGTCTCGGTGAAGGTGGCAGTGGCAAATCATTACCTCCAGGTAGAGGCAAACAGGTTTTGTGCTCAAACTTCTAATGAGTTTGTCAGAGGTTTTTTAATTGTTATAGAAAGCCATTTTTCAGTTGTTGGAGCAGAAATTTGTCAACTGTAAATTATATCTATTATCTTGAAAGGTACCAGTAATTCAGGAGTTGACGTTTCCTACTCTTGGAACATGGTGAAGAGAATGCACAGTGCCAACAGGTGCTGGTTTTGAACAGATACTAGGTGAAGGTGTCTGTGTCTGGACTCCAGATGCCTCGGCTCAAGCAGAAAACGAGTTGTGGAGCTGCCCAATGGCAACATAGATGAGTTTATAGCGTCCACTGGAGAGGCTTTTCACTGCCTCTTTTTAATGGATTCAGACAGCCTGGTGGCTGTACTTCCTGGCACAGAGTTTCTCATCCACCAGGTGCTTCGTCACGGAGAGCACCAGACCATTGGGGCAGTGTTGATCTGGCACAGGCTGGACAAAAAACAAAACATAAGGTCCTTAAAAAAAGTTACATCTGATTACCTGATCAATGAGTCACACTTATGACCAAGCAGCTCTTTGCATTTAGTAACTGCTCACAAATCAATGATTAGTTACTTGATGATATACCATCTAATTAGTTCCTGTTTTCACTTGCACTATAACGGCTAGTCATTCCCTCACCAGCCTCTCTCTTATCTCTCTCTCTCTCCCCTAATATTACTGAGTAACCCAAAGTGTAAACTCCTCTGTCTTAAAGACTTGCCTGTGTTACTGACTGTTACAAAGTACTGACACCTGAAAATAACACACTTTAACATCCAGTACTTTATTATAGTGTGTACGAATATGAGCTATAAAAACACAAACTTGATCATACCACAATATTCATTCAAAGTATCCTGATTGTTGTAGTTTATCTCATTATTAATATCTCATAGAACCATGTTGTTCAGACTTAAAGGACATGGGACATGAAACATAAATGCACGCTATATCAGTTTCTTTCCATTAAAAATATGAAATAATTGCATCAACAAATACAAAATTATCTATTAAATTCAGCAAAATCATTATATTCGTGATGATTATATGGCATTTCTGCTCGAGCTCCGATATGCATATTTTACAACCGGAAGAGCCGCTGTCACGTGATCATACGTCACAAAAACTTTCGGGCACAGCACAAGCAGGTAGATGAATATGGAGAAGTGGATGACAAGAAAATTGTTTTTATAGTCTTTAACGTACATTGGACATCATGGTGTATTGTGCTGCTTATGGTTGCAATAATTCCAATGGGAAATGCCCTGGAGTAAGTTTTTTTGCATTCCCCAAGGACCCAAAGCTGAGGAAAGTGTGGGCTCACTACTGTCGTAGAAAAAACTTTGCACCTACTGTTTCCCACAAACTGTGTTCAGACCATTTCACTGAGGATTCTTTCAACAATACTCAGGTACTGAACGAAATTAATTGCCAAGCCAAATTTAAGAGGTTACTTAAAGATGGAGCCGTTCCCAACGTCCCAATTCAGGAACAAGACGGCGGAGTGAAACCCGAAGTGCTACGGCTACCACGAGGTGCATTCGCTAAGCGACTGAAAGCCGAGGTAAGGATTAGTATTATAATTTTATTAGTATTATAATTAAAAACATCGGTGACGAGAATAGGCTGTATAGCCGGGTTCATGGAGGCAGTGATAGTGCAATATACAGGGCCTAACATTCCTACAACTGTAGACAGTCAAGAAATCCTGTAACATTAATGGACATTTAAATAAATGTTATGTTAGTAAGTTTGTTTAACTTTTCTTAATTTTCATCTCTTTCGCCAAACGGCGTAGTGTTGTTGGCTGTGTGATGGCGTTTCGCCATTATGAATGTTTTCATCTCGGACTCTGGAAGCATTGTATCTCAATCTCGAAAAATATCAGCAAAAAAAAACTAGCTTGCAACGGACTTTAGCTAGATCTATGACGAACTTTCAATGTATGATACAAAAATAATACTTCTTTCAACAGATCATTAGCCTTTGAGCAGAATTGATTTTAACTTACCAGGATGTGTTATCGAGCCGACCGCTTTCAGTTTCATGGGGACTGAATGAACTCTCACTCTCAGAATCATCTGACCCGTCAGAGTAAAGACAAGATCTATGTTCATGTGAATTTCCAGCTATCGGTTCGAATTGATAGGGTCTAACCTCACATCTCTGTGAAACATCGGGAATGTCACTGTCGATGGTGTCCATTTCGGTAACCTGTTTACATTAGATACCCAAGCGCTGGCTCCTTGGAAAGTTTTTGTGACGTCACGGGTCACGTGACCACCTAGCTAATTAATGAATCATTGTTTTACGCTGATGTATAAAAAAGTTGAATAATGTGATGATTTTCACATTTTTGACGCCCTGCAGTGATTTAGATGGCATTTCTTATGTCCTTTATACATAATTATACCCAGAAAAAAATCCATGTCCCATGTCCTTTAATGGCACTTTAATTTTCAATACACATGCATTTAATACATTTATGTATAACACCTATGCCTTTAGAGGTTCCGTGCTGAGTGATTGTGTCTCTTTCTTCACTGCTTGGTCAGAGATTCACTTTTATTATAGGCACAGTAGGTTTAAAAGTCTCTTGCTTAAGGAGTCAGTAAAACTGTTAGACTGCATTACCATACACGTCAGGGTATAAGAAGTTCATTTTATATATCCTTTTAAAAATAAAGTGCTACAGATTTACTAAAATTCCTACCATCATGTTCCCTTATAGGAGTTGTGTTGCTCTGTATACAATAAGATGTGATCAGTGTTGTAAACGCCACCTCCTAACACAGGGGACCATTATTTACGTGCCTCAGACATGACAGAATGGGGCGAAAAGATTCCTTGAGTTGAATCGGTGCACAGTGGTTAAGTCCTGCATTCATGCTGCAAAACAATGTGATCAAAATGTTTTGTTGTTGGAGCTAGTCATTTTTTTTTAAATGTGAGCAGTATTTTGCACCCCTTAAGATACAGTGGTGCTTGAAAGTTTGTGAACCCTTTAGAATTTTCTATATTTCTGCATAAATATGACATCAGATTTTCACCCAAGTCCGAAAAGTAGATAAAGAGAACCCAGTTAAACAAATGAGACAAAAATATTATACTTGGTCATTTATTTATTGAGGAAAATGATCCAATATTACATATGTGAGTGGCAAAAGTATGTGAACCTTTGCTTTCAGTATCTGGTGTGACCCCCTTGTGCAGCAATAACTGCAACTAAACGTTTCCGGTAACTGTTGATCAGTCCTGCACACCGGCTTGGAGGAATTTTAGCCCGTTCCTCCGTACAGAACAGCTTCGACTCTGGGATGTTGGTGGGTTACCTCACATGAACTGCTCGCTTCAGGTCCTTCCACAACATTTCGATTGGATTAAGGTCAGGACTTTGACTTGGCCATTCCAAAACATTAACTTTCTTCTTCTTTAACCATTCTTTGGTAGAACGACTTGTGTGCTTAGGGTTGTTGTCTTGCTGCATGACCCACCTTCTCTTGAGATTCAGTTCATGGACAGATGTCCTGACATTTTCCTTTAGAATTCGCTGGTATAATTCAGAATTCATTGTTCCATCAATGATGGCAAGCCGTCCTGGCCCAGATGCAGCAAAATGGGTCCAAAGCATGATACTACCACCACCATGTTTCACAGATGGGATAAGGTTCTTATGCTGGAATGCAGTGTTTTCCTTTCTCCAAACATAACGCTTCTCATTTAAACCAAAAAGTTCTATTTTGGTCTCATCTGTCCACAAAACATTTTTTCAATAGCCTTCTGGCTTGTCCACATGATCTTTGGCAAACTGTAGATGAGCAGAAATGCTCTTTTTGGAGAGCAGTGGCTTTCTTCTTGCAACCCTGCCATGCACACCATTGTTGTTCAGTGTTCTCCTGATGGTGGACTCATGAACAGTAACATTAGCCAATATGAAAGAGGCCTTCAGTTGCTTAGAAGTTACCCTGGGGTCCTTTGTGACCTCGCCGACTATTACACGCCTTGCTCTTGGAGTGATCTTTGTATATTTGTTTTATTCACTACATGTAAAGTTATTAAGTATTCTTTTATTTTTATTCTTACTGATTTCCAATTAAAGAGGGGGAACACTGGAGCAGGAACCTCAGAAATAGTGATTTAGGGGAAGCCATGACCTAAAGGTTAGAGAAGCAGTTTTGGGACCAAAAGGTTGCCAGTTTGATTCCCTGGACCATCAGAAATGGTTCAAGTGCCCTTGAGCAAGGCACCTAACCCCCAACTGCTCCCCAGACAGCAATGGCTACGTTGTACGTTGCTCTGGATAAGAGCGTCTGCTAAATGCCTGTAATGTAATGTTCAGTTAATACAGTGAACTGGGATTTAAGTTCAATTCCAGTTACGTCATGTCAGTAATTCAGCCATTTTAAGGTGTGCAAAATGTCTCCATTACATTACTTTTTGTAAAGCCTGTTGCTGATCTGGATGTTTTTACTATTCTTTGGAGAGAACGGTATCTGAGGGTCAGGAGGCAGCTGCTCTTGTACTAGCTCTGCCATGTGACGTTCCTGTTCTCAGCTCTGGGTCTAATTTTAGATCCTTCCCAGAGTTACGCTTCATGAGGGAAAGCCAGTGACAAACGCAATCAGGATAATGAGTTTTTAAGCAAACGGGAATTCTTTCAACACTATGCACATCGGGATTGTTAAGGAAACAAGCTTGATGAGAATCTAAAAACACTGTCCAGAACAAAATGTGAAAATATGTTAAGGGACACATCATTTAAATGGATGAGAGTGGTAAGTGAAGTCTATTTTCATAGGTTTCTAAATATATTGTGAATCTCACACTTATGTAGCGTTACGTAGCTCTCAGTCCTTCATCTTCACAATGGCAATTCAACAATTTTTTCAATAAAGGGAATGCATTGTTTAGAATTGGGTGTAATGTCATATTGTCCCATATTTTCTGGTTTCCTTCATTTGCCAGTGCTTTATAGGTTATAAGACAGGCTGAGTGTGTGGAGGGTTGTCATGACCGGCGTGACCGTGTGTTTTGGGACGGTGAACTCCATCAAGGCTTTATGGGAAACCAGGATAAAGAAGACCAAGGAGGAGCTGAACAGGGAGAAAGAGCAGCGGGAGAGAGCAACTGTGGGAAGGTGAGTGAAGATCACTACTGGAAAATGAAAGTCTTAATTATAAAACATGAACACTAGTAGGATGTATTCAGGAAAATTAGGACAGTTAAACTTGTCAACATTTATTTTCCGGTAAAGTGTGTGTTGTGGAAGTGGCTGATAGAAATAACACGTCTGAACTGATGGAATATAACGAATGGATGCAGAAAACACCTAAAACTGTGGTTAAATGGTGCATTAATTGATTGATTTAAAGTGCATTAAATTGTGGGATTTTTTAAAAGTGAAACATCATCATCAGGGGAATAATATAGACTGGGAAATATTAAATGTTACTTAGGCCGACTACTGTGTATACGTTTTATTTACTGTACTGAGGTTTGTTTTTTTAAAACCAAGTTTTCATCAAAGCTGCTACTGCAAGAAATCAACTCTACACATTACTCATTTTAGTGGTAGTTTTCTACTATGACTTTTCCTTAATTTTAGAAAACACTCGTTGTGAATTTGGAAAATATTTGGATTTTCTAAACCCTTTTATTGTACCTATTGCTGTAAGATTTGATAAGTCACTCAGACCAACATCTGTAATTGATTTTACTCAGTGTCTTGCATTCATACAGTATTAGAACATGATGACGAAGAATTTGGAGATTTAAAAAAAATTTTTTTTTTAAAATGTGATCGACTGATATCATTACAAAGTATACAAACAGATAAGGTTTAAAATATATAATTATGGACAAAAGGAAAAGCCTAAACCAACAACTGTCCCAAATAACCTGGGTAAGTCTCAGTAAAATTGGCCTTCAGTCAGTGTTAAGGGTAACCACACTTCTTCACAATGACGGAAACATTTTTCCTTCATATATACACACTGACGACACCACAAGGAGTTCAGAAACATATCCGTGTTGAGGTATTTTCTTTTATGAATGAAAAGAAAGCCGAGACAACGTGAAAATTCAGTAAATGTCGCATCTGAATTCACCCCATGTTTCTTATTTTTAATAGAAGACGCCATAGAGTTAGCTCTGTAGTATTAAAAAAAGGGTCCAGTTATACAAAATTCCTTTCTTACAAAGCTAAGCGACCTGCACAACTGAATTGCAACAAGTTTCCTTTTAATATTTAACCATTAACAAGTAGCTCATGCTTATAAATAGGACAATTCAGAGCCAAGCCGGTTTATGTTTTGAAAACTAGCTGCTGAACTACAGTTGGTTCCGTTTTCCACACACTGATGCTGTAGTGGGGCGGCGCGGTGGTGTAGTGGTTAGCACTGTCGCCTCACAGCAAGAAGGCCCTGGGTTTGAGCCCAGCGGCCGGCGACGGCCTTTCTGTGTGGAGTTTGCATTTCTCCCGGTGTCTGTGTGGGTTTCCTCCAGGTACTTTGGTTTTCCCCCACAGTCCAAAGAGCCGCTATCTGGTGGCTCTAAATTGAGCGTAGGTGTGAATGTGAGTGTGAATGGTTGTCCGTGTCTATGTGTCAGCCCTGTGATGACCTGGCGACTTGTCCAGGGTGTACCCCGCCTTTCGCCCGTAGTCAGCTGGGATAGGCTCCAGCTTGCCTGCGACCCTGTAGAAGGATAAAGCGGCTACAGATGATGGATGGATGATGCTGTGGTGGTGTTTTTTTTCTTGGTTTGGTCTGCTGAACTTCTTTGCTGGGTAGGTGTTTGGCTATGTTCACATTACCAGGCTGAAGTGACTCAATTTGCCTGAATGTACCACAGACCTGATTTTTTCAGGGCTTTTGTGGACGCAAGAATCCGATCTTTTCAAATCAGACTAAAGTCACGTTCATATATGGTCATAGATTGGATATGTATCTGATTCATGGCCATGTGACACAAATGAGAAAGGTCAGACAGGAATTCATGTAGCCTTTTTGCTCATGCACTGACTGCTGTCTTCATCAGCAACACCAACAGGGCAGCAAAACAATAGAGGAGAGCTAGAATAGCTGCAAAAACAGCAAAACCTAGCCGTCTGGATTTTTTTTCTGCCTTCCCGACCTGATCATATACAGCTGACGACTTGTTTGCTGTCCTGCAGAGCAAATTGTGACATATACATTATCTACCATCACATCCATTTAATTGGTTTTAATACCATGAGTTGTCTCACAGTATGAGGTTTTTTTTGTTGGTGGTGAAGCAGACGACTCATGCAAAAACCTATCAATGTGTGCATGTGCGCTGTTTCAGAGGACAGAGGTGTTCAGTTAGATACAGGCGACTTGATTATGAACGTGTACCGTCAAGACAGACAAATCCAATCTAAGCAAAAAAATCAGAATTGAACAACAAGGCTTTTAATGCGAACATGGTCAAATACAACCAGGATCTTCGGCTAAGTGCGAAATCACTGGTCTTCTACTGGTGTCTTGTAAATGTTCAGAATCAATCCTAAGCAGTGGTACTTGAGCAGTTAGTGAGGTCTGCATGAGGGTTACATGACAAACTAGTGCCAACGAGAGCAAGAGAACTGCAGTCTTTTTGCAAGGGTTCCAATTTGTGCTTGGAGTTCGGATAAAAGTATATTTCAAATTAAAGCTCAACAATGGATTTGGACACATCCAGTCTATATAACAACAACGCTGAAAAACAAAGAAGCTCATTTTTATACATTTCTTTGCTCTGTTAGGTTGACGGGGGCATGGGAAGATCGGATCACCTTGGCCAAGTTAAAGGAAAAAATTGTGACTGAGGATGGGAGGGTCATCCTACGCATTGAAAACGAAGCATGGAAGGTACCTCCAGAAAACCTGAATTCGATTTTTCCCTCCGTTTACTTCATCACAGAGTTTGACAGATGTGGATTTTCAGGCTCTTCCTGCAGCCCTGGTCCAGCTCTCTCAGATTCAGGAGTGGCAGCTTCACCGAACAGGACTTCAGAAGATCCCACACTTCATCGCTAGCTTTCAGAGCCTTATAGTTCTGGACCTGTCCCGCAACGCAATCACAGAAATTCCTAAAGAAATTGGTCAGTACAGGCTCTTCGTATTTAATTGCTTTCCCTTTTCTGATTGTTCTCATCAGGGAAAATTCTAAAACATGCACAGGTTCTCCAGGAACCACTGGGGTACCATTGGCGTATTATAGGACAGTATTGTCTTTATATGGTTTCATAATGGTATAAAGGTCTTCTCACCAGGTAAGCTAACCCGGTTACGAGAGCTCCTTGTGAGTTACAACAGACTGAACTATGTACCTGAGGAGTTGTGCAGCTGTGAGTGTTTGGAGCGACTGGAACTGGCAATGAACCGGGATCTGGACGAGCTTCCACACCAGGTATTAGGTCTTCTGTTGGTGGCTTTTATATAAGGATCACAGCAGTGCTCACAATTTTAAACATTCTCACACTAACAAATTTGTTGTTGGTTGTCTTTGGTCACAGTGGCACTTACGTGATCAGCAGTCATATCAAGCATTCTGATAATCAGACTGCTGATCTCAATTTAAGCTCAAATAATTTTTACATTGGACAGATTGTGTTTGCAACAAACAAAACTGGGCCAAAAATCATACAATATGAAGCTAGTTTTAGTTACATCCTATATAAAGAATCTAGATACCATACAATGAGTTGCCGGTATAACAGGAACACCTACACCCATACTTACACTCGTATTTTGTCAGCGTACGAGGTGCGTGTGGTGGTGGTGGGGACACCCATGGAAAACATGGACACAGGATTAAATAAATAATTAGAGAAGTAACTGATTGTGTTACATCCGGCATCTTTTTGTTCAACCAAATCTCCAGAACACATGGCGTTTCTAAGTGCTACAGCTCTGTTTTTAGGCTCAGTTTAGCAGCTCACGTCTACACCAAACAAAAAACCCCACACCACTTCCACCCAAAACACACAGCCTGCTTGATTCACTTCCTGCAGTCGAGTCGATACAGAATCTCTCTTTCACCGAAGCTGGCCTGAGATGAGATGCTCTTGGACTGTTCGATTTGGTCTGAGCCAGAGTTCTAACACTTCAACAATGACATCTTCACAGAATGCCATTTCTGTTATTGGTTCCTCAGCTCAGCAATCTGAAGAAACTACACCACTTGGACCTCTCGATGAATCAGTTCAGCACAATCCCTGAGTGTGTGGTGAATCTTCCTGCTCTTGAGTGGTTGGACATGGGTGGGAACAAACTAGAAAGGTTACCAGATGACATCCACAGGTACACAAACCGTAAATCACACAAGTGTGTCCTTACCCCTGACCTAGGCATCATTTATCAATCATTTAGCCTGTAATAGATAAACGTCATCATGGAGCAGATCTCTGTAAACAACGTTGGCTTGCCTTGCCGCCGTTAATTAAAACGCCATAGCTTTTTTTTTTTAATTTCCCGTTTGATCCAGGATGGAGAGGTTGCACACGCTGTGGCTCCAGAGAAACGAGCTGGAGTATCTACCAGACAACATCAGCCGCATGCATAACCTGGACACGCTGGTGCTCAGCAAGAACAAGCTGAGAGACATTCCTCCACTGATGGAGGGCATGACCAACCTCAGGTACATACACTAAGTAACTTTAAAAACGCACATTGATAAAACTTGCTGAATTCGTGCTGAGTTTATCTCAAGAAGAAAAGAAATATATCACAATGGAAAAATAACTTCGTTCCGCCCGAATAAGTTCCAAATCTGTGCTCAAATCAGAATTTAAGGGAGTTGTACTCAATAACGTACAATATGACTCGGGTAGTCAATGACATGGACAGGCTTTAATTTTCAAACAAATTTTGCATACACTGTACACACACACAATCTTGCCTATAAATACCCGGGGGAAACGATGGGAAAATTGTCATTATTGAAGATGCCACGCCTAAGCCAAAATCAACGTGAACAGGCCATCGGGATGTTGCGTGCCGGAAGTACACAGACAGAGGTCGCCCGGCACTTCGGTGTTCATCATTCGACCGTTTCCCGTTTGAGTCAGCATTACAGACAGACAGGGAGCACCAGGGATCGTCCACGCCCTGGTCAGTCTCGAGTCACGACGCCAGTTCAGGATCAGCACATCAGGCTAGCTCACCTCCGTGACAGATTCCTGACACCCTCAGTCACTGCTGCTGAGACCCCTGGACGACACAGACCCAGAATCTCCAGCATGACGGTCCGAACATGGACCAACTGTCACTTTGAATTTATTTATTGTGAATTAATTCTTGAGTTTGACAATAAATGTCCTTTATCGATGTTTCAAGATGTGTGTGCATTACATACAATATCATAAATTTCAAATATATGCATGGATCTAAAGTGATATCGTGTTGAATTCCATTGTGCGTTTTTAAAGTTACTTAGTATACTATTCTTAAATGATGGCAGAAAACTGGGAAAAAAAAGGCTCCTGTAAATATATACTGTAACTGCAGAGGTGCCCAGATGTATGGTTTAGTCGTAGCATTGATGATCATGGTGATACAGAAGACATCTGAAAACTATGCTTTTCAAATTTTTCAGATAAAACAGCAGTCAGACCAAATGCAAATAAAATTCACTTGGTACAAAAGGATGCGGAATGTGAAAGATGAGCATTTATTTCTGATGGTGGTTACTTCCACTTTCAATTTTTGAAGACAGACTGTTCGATTCTCATTTTACTGATTGGAAGAATCTTTAAAATAATATTTTAAAAAATAAAAATAATGTAAAAATAATGTTTTTGGCAGGTTTGTAAATTTCCGAGACAACCCTCTGATATATGACGTGACTCTTCCTGAACTAAAAGAGGACGTGGCAGAGGAGGAGAACGATAGAGAGATGTTTGGCCGAGAGTTCATGCACCATTACATCCACGAAGCCCGCAAAAGAGGTTACGCCGTACTCAATATGCACTGTGCTTACAAATGCTAGGATAGTTTTCATTTCCAATAAAATAATCCATTAAGAAACCTGCACAGCTCTTGTATGAACTGCTGTCCATCAAAAATGTGTTTCAGGATCCCAAACTTATACATCAGTGCTAAATGTGAAGTTGGAGGATATGATAGAGGAAGTGGCGTGACTCCGTCCTGCATGCTGCTGCTACTGGTGCTGTTGCCTCCTGTCCTGATGAACCTGTCCTGTCCTGTCCCGTCCTGTCAAGATGTGTTATGCTTCAGTAGCCTAGGCCTAGTGAGAGCGGTTTTGTTCTCTGCTGCTGCCACTGTGACCCAAAAAAAGAGAAAACGAAAAATGAGCTCATCTTTTTTTTTTTGCTATGTGTCTCTGTCTGAAGAGTTTGTGTTTTTAACTGGGAAGCGCAGTCAGGAGGACGTTCTCTAAAGACACGTCTCGGCTGGTGTAGTATCTGAGGCTGGATGTGAAGCCTTTCTGCTGGAGGTAATGCAGCCTGCCGTGGTTGATCAGCATCTTGCACAGGCGTCCGACGTACTCGCGCTCCTCTGCTGAAACGGCACTACAGGGACCAGAGAACACACACGCACAGTTAGTACTGAGAACACAAATCCCGGACATTTATCACCTAAAGGCCAATTTATGCTGACAACCCAGTCCTCGCAGATAACGTCTGCGAAGCCCCCCCCCCCAGACGCTCTGCGCGCACCTCCCAAAAATTGTGACCACCGCAGACAGCCTCGCAGACAAGAGGGCTCTGATTGGTCCACTCTACATCCGCTGTACACGCACTTCCGCTTCCCTACTTTCCCGGTTTGGTTTGTTTTCACGACTGCCATTTTTTAAAACACGAGCGAAGATGGAGCAGCACGAAGAGCGGTTGATCGAGGAAGTGAGGAAGTACGTACATCTATATCCTCCGGTTACTTATAATGACGAGAACTGGAGTCGTAAACACTCCACTAACCACACCCACCAACTACTCCTAGCGATTTTGCGACTTCGCGCCCCCTTGTGTTGTGGCGGTGAATAACATCGCGCACGCCTATTACTCCCCGCTCAACGATAAATTACAACTGTCTGCGAAAAGCTATCTGCGAAAGCCTTGTCGCGAGAGCACGCAGAGGCCTTAAGGAGTAGTGTATAGATTCAGCAGAAACCATACATAAAACAGTGCTGACTTGGATACAGTTTTGTTAAAAATGGGAATCAAGTTAAGGCAGCAAAGACATTGGACCAGCCTAGATTAGACTGGACACTTAATTATAGAAAGGAAATAAATTAGCCATAGAGCTTTTGGCCCAAAAATGCCAGTGCTGCCTGCAGAGAAATGATCAAAGAGGCACTGCTTTCTCCCTCACTATCCCGGATTCTCTTACTCCATCCGTCCATCCCCCTCTCTCAATCTGTCTTCTCCTATCCATTTCTCTGTCCATCTCTCTCGCGCTCTCTCCCTCCATCTATCTATCCAACACCCAGTCTCTTCCTATCTCACTTTCTCTCCATCTTGCATTCTCCTCCCCTCTATCCATCCATCTCTCTCTCCCTCCTTTTCCACTAATCACGAAACCCTTACTTGTTGAGATGATCAGGTACGTCTTCAGAACTCCCTTCGTGTTCACCCTCTTCTCCTTCTTCGTCTTTGACGTTCTCTTGGGAGGAGTTCTCAGGATTTAAGGAGGATTTGACTTTGCTCATGCCACACGTAGCCCAGCTGGACATGCGCTGGAAAGCTGAAAACTCTGTGGCTCCGAGACCTCGCTCTCGGAAAAAGTCCTTTCCTACATAATGCCTCCAGTCACAGCGATGATGGCAGCAGAGTGCGACAGCGAGCCCCGACACCACGACCTCCTTGCTGCTTTCAGAACCATGCATCACCTCCTCACTGCCTTCCTGCAGTTTTAAACGTTTAGTAGGAGGCTCATGGTCTTTGGCACTGCGCTCAAATAAACATCTCAGAGCTAAATCTGTGAAGAATATGCCAAAAAAAAAAAAAGACTGGTTATAACCTATATGAAAACAGACAGAAGGTCATAATTAACCAGAATTTACTCACCTGTTGCTGCACCACACAGATGTTTGCCCACTGCGATTACAGGAAGTCGTTTTTCTTGTAAAAACGGCACTCTGCCTATTGCACGTCAAAGGAAGTGAAAAGATTATTACACGTGTATTATATCTCAATTTCCTAGTTTAGGTGAAAAATTATCACTTACTTAAGTCAAGGTGCTGAATGTCAACCTGCAGCCTGTCGAATGTTGAGTCTGTGTTTTTGTGTTTGCCATCTACCTTAACAAATAAGGAAAAATGTATTTTAGAAAGGAAAAAAAAAATATATAAAACCTAAAACCATAAACAGCAATGCCAGTGGTTTTTAATGTAATACAAGCCTGACGTGAAATCTTTAATCTGTTATATAGTTTAAAATGCCGCATGGAGACAGAGACATGGCTTCTGCTATTGTGTTTTAGTAAAGAAGGCGTGGCTTCTGTGATTGTGTTTAGTGAAGTAGGTGTGTCTTCTGTGACTGGCTTTTAAAGAAGGGGATATGGCCTCGATGGCTGGGCTTCAGAGTCGTGCTTGAAAACGCATACCTTAAAGCGAGTACTGGACCTCTCCACTAACAGGAAGTGGACGTTCTCGGCTTCCTGAAGGGCAACGTGAATCCAGTGAGAGAGTTTACCTTTTCCAGCACCAAACTCCACATAACATCTCTTCGACCCGAGGAGATCCAGAGCCTCCATATTCCCCAGGATTGAGGCCTGTTAAACACACAACACGTGTTCATGTACAATTCAGATTTTTTTTTAAACCAAGTTGTTGTTGTTTGTTTAATTACCTGCTGCTTGAGGTGTTTAAAAGCAAAGTTCCCATTCTTGGGATCGTTAAGAGCTTCGTTTAAAGCCGGATGAGAGAGAAGGCTCGTGTCAGGTTCTGTGTTTAATCCTGAGAGAGAGTGTGGAAATGGGATAATAAAAGCAGTGAGAGTGAAAAAAAAAAAAAAAAAAAAAGCTACACCGTGGCCCACCTGTTACTCCATGCGTTACTCAAGACCGATTCTTGCACTAAAAATTTAACGTAAATATACATTTTGACCAAACTGTTTCTTTAAAGATTTGAAAAAAAAAAAATTCTGTAGGACCAGATAAAGTCCTAATTTACCAATTTTTTTTTTTTTTTTTAAATAGGCCTTAATCTACACGTACCTTTCACTGCAGTCTTCAGTTTCTGAATAAGACCATCCAGCTCCTCTTTTGATCGCTCAGCAATCGACACCTTCAACAAATATCAGCATTTTAGGAAGGATCTCATCTCATCTCATTATCTGTAGCCGCTTTATCCTGTTCTACAGGGTCGCAGGCAAGCTGGAGCCTATCCCAGCTGACTACAGGCGAAAGGCGGGGTACACCCTGGACAAGTCGCCAGGTCATCACAGGGCTGACACATAGACACAGACAACCATTCACACTCACACCTACAGTGGTGCTTGAAAGTTTGTGAACCCTTTAGAATTTTCTATATTTCTGCATAAATATGACCTAAAGCATCATTAGATTTTCACACAAGTCCTAAAAGTAGATAAAGAGAACCCAGTTAAATAAATGAGACAAAAATATTATACGTAGTCATTTATTTATTGAGGAAAATGATCCAATATTACATATCTGTGAGTGGCAAAAGTATGTGAACCTCTAGGATTAGCAGTTAATTTGAAGGTGAAATTAGAGTCAGGTGTTTTCAATCTACGGGATGACAATCAGGTGTGAGTGGGCACCCTGTTTTATTTAAAGAACAGGGATCTATCAAAGTCTGATCTTCACAACACATGTTTGTGGAAGTGTATCATGGCACAAACAAAGGAAATTTCTAAGGACCTCAGAAAAAGCGTTGTTGATGCTCATCAGGCTGGAAAAGGTTATAAAACCCTCTCTAAAGGGTTTGGACTCCACCAATCCACAGTCAGACAGATTGTGTACAAATGGAGGAAATTCAAGACCATTGTTACCCTCCCCAGGAGTGGTCGACCAACAAAGATCACTCCAAGAGCAAGGCGTGTAATAGTCAGCAAGGTCACAAAGGACCCCAGGGTAACTTCTAAGCAACTGAAGGCCTCTCTCACATTGGCTAATGTTCATGAGTCCACCATCAGGAGAACACTGAACAACAATGGTGTGCATGGCAGGGTTGCAAAGAGAAAGCCACTGCTCTCCAAAAAGAACATTGCTGCTTGTCTGCAGTTTGCTAAAGATCACGTGGACAAGCCAGAAGGCTACTGGAAAAATATTTTGTGGACGGATGAGACCAAAATAGAACTTTTTGGTTTAAATGAGAAGCGTTATGTTTGGAAAAAAGAAAACACTGCATTCCAGCATAAGAACCTTATCCCATCTATGAAACATAGTGGTGGTAGTATCATGGTTTGGGCCTGTTTTGCTGCATCTGGGCCAGGACGGCTTGCCATCATTGATGGAACAATGAATTCTGAATTATACCAGCAAATTCTGAAGGAAAATGTCAGGACATCTGTCCATGAACTGAATCTCAAGAGAAGGTGGGTCATGCAGCAAGACAACAACCCTAAGCACACAAGTCGTTCTACCAAAGAATGGTTAAAGAAGAATAAAGTTCATGTTTTCTAATGGCCAAGTCAAAGTCCTGACCTTAATCCAATCGAAATGTTGTGGAAGGACCTGAAGCGAGCAGTTCATGTGAGGAAACCCACCAACGTCCCAGAGTTGAAGCTGTTCTGTACGGAAGAATGGGCTAAAATTCCTCCAAGCCAGTGTACAGGACCGATCAACAGTTACCGGAAATGTTTAGTTGCAGTTATTGCTGCACAAAGGGGTCACAACAGATACTGAAAGCAAAGGTTCACATACTTTTGCCACCCACAGATATGTAATATTGGATCATTTTCCTCAATAAATAAATGACCAAGTATAATATTTTTGTCTCATTTGTTTAACTGGGTTCTCTTTATCTACTTTTAGGACTTGTGTGAAAATCTCATGATGTTTTAGGTCATATTTATGCAGAAAAATAGAAAATTCTAAAGGGTTCACAAACTTTCAAGCACCACTGTACGGTCAATTTAGAGCCACCAGTTAACCTAACCTGCATGTCTTTGGACTGTGGGGGAAACCGGAGCACCCGGAGGAAACCCACGCGGACACGGGGAGAACATGCAAACTCCGCACAGAAAGGCCCTCGCCGGCTGCGGGGCTCGAACCCGGACCTTCTTGATGTGAGGCGACAGCGCTAACCACTACACCACCGCGCTGCCCTTTAAAAGCATTTATTCCTTTGGATAAAATAAATTCTACATATTTAAAAAAAAAAAAAACCTCTCTCACAATTCAACGCAAAAGTTTGCATCCCCCAGCATGGTTTACAGGTGATAAAATGAATTTGCAACTATTTTATGATTCTCTACTAAAATTATTTTTTTTAATTCCAAGGAGTTACCAAAAACAAGAAAATAATTCAAAACATGAGGGAAAACATCAGCATCTCATGCTACAATCTAAGATGTTACTCTAGGAGCATCTTTTTCCAACAAGTACATGAGTGCAAATTATTTTTACCTCATCAGTGGCGTTTTCCTCTTCAGTTACAGACCCAGCATTGATGTCTTTCACATAGTAGACCTTAAAAACAAATCAGACAAGATGACCATACAGGATACTCTGAAATGAAAGGATTTTCACATTAAGTATGTTTATGTTAAAATTTGTGTGTTTAATGAGTTGTCTGTTGGTTGGTGCTGTATTTTTGTTATTCGTGTAAGAAGTTAGCGGGTGTGTGCCACTCTGATGTCACAGGGGGACACTGTTATAGCTAACACAGTTACAAAGGCATTCAACAGAAAACATTTCAATGACATAAGGCTTTCTGATCATGTTTTGTTGTTAGCTCCTGAAAAGAAAGAAGGGGGGGGGGGGAGAGCAAAAGCTTCCTTTCTCATCTCATCTCATTATCTCTAGCCGCTTTATCCTGTTCTACAGGGTCGCAGGCAAGCTGGAGCCTATCCCAGCTGACTACGGGCGAAAGGCGGGGTACACCCTGGACAAGTCGCCAGGTCATCACAGGGCTGACACATAGACACAGACAACCATTCACACTCACATTCACACCTACGGTCAATTTAGAGTCACCAGTTAACCTAACCTGCATGTCTTTGGACTGTGGGGGAAACCGGAGCACCCGGAGGAAACCCACGCGGACACGGGGAGAACATGCAAACTCCACACAGAAAGGCCCTCACCAGCCACGGGGCTCGAACCCGGACCTTCTTGCTGTGAGGCGACAGCGCCAACCACTACACACCGGGCCACCCAGCTTAGAAGTCGTGAAGACATTAATGCAAACGCTAGACTGAACATCCCAGAATGCAGTGCAGCCAAAGGACTTAGCAAGTTACTGATCCTCAAGATGATGAGTGTGATTGGTTTGACAGTGTTATTAGTGTAAATGTTGAAGCTTTGGAAGCTGATATGTTTAAGCATACAGTGGTATGCAAAAGTTTGGGCACCCCTGGTCAAAATTGCTGTTACTGTGAACAGTTAAGTAAGTTGAAGATGAAATGATCTCCAAAAGGCATAAAGTTAAAGATGACTCATTCCCTTTATATTTTAAGCAAAAACAATTTATTTTCATCTTTTACATTTTCAAAATGACAAAAAAGGAAAAGGGCCTGAAGCAAAAGTTTGGGCACCCTGCATGGTTGGTACCTAGTAACCTCCTTTGGCGAGTATCACAGCTTGTAAACACTTTTCGTAGCCAGCTAATAATCTTTCAGTTCTTACCTGGGGGATTTTCACACACTCGTCCTTGCAAAAGGCTTCCAGTTCTACAAGTTTCTTGGGCTGTCTTGCATGCACTGCTCTTTTGAGATCTATCCACAGATTTTCAATGATGTTTAGGTCAGGGGACTGTGAGGGCCAGGGCAAAACCTTCAGCTTGTGCCTCTTGAGGTATTCCATTGTAGATTTTGAGGTGTGTTTTGGATCATCGTCTTACTGTAGGACCCATCCTCTTTTTAACTTCAACTGTTTTACAGATGGTGTGATGTTTGCTTCCAGAATTTGCTGGTATTTATTTGAATCCATGCTTCCCTCGACCAATGAAATGTGCCCTGTGCCACTGGCTGCAACACAACCCCAAAGCATGATCGATCCACACCCATGCTTCAGAGTTGGAGAGGTGTTCTTTTCCTGGAATTCGGCACCCTTTTTTTCTCCAAACATACCTTTGCACACTGTGGCCAAAAAGTTCTATTTTGATTTCATCAGTCCACGGGACTTGTTTCCAAAATGCATCAGGCTTATTTAGATGTTCATTTGCAAACTTCAGACGCTGAATTTTGTGGCTAGGACGCAGGAAAGGTTTTCTTCTGATGACTCTCCCATGAAGGTCATATTTGTTCAGGTGTCGCTGCATAGTAGAACAGTGCACCACCACTCCAGGGTCTGCTAAATCTTTCTGAAGGTCTTTTGCAGTCAAACGGGTTTTTATTTGCCTTTCTAGCAATCCAACGAGCAGTTCTTTCAGAAAGTTTTCTTCATCTTCCAGACCTCACCTTGATCTCCACTCTCTCTGTTAACTGCCATTTCTTAATAACATTACAGTCTGAGGAAACAGCTACCTGAAAACACTTTGCTATGTCCTTGTAGCCTTCTCCTGCTTTGTGAGCATCAATTATTTTATTATTCAGAATGCGAGGGAGTTGCTTAGAGGAGCCCATGGCTGTTGATTTTAGGGACAAGTTTGAGGAGTCAGAGAATTTATACAGCTTTGAAATCTGCATCATCTGACCTTTCCTAATGAAGAATTTAAACAAGCCACAGCTCAATAAGCTAATTAAGGTCTGGAACCTTGGTAAAAGTTACCCGAGAACTCAAATGTATTGGGGTGCCCAAACTTTCGCATGGTGTTCCTTTTCTTTTTTCACTCTCCAATTGTACAAAACAAAAATAATACACAAATCTTGGAGAAAGCACTGAAATGTATCGTCTTTACCTTTATGCCTTTTGGTGATCAGTTCATCTTCTGCTCACTTAACTATTCACAGTAACAGACATTTTCAGTAAGGGTGCCCAAACTTTTGCATGCCACTGTAGTGTACAGAGGAGGAGGTGAGAGCTGGACAGACCTGGGGCCACATTGACTAAGCAGGGCAAATTAGCATGAGGCCACAATCATTAAAAAAAAAAAAAAGCACCAATGGGAGTGGCCAAATCTGCAACTGATCTACAGACAGTGTGTAAATTAATGAACACACATACAGTCAGTTCATTTTAATAATGACCAACACACTATCAAGAGCAGCGCAAATTAGTGTAAAGTCACAAACTACAGAATGACGTGCTGCAGTAATTGATATTTTCCAATATCTTCCTCCTCTGGCATTCCAAATAAATTAACACAAGTGGAGAAAGTTCTCTCCCTTCTACCACACGCTTTTTTTTTTTAATGCCTCATTCCTGAGCATAGAGTGGGACTTCCTCAAGCAAACATAAATTAGGTGCATTTTGAAGAGAAAATATTAGCCTTATCTGAGCAAACAAAAATCTGTTCTGTGCATGCTCAGTGTATGCTGTGTGCGCTGGCAGACCCATACACACACGCGTCTCTCTTAACATCTCAAAATTAAATAAACAGTGCAATTAACAGTAAACTGCCTACTGCAAACCTTAGTAAATCATGTGCGGTTCATTTAAATACTCTCCTTCCGCAACTTTTGTGATCTGAAATGGAACCTCCTACAAATACATATGCAATGAGGTCAGCCGCAAAAATAACCTTTCACACTTCTTCTTTTTCCAGCTGCTCCCGTTTGGGGTCACCACAGCGGATCTGTTCCGCGTATTTAATTTGGCATACGCTTTACACCGGATGCCATTCCTGATGCAACCCTTCCCAATCTATCCGGGCTTGGGACTGGCACCAAGTATGCACTGTCTTGTACAACCCCAGTGGCTGGGTTTTTATTTATTTATTTTCATCTCATTATCTGTAGCCGCTTTATCCTGTTCTACAGGGTCGCAGGCAAGCTGGAGCCTATCCCAGCTGACTACGGGCGAAAGGCAGGGTACACCCTGGACAAGTCGCCAGGTCATCACAGGGCTGACACATAGACACAGACAACAATTCACACTCACATTCACACCTACGCTCAATTTAGAGTCACCAGTTAACCTAACCTGCATGTCTTTGGACTGTGGGGGAAACCGGAGCACCCGGAGGAAACCCACGCGGACACGGGGACAACATGCAAACTCCACACAGAAAGGCCCTCGCCGGCCACGGGGCTCGAACCTGGACCTTCTTGCTGTGAGGCGACAGCGCTAACCACTACACCACCATGCCGCCTATTTATTTATTTATTTTAACCTAATCTGCATGTCTTTGGACTGTGGTGGAAACCCACACAGTCACTGGGAGAACATGCAAACTGCACAGAAAGGCCCCCATCGGCTGTGAGGTTCGAACCCGGAGCCTTCTTGCTGTGTGGCGACAGTGCTGCAGCAAGGAAGCAAAAAAAAAACAACGCACCAACCCTTTGTCATGTGTCTTTATAAAATCCTGAGTGGTTTTTAACAAAAAAAGAAGGTCCGCGCTGGTGCAAACCATTAGTAAATCTGGCCTGAAAAGACTAAAATACCACTGCATCACTTGCTTTAGGTGAAGTTCAAATCTAACTGACCCCACTAGCAGCAGGGGCTCGAACATGGATAATGTAGGAAACCGTTAAAATCACAAAGAAACATGGTCCATGAATGGAGTTTAAAATAAAATAATTAAAAAAAAAAAAAAAGTCAAACTTGAACATAATTGAAGATCACATGATAAAGTTAAATATGCATGTGTGTATATTATATACAACTGATATAATGTATAACTGAACATGTTCAGGATGGATTTTTCTTTATGTACCTTAAATATATTATTAATTGTAGTTACTTGGCACATCAGTGTCAAAGATCAAAAACAACCCCATTTATGCAGCTCAAAATGTCGCATTCCAACAACATTCCCATGATGTTAATATTCACATCCTGACTGCAGTCATGCAAACAAACAATAATAATAATAATCTAGCTGTGCTGTCAGAAAAGAAAAAAAAAGGTATTTTTCTTACCGTGCTAACCACTTCCACGGTAAGTGGTTAGCACGGTCGCCTCACAGCAAGAAGGTCTGGGTTCGAGCCCCGTGGCTGGCGAGGGCCTTTCTGTGCGGAGTTTGCATGTTCTCCCCGTGTCCGCGTGGGTTTCCTCCGGGTGCTCCGGTTTCCCCCACAGTCCAAAGACATGCGGTTAGGCTAATATGGGACGGCCTTGGGCTGAGGTTTCCTTGAGTGAGGCACCGAACTCCCAACTGCTCCAGGCGCTGTTAGCATGGCTGCCCACTGCTCTGGGTGTGTGCGCATGTGTGTGTTCACTGCTTCAGATGGGCTAAATGCAGAGAGGAATTTCACAAGTGCGTGATGAATAAAGTTGTGTTTTCTTTCTTTCAAGATGAAATACTCACAGGTTTGGGCTTCTCCTTTGAATTACACTTTTTCAGGTGTTTTACCAAACTGTCTTCAAACACAGTGCTGTCAGAAGAAATACATATAGGTTTTAAAAATATTGTTTTTCTTTTTCCAAATAAGTGAGTTTTACAAAAGCCTCAGCAGTGAGTGGAACATTTATTGAACTATAGATTAGTGAGGTATGTGTGCACAGTCACCACGTTAGCTTTTTCCCCTCTCCATGTTCTTTAAAATAATAATAATAATAATAATAATAATAATAATAATAATAATAAAGGATAGCCCAATTATGTGCACAGTTCACAATCTCATAAATTGCCACCATGAACATCTTTTCAATGGGGTCCTCATATAACTTACTGCTTTGGGTCCAGAGGGCAGGGGATCCGTTTTCTCTCACAATGTGGATCCTACAAACAAACAAACAAACAAACAAACAAAAACAAGACGCACGTGAGAATTCAGCGAGTGTCAGTTCACGTCACGAGCATGTAGCTAACGGGCTAACCAAAAACACTGAAAATTGGACACAATATCTATTTTACGGCAAGTTAAAAAAATAACATACTGCATTTCCGTGTTCACCGCAAAACTTTCTTCCATTCCCAGCCACCATTTTACAGTAACGTTTCTTTTTTGCCACATAAAAGCCACATCGCCCGGGTAAAGGAGCTGAAACTCCATCTGATGCGACCGCCGCCATTTTGGCTCAATTCGAAATGAGTCTCGACTCCTCCTTATTCAAGCGCCCTAGAAAGTACGTAAATGAACGTGCTTTTACACTCGCGTAGTGCACTACATGTTTTCTTGTAGGTGAAATGAGATTCAACCAACGATTCTTCAGTGCGGTCAGGTGAACACTGCCAAAATAAAAACCACATAATATTATTATCATTCAATATAATACCAAACTAAAAATGATAAGCTAAAAAACCATTACAAAAGTCTACAACTTAAAACAAAAAAAGTTTAGGTTGTAATTAGGAATTATATTTCTCTGACAGGTAAACAAACACTGAGATTTCAGTCGATTAATGTTTGTATTGCTACAAATATTTAAAAGGGTAATTAAAAGTTGGTTCTGGCGAACTGTGCATCTATATCAATGTTAAGGTGAAAATTTATATGTATTAATGTAAGTTTAATTATAATTCCAGTATATTAACGAGTCGGTTTATTAAACCTTTCAAGAATACGTAAAATAATTATTTTGACAACACCTGGAATTTTTCTCAATAATGCCACTCAAATCATGTGATGAAAGAGCGAGTCTACACCCGTGCTACAGTGTGACATTTCATAGTTAATTCATTACGTCCTACTTTTATTTTGACTCAGCAATTTTGGCTTTAAAACCCGGAAGTGCTGATTAACGTCCCCTGAGAGGCCGAATAGGAAATCACCCTTTGCTTCCTATTTACGCGCACTACCTAGGGTACGAGATAATAGCTGATACACCCTGTATCGAACACTTCGTGTACAGTAAGAAGAGATTTGGTATTTATCCCGTGGTCAGCTGTTAAACTGTTGGTTGTAATTTTGTGTTTTGATGCTGTGTGTTGGGGGAAATTGCTCAACAGAAAAAAAAATGCAATGACTTTAAGAAAAGGAAGCAAAAAAAGTCATCATTAAATATTTAGAATAATTTAAAAACAGGAAGAGTTCAGTGCTGTGAGTAATCACATGGCTCATGTATGTAGAAATATATAAATAGATGAAATAGTTTGTCACTGTGCTTCATCACTGTGGGCTAGAAGGTGAAGTGATGTGTTAAACCACACTGCGGTGAGTAAACTTCACTATCAATAACAAATATTCAGCAGGATTCATTATGAGCAATAATGCCTTCTTTTTTTAACAAACAAACAAACAAACAAACAACACAAAGTCTGTAGCTAACAAAACAATTTAACATGTTTGTTTGTTTGTTTGTTTGTTTTTCCTCTCTTAGTAAATGTTAATCACATTTGTAGATGTTTTTGATGAGTATTTGTATTTTGTTTATTGCTTTTATTACATGCACAGGTCTGTAATATGCATATAATCTCCTCTAAATAAGCCTATAGTACAATATCTCATGTTTATTTCTGATATTTTAGTGTTTTTATGGATTTCATTTGAAATTGATCACTGCTATAAATGACCACATCTTTCAAAGAGGAAATTAAATCAGCATTTTACTGTGTATGTTTTTTGAGATCTATTAATTAAATAAATGAAAGTATTTGGATTTCACAAATATTCACATCTTGACATGCTATTAAATGTTAATATTTACAAGACAGATCAATTATCACAACATTAGATAACAGGAGTAAGATATGAAAGTGACGCTTTAATTTTCCAAAGCACTTTTGCTGAAAGTTTTAGAGCAGAAACCTGCATACGGTTAAATGATCCACACTCACAGAGGTATTTCCTTGAACAGCGTATGCAGAAGTGTTTTATTCATCAAATACTTTGGTCATTTGTCACTTTTTTTTTAAACATTTATTAAAGAATTACAGGCGGCACGGTGGTGTAGTGGTTAGCGCTGTCGCCTCACAGCAAGAAGGTCCGGGTTCGAGCCCCGTGGCTGGTGAGGGCCTTTCTGTGTGGAGTTTGCATGTTCTCCCCGTGTCCGTGTGGGTTTCCTCCGGGTGCTCCGGTTTCCCCCACAGTCCAAAGACATGCAGGTTAGGTTAACTGGTGACTCTAAATTGACCGTAGGTGTGAATGTGAGTGTGAATGGTTGTTTGTGTCTATGTGTCAGCCCTGTGATGACCTGGCGACTTGTCCAGGGTGTACCCTGCCTTTCGCCCGTAGTCAGCTGGGATAGGCTCCAGCTTGCCTGCGACCCTGTAGAGCAGGATAAAGCGGCTAGAGATAATGAGATGAGACAAAAAAGGAAAAGGGCCCAAAGCAAAAGTTTGGGCACCCTGCATGGTTAGTACCTAGTAACACCCCCTTTGGCGAGTATCACAGCTTGTAAACACTTCATAGCCAGCTAATAATCTTTCAGTTCTTACCTGGGGGATTTTCACACACTCGTCCTTGCAAAAGGCTTCCAGTTCTACAAGTTTCTTGGGCTGTCTTGCATGCACTGCTCTTTTGAGATCTATTCACAGATTTTCAATGATGTTTAAGTCCGGGGACTGTGAGGGCCAGGGCAAAACCTTCAGCTTGTGCCTCTTGAGGTATTCCATTGTAGATTTTGAGGTGTGTTTTGGATCATCGTATTATTGTAGGACCCATCCTCTTTTTAACTTCAACTGTTTTACAGATGGTGTGATGTTTGCTTCCAGAATTTGCTGGTATTTATTTGAATCCATGCTTCCCTCGACCAATGAAATGTGCCCTGTGCCACTGGCTGCAACACAACCCCAAAGCATGATCGATCCACACCCATGCTTCAGAGTTGGAGAGGGGTTCTTTTCCTGGAATTCGGCACCCTTTTTTCTCCAAGCATACCTTTGCACATTATGGCCAAAAAGTTCTATTTTGATTTCATCAGTCCATAGGACTTGTTTCCAAAATGCATCAGGCTTATTTAGATGCTCATTTGCAAACTTCAGATGCTGAATTTTGTGGCTAGGACGCAGGAAAGGTTTGCTTCTGATGACTCTCCCATGAAGGTCATATTTGTTCAGGTGTCGCTGCATAGTAGAACAGTGCACCACCACTCCAGGGTCTGCTAAATCTTTCTGAAGGTCTTTTGCAGTCAAACGGGGTTTTATTTGCCTTTCTAGCAATCCAACGAGCAGTTCTTTCAGAAAGTTTTCTTCATCTTCCAGACCTCACCTTGATCTCCACTGTTTAACTGCCATTTCTTACTAACATTACAATCTGAGGACACAGCTACCTGAAAACACTTTGCTACGTTCTTGTAGCCTTCTCCTGCTTTGTGAGCATCAATTATTTTATTATTCAGAATGCGAGGGAGTTGCTTGGAGGATCCCACGGCTGTTGATTTTAGGGACAAGTTTGAGGAGTCAGAGAATTTATACAGCTTTGAAATCTGCATCATCTGACCTTTCCTAATGAAGAATTTAAACAAGCCACAGCTCAATAAACTAATTAAGGTCTGGAACCTTGGTAAAAGTTACCCAAGAACTCAAATGTATTGGGGTGCCCAAACTTTCGCATGGTGTTCCTTTTCTTTTTTCACTCCCCAATTGTACAAAACAAAAATAATACACAAATCTTGGAGAAAATGCTGAAAAGAAATGTATCGTCTTTACCTTTATGCCTTTTGGTGATCAGTTCATCTTCTGCTCACTTAACTATTCACAGGAAGAAACATTTTCAGTAAGGGTGCCCAAACTTTTGCATGCCACTGTATAACGCAGTTTGTATTAAAAAAAAGGGGTGCCTAAAACTTTTGCACAATACCGTGTGTGGGTGTTAATTTCAAACTATCTATCCATCCATCTATCTATCCATCCATTATCTGTTGCCGCTTATCCTGTTCAACGGGGTCGCAGGCAAGCTGGAGCCTATCGCAGCTGACTATGGGCGAGAGGTGGGGTACACCCTGGACAAGTCACCAGGGTGTACACAGAGACATGGACAACCATTCACACCTACGGTCAATTTAGAGCCACGGATTCGCCTAACCTCCATGTCTTTGGACTGTGGGGGGAAACCGGAGCACCCGGAGGAAACCCACGCAGACACGGGGAGAACATGCAAACTCCGCACAGAAAGGCCCTCGTCGGCCGCTGGGCTCGAACCCAGGACCTTCTTGCTGTGAGGTGACGGTGCTAACCACTACACCACCGTGCCGCCCAATTTAAAACTATCTGTTCCTATTTGTTGCCTTTGTTCATCTAAACGATTTGGTGGTCTGTATTACAACTGCGTTATTGTCAGAGCTGCTTATATAGAAAATTAATCAACACCTTCTGACCAATCAGAGTCAAGAATCCACCTGTGCTGAGATTAGAAGATAAAAAGGATTTACTGCTTTTCAGTTTATATCATGCACACCGACAACCAACCAACCAACACTGTCATTGAGCAGCACCAAGACTGCTAGGAATTATGACTGTTTTTTTTTTCTTTTTTTAAATTCCCAAGAGCAGTTAAATCCTAATCAAATCAAGACACTAAGAAGGATGAGGTCACGTGCAGGTAACAAATAAGTCTGAAGTCTCTGCTCACGAGTCCTCCACTCCTAAACACCGAGTGCAATAATGTTCCAAAATGGACAGCAGTAAGTGTAACTCCAAACGTCTGCTAAATGTCCATCAGAGCAGTTATGACACGCTCATCTCCTAAAACTCTCCTGGACGGAAGAGCTGAAACGTTTGTGGTCTAACCACTTAAACTGAGCCATTTTCGAACAACTTTGCTTATTATGAACAAAACCATGTCCACATCAGAGCTGGATTTGGAGAGATTTGGACAGAGGAGTGCTGTGTGTGCCATGGTCAGTAACGGTCAGGTTTTTTGCTATGGAAAAGACAGAGGAGTTTCTGCTTTGCGGTTTCTCAGTAATATAACAAACTGCAAATATTTGTCTTATTAACTTCAAGAGAGAGAAAAATAATGTATAGCTGCTGTAATGTAAAAGATAACAGGAACTAGACTAACCTGTTTATATTTTCTTTCTTTAATTTTTCTTTTTAAAATAATCATCATGGAAAGCTGAGATAAAGGGACATGTGGTTTATATTGTCTTTCACACGAAAAGAAAATTCTAAAAATTGCAACTTTTTTTTTGTTTTGACCTGATGGAAGCAATTATAATTAAAAGCTGTTTTTTTTTGTTTGTTTGTTTGTTTGTTTGTTTTTTGCGATACAGGGAAATACAGATTCAGGAAAATAAGGTATGAACTGTTTGTTAAATAAATAATGTTATAAATGGAATAAAACACTTCAGGACATGATGTGAATTTAAAAAAAATTGTCATTACACCACCATGCTTCGAACGGAGTGTTTTTATTCCTTTAAATGCTTCCCCGGTTGCGAAGGCTGATTCTGCTGCTGTTTGTAATTGAAGCACATTGCAGTCACCATGTGGATTACATTCGGTAATAAATACAGGCAGAGTCAAACATGTCGCAGCATTACAAAGCTCTTTCTGAATAAAAGGAACCGTTGTCTTTGGATAAGCTACTTTCAACATTTTTATGAAAAGGCATGTAACTAAACCAGCATCATGTGCTGCACTGTCAAACAGCAGCATTTTTATTTCCTGATCAGGGTAAGGAAGTCACAAGACACTAGTTTCTCTGCTTCTTTTGTGAATGTCTTGTCACTATGAGTGAAGGGAAAGGATGAGGAAATAACAGAAATACTCAAGTGTACTGTATGTACAATGATAAATGTATCAATTCAACACTTTTTTTTTTCTGATAATTTTAACATTTTAGATATGTCATAACCAAATTTAACAAAATATATTTTTATTATACTCCCCCCCCCCCCCCCCCCCCCCCCCCCCCATAAATAGTCTGGGAGTGTAGGAGCCACGGGGTGCCATGATCTAGTTCCTGTTCAAACCAGAGATAACAATCATGTGATATTAATGTAATGATTTGACTTGGAGGATTGGAAAGAAGAGATGGCACCAGTCTGATGTCCAGTATCGGTATTGGCTGATACCAGCAAAAATGGTGGATTGAATATCAGATCCTGTAACAATCCACAAAGACTGGAATTGGATTTGGAAAAGTCATGTCTTTTTGAAACTGGAAATGTTTTCAACATATAAAGTGTTTCCCCCCCCACCCCCACTTGTTAGCATTAATTTTTATTTTTGTTATATTCATACTTGGGGCGGCACGGTGGTGTAGTGGTTAGCGCTGTCGCCTCACAGCAAGAAGGTCCGGGTTCGAGCCCCGTGGCCGGCGAGGGCCTTTCTGTGCGGAGTTTGCATGTTCTCCCCGTGTCCGCGTGGGTTTCCTCCGGGTGCTCCGGTTTCCCCCACAGTCCAAAGACATGCAGGTTAGGTTAACTGGTGACTCTAAATTGACCGTAGGTGTGAATGTGAGTGTGAATGGTTGTCTGTGTCTATGTGTCAGCCCTGTGATGACCTGGCGACTTGTCCAGGGTGTACCCCGCCTTTCGCCCGTAGTCAGCTGGGATAGGCTCCAGCTTGCCTGCGACCCTGTAGAACAGGATAAAGCGGCTAGAGATAATGAGATGAGATATTCATACTTTATATTTAAAATGTAAGTAATTATTATGTGAAAGTGTTTAACTGTAAAGCATTTCAATTAAAAACCATTTTAAAGCTTAGTAGTTTTGAAAGAAAACCATATTGGATGGATATGAGTATTGGTTGATATTCAAGATACAGTGCCTTGCAAAAGGTTGTCCTGTTTTGTTGCATTACAAGCTGGAATTAAAATGGATTTTTTGGGGGGTTAGCACCATTTGATTTACACAACATGCCTACCACTTTAAAGGTGCACATTTGTTTTTTTGTTTTTTTTTATTGTGACACAAACAATAAGATGAAAAAACAGAAATCTGGAGTGTGCATAAGTATTCACCCCCACAAAAAAGTCAATATTTTATAGAGCCACCTTTTGCTACAATTACAGTTGCAAGTCTCTTGGGGTATATCTCTATTAGCTTAGCACATCTAGCCATTGGGGTTTTTGCCCATTCCTCAAGGCAAAACTGTTCCAACTCCTTCATGTTAGATGGGTTGTGTTGGTGTACAGCAATCTTCAAGTTATGCCATAGATTCTCAGTTGGATTGAGGTCTGGGCTTTGATTAGGTCATTCCAAGACATTTAAATGTTTCCCTTTAAACCACTCCAGTGTAGCTTTAGCAGTATGTTTAGGGTCATTGTCCTGCTGGAACGTGAACCTTCATCCCAGTCTCAAACCTCTGGCTGACTCAAATAGGTTTTCTTCCAGAATTTCACTGTATTTAGTGCCATCCATTTTTCCTTCAGTCCTGACCAACTTTCCTGTCCCTGCAGATGAAAAATATCCCCACAGCATGATGCTGCCACCACCATGCTTCATTGTAGAAATGGTGTTCTCAGGGTGTTGGGTTTGCGCCACACATGGCATTTCCCATGATGGCCAAAAAGTTCAATTTTTGTCTCATTTGACCAGAGAATCTTCTTCCATGTGTTTGGGGAGTCTGCCACATGCTGTTGGGCAAACTCCAAACGTGATTTATTTTTTTTAAAAGCAATGACTTTTTTTTTTTTTTTTGGCCACTCTTCCATCAAGCCCCACTCTGTGGAGTGTACGGCTTAAAGTGGTCCTATAGACAGATACTCCCATCTCCGCTGTGGATCTTTGCAGCTCCTTCAGCATTATTGTTGGTGCCTTTGTTGCATCTCTGATTAATGCCCTCCTTGCCCGGTCTGTGAGTTTTGGTGGGCGGCCTTCTCTTGTCAGGTTTGTAGTGGTGCCATATTCTTTCCATTTTGCTATAATGGATTTAATGGTGTTCCCTGGGATATTCAAAGTTTGGGATTTTTTTTTTTTTTTTATGACCCAGCCCTGATCCATACTTCTCCACAACTTTGTCTCTGACCTGTTTTGGAGGCTCCTTGGTTTTCATGTTGCTTGTTTAGTAGTGTTGCAGAGTCAGGGTCCTTCCAGAACAGGTTGAGTCATACAGACATCATGTGACACTTTGATCGCCCACAGGTGGATCTTAATCAACTAATTATGTGACTTATGAAGTGAATTGGTTGGAGCAGCTCTTATTTAGGGCTTTCATACGAAAGGGGGTGAATACTTATGCACACTAGATTTCTGTTTTTTCATCTTATTGTTTGTGTCACAAAACAAAAACACCTTTAAAGTGGTAGACATGTTGTGCTATGGTGCTAACCCTCCAAAAATCCATTTTAATTCCAGCTTGTAATGCAACAAAACAGGACAAACACCAAGGGGGATGAATACTTTTGCAAGGCACTGTATCTCAAAAGGAAGAGTGGCATTGTGCCACCTCATTCAGAACATGTACCAGGCTTTTCAGCCACATTTACAGGATTTATCTCACACAGTGAGATTGTTCTTGCCACAAGCAGCTAAAAATCAATTTTTATTGAACAATATTGCCTGGACATCTTCACATTGCACACTAATCATTTTCAAATAGTAAATAAAATAGGAGTCTTGCCTAACTAAGAGGCATAACTGATTAGAGCAAAAGATTTCACATGTGCAACTGATGATTTTTGTGCTGTTTTTTATTTTTTCTTAAACCTGTGTTAGTTTCCTCACTTATTAATACCTAGGTTTTGTTTTTTATTTTTATTTTTTAAACAGTGTGATTCTTCTTCTTATTATTATTATTATATTTTTTTTAATTTAACTTTTCTATCTGCTCTCTTTCCATTTCTGTCAGCAATACAGACCCAAGGCATCAAAGTCCTTCACAGTATTAGTGCTTTTCCTCATTGATGTCGAGTGTAATCTATATTTTATGGCCAAAGGTTTATGGACAGCTGACCATCACAGCCATATGTGCTTATTGAACATCCCATTCCAGATTTAGTCTCTCTTCCCTGTTACAACAGCCTCCACTCTTCTGGGAAGGCTTTCCATTAGATTTTGGGGATGTCTGTGAGGATTTGCCTGTTTAGCCGCAAGAGCATTCGTGATGTCAGGCTGATATCAGATAAGAAGACCTGCTGTGCAGTCTGTGTTCCAGTTCATCCTAAAGGTGCTCGTTGGGGTTGAGGTCGGGGCTTGGACCGCTCCCACCTTGACACGCCTTGTCTTTGTGGACCTCGCTTTGTGCATGGGGCATTGTCATGCTGGCACCTTAGTTCCAGTGAAGGGAAACCTTAATGCTACAGCATACAAAGACATCCTTAAAAACTGTGTGCTTCCAACTTTGTGCCAACAGTTTGTGGAAGAACCACATATGGGTGGAATTGTCAGGTGTCCACATACCTTTGGTTAGATAATGTAATTCTTTGTGTTTGATTTGTGGAAAGTGCAGCTATACATTTATCATAATCAAGGCGAGTGTAGGTTATTTTAAATCATTTTGTCAACACTGTTAATAAGCCTTTATTTTCTTGTATGTCTTGAAAATAATGTTGACGTTTAGGTCTTGGTGGTAATTAGCTCGGCTTGTATATTGCGTTATTGTATCTCCTTTAAGTATGTTAGTCATAGTTAGTAGGGTGCATCAGTTGCCCCCTAAAAATGAAAAGTTCCTCCGATCATGATGCATTTTTGTTTTTATGTTCCTTTTGGTAAGAAAACACACTGGGTGAAATATTTTGACAAAATTTAAAAGTTTAATGGTGGCACCAGGAGCTCAAATTATGGAAAAAGCTGCTATTTTATTACTTTTATGACAAAATTTCGATCACTTTTCATGAAACATTATGGCACCTTTATAGAGTATACCAAATATCTTAGATACACATTTTTAGTACATATTCTAAATATATCATCAAGCACAGTTTGAGTTTTAGCTGTTCATTGAATCATTGTTCAACTACTTTTAAACAATACAAATGTATTATGAATCACATTAATGCTTCTCAATCCCTTGCAAAGGTTCTTAACATGATCTCTGGGTCACAAGAAATCAATAAATGGAGTCCAACATTGTGATTCAAACCTTACGCGAAAACAAAATAAGCATTTTTTGGCAAAAAATGCACCTCATGGTGCCACCCTTAGACTTTTGAATATGGTCAAAAAATTTTACAGGAGGCGGCACGGTGGTGTAGTGGTTAGCGCTGTCGCCTCACAGCAAGAAGGTCCGGGTTCGAGCCCCGTGGCCGGCGAGGGCCTTTCTGTGCGGAGTTTGCATGTTCTCCCCGTGTCCGCGTGGGTTTCCTCCGGGTGCTCCGGTTTCCCCCACAGTCCAAAGACATGCAGGTTAGATTAACTGGTGACTCTAAATTGACCGTAGGTGTGAATGTGAGTGTGAATGGTTGTCTGTGTCTATGTGTCAGCCCTGTGATGACCTGGCGACTTGTCCAGGGTGTACCCCGCCTTTCGCCCATAGTCAGCTGGGGTAGGCTCCAGCTTGCCTGTGACCCTGTAGAAGGATAAAGCGGTTAGAGATGATGAGATGAGAATTTTACAGGATGTCTATTGGTGAAAAGGAACACCCAAACAAAAATGCATCAGATTTTATGAAAGTGAGGGCAACTGATGCACCCTAATGGTTAGAATATCCACAAAGATGTCTTTTAACACTACAATTTGTCTGAAAAATACGGATTGTGTGCAGCTCTGTCAAAAATGTATTTGTGGTGTTCCTCAGGGGTTGGTATTTGGGTTGCTAATGTTTGTGATTTTTTTTTTCTTTGTTCCTCTTCTTAAAGTAATGGAGGAGTTGGACCCAGAGGAGCAGTTTCTCCGGGACGCCAGAAATGGGAACCTACCAGGAATTCAAAGGCTTTTGATGTCTAAAATAAAAGATGAAGCAAAATTTGACATCAACTGTAAAGGTAAGATGTTTGTTCATCGCATTTTATAGTTTTGTGGCCACTTTTTATTGTTTTTAGCATTAGACTAGGGTTTATCTGTCTTTGTCTGTCTGTCTGTCTGTCTGTCTGTCTGTCTGTCTGTCTATACCCCAATGGGATTGAATACTTGATTCTGATTGGTCAGAAAGTCTTGATTGATTTTCTATAACAGCAGGTTTGACGGTCGTTCCTGCTGTAACATAAATCACAAGTTTATCTTAATGCATTTATTCTAATATGTTCTTGGTTTTATAGTCACAGCTCACACAGGGACTTTATCACATTTTTTTTTTCTTCTCTAGAGACACCCTAGATGGCACCCTATAAGGCAGCTTATCATGTTTTATCTGCCATAGGGGAACCCATATTGAGTAGTTTATCATATTTTCCCTACTATATAAGGGAACCTTAAAAGGTACTTTCACAGCATTGTTTCGATCATGGGGGCACAAGGGATGGTCTTTTCCCGTGTTGTGTTGTGTTTTATTTCTCATGTACAGTCATGGCTGAAAGTGTTGGCACCCCAGATTTTTTTTTTTCCAGAAAATGAAGCACATCTCCCAGAAAATTAATGTATTTACACGTTTTGTTATATACATGTTTATTTCCTTTGTGTCCATTGGATAAAAAGGAAAAAAAGCAAAATTGATATAATTTCATGCAAAACTCAAAAAATGGGTCGGACAAAATTGTTGGCACCCTCAACTTAATATTTGGTTGCACACCCTTTGGAAAAAAATAACTGAAATCAATTGCTTCCTATAACCATCAACAAGCTTCTTACACCTCTCAACTGGAATTTTGGACCACTCTTCTTTTGCAAATTGCTCCAGTTCTCTCATATTTGAAGGGTGCCTTATCCCAACAGCAATTTTAAGACCTCTCCACAGGTGTTCAATGGGATTCAGATCAGGACTCATTGCTGGCCACTTTAGAACCCTCCAGTGCTTTCTTTCCATCCATTTCTGGGTGCTTTTTGAGATGTTTGGGGTCATTGTCCTGCTGGAAGACCCATGACCTAGGATGCAAACCCAGCTTTGATACTGTGCCCTACGTTGCGACCCAAAATCCCTTGATAATCTTGAGATTTCATGATACCTTGCACACAGTCAAGGCATCCAGTGCCAGAGGCAGCAAAACAACCCCAAAACATCTTCACCATATTTGACTGTAGGTATTGTGTTCTCTTCTTTCTAGGCCTCATTCCGTTTTTGGTAAACAGTAGAATGATGTGTTTTGCCAAAAAGCTCTATCTTGGTCTCATCTGTCCACAAGATGTTTTCCCAGAAGGATTTTGGCTTATTCACATACATTTTGGCAAACTGCAGTCTAGCTTTTTTATGTCTCTGTGTCAGCAGTGGGGTCCTCCTTGGTCTTCTGCCATAGCATTTCATTTCATTCAAATGTCGACAGATAGTTCGCGCTGACACTGATGCACCCTGAGTCTGCAGGAGAACTTGAATACATTTGGAACTTGATTGGGGCTGCTTATCCACCATTCGGACAATCCTGCGTTGCAACCTTGCATCAATTTTTCTCTTTCGTCCTCGTCCAGGGAGATTAGCTACAGTGCCATGGATTTGGAACTTCTTGATGATGTTGTGCACTGTGGACAAAGGAATACAAAGATCTCTTGAGATGGCCTTGTAACCTTGAGACTGTTGATATTTCTCCACAATTCTGGTTCTCAAGTCCTCCGACAGCTCTCTTCTCCTCTTTCTGTCCTCCATGTTTAGTGTGGCGCACACACAGACATACAATGCAAAGATTGAGTCAACTTCTCTCCCTTTTTATCTGGTTTCAGGTGTGATTCTTATATTGCCCACACCTGTTACTTGCCACAGGCGAGTTTAAATGAGCATCACCGGCTTGAAACTAAATAATTTACCCACAATTTTGAAAAGGTGCCAATAATTTTGTCCGGCCCATTTTTGGAGTTTTGTGTAAAATTATGCAAATTTTTTTTTCTCTTTTTTTTATATTGTTTCAATACACACAAAGGAAATAAACGTGTTTAAAAAACATGAGTAATTGCAATCATTTTCTGGGAGAAATACTTCATTTTCTGGAGAAAAAAAAATCTGGGGTGCCAACACTTTCGGCCATGACTGTATTTAATGTATTATCATACTGACTATAACAGTATTTCTTGCTCTCAGGCAGGAGCAGGTCAAATTTTGGATGGACTCCTCTTCATCTGTCCTGCTACTTCGGACACAGAGATGTGGTGGAAGAGTTGCTAAAGGTAGATGTCCTTTTTAAAAAAAAAAAGCTCTTCACTAATTAAACAATAAAAGGGCTAAAGATTTCACTGAATCCCATGTTCAGGCTGGAGCAGACGCCAATCTGACGAACAACGTAGGTGACACACCACTCCATAAAGCAGCATTCACAGGACGACCGGTACATTATATTAACATTATATTCATTTATATGAGTACTGAAACAGTGTTTGTGCTTTTCATACTAAAAGTTCACTGTTAACGTCTTGAATGTTTTCTTTGGGGGAGTACAAACTAAACGTGTTGAGAGTTATTTCCAAAATCTAATTTTTGTTATTAGATTTTTTTTTTTTCATGGAAAAACATGAATTTATCATTTTATAATTTCAGACTCTGGGCTAAATATTTTCTATTATAAAAATAGAATGAAAGTAAAATTTTGCATGCAGAAATGATTTTAAAAACACACCCAGATTTAGTTGGGTGTGTTCCAATATTTAAATTCAAATTTAAAAGTAAATTTTATGTAGAAGACTTTCAAAGATGGCGGCATGGTGGTGTAGTGGTTAGCGCTGTCGCCTCACAGCAAGAAGGTCCGGGTTCGAGCCCCGTGGCCGGCGAGGGCCTTTCTGTGTGGAGTTTGCATGTTCTCCCCGTGTCTGCATGGGTTTCCTCCGGGTGCTCCGGTTTTCCCCACAGTCCAAAGACATGCAGGTTAGGTTAACTGGTGACTCTAAATTGACCGTAGGTGTGAATGTGAGTGTGAATGGTTGTCTATGTGTCAGCCCTGTGATGACCTGGCGACTTGTCCAGGGTGTACCCCGCCTTTCGCCCGTAGTCAGCTGGGATAGGCTCCAGCTTGCCTGCGACCCTGTAGAGCAGGATAAAGCGGCTACAGATAATGAGATGAGATGAGACTTTCAAAGATATATACCGGAGATATTGAGAATAGAGCAAGTGAACTAGGATAAATTATTTAAGTTATAGTAATGGTCTCAAGTGATTTGGAGGTGATTTTTATATTTGATATAGACTGAACGTAAGTATGCATGAAATGATTAAATGTCTCCTGAGCTCAGGGTGTGTAATTAACGTGGATCTTTTGTGTTTTTAATTTGTCCGGTTCCATGTCTCTTGTGTAGGAGGTGGTGATGCTGCTGCTTCAGTACAACGCCTGTCCTTCAGTCATTAACGGCTCGGCTCGGATTCCCAAAGATGTCACGCATGACGAGGAGATCAGGAGCATGTTAGAGGGTACGCCCACTCAAATAAATTTAGATCACATGACCTAAAACTAGGGTATGATTTGATGAGTTTTTTTTGGGCAAGATGATGTCATCCATCCAGTAAAAAAAAAAAAGCTTGTAAAACTGCTGTTATTTGACATTGCAGTTATCTTCATATATACAACCGTTATTTTTGGTCCACTAATTTGATTGGATAAACTGCATTCCAAGGGGTTGAGATGTTGTATAAAAGCATGTGTACATGTCGCTGTTTGTATCACTCTGCTTTTGCACTTGTGTGTCGCTCTGGATAAAAGCGTCTGCTAAATGCCATGTAATGGAATGCTTGTCTCTGTTCTGTGTTTGCTACATAACATTTAAATTCTAGTGATGCAGTAGTTTGTTACGCTGAAACAGTTGCTATACTCATCACGGGCTGTTATTCGGGCCTATGCAGTGCATGGCAACATAATTGGTAATGAGGTGAAAAAAAAACAAAAACAACAACCACCTTAAGTTCAATTGGCACCGTTCTCAAAAGTTAAACTTTTTTTTTTTTTTAAACTTTAGGAAGATTTACTGTGACTAAATTTGCTGCACAGCCACTTCTAATAGGAGTACAGTACATGCAGGGTTGCCACAGTTGTGTTTTTACAGCAAATCATTCGAGCTTGGAGCAAGGTTGCAGGTGATGAGGTTTTTTTTGATAGTGAACTTGAATGACCGTGATGGCCTGGAATCAGGAATGCAAGTTTGGCTGTGGACTGTGTGTGTTGGCTCTGGGTAAGCGGGAAATGCTCTCCGTCTCCTGACAGTCACAGCGATCTGAGCCAATCTTGAACGTCCGTGAGCACGTTTATGCAGAAGGCGGTAGATAGCTCTTTCCTCTGAGTGACTTATGCTGCCCTGGGATGCAGCATGAGCAAATGTTTGAAAAGATTGGCTTGGCTTTTGTTTGGCTAGCATCATATGCCTCAGAGGAAGCATGTGTTAGCCTTCTGCCTTCCTGGTTGGTCGGGAAAAAATGGCGCGGAAGGAAAAAACAAGTCTGCGGCTGATCTTATTTTAAAGCAAATAATTGGAATTAAATCTGATCAATTTTCGCAAAGAAAGACTATGGTAAAGAAAGTATAAGTACAGACAGTGTATCTGAAATTCCTCAAAACCGGGGTGTTGCATGTATTTGATGCAGGACAAAAAATAGATGCTTACAGTTTTCAACTGAAAGCAACATGACTTTGCATCATGACTTTTTTTTTTCTTCCAGTGATTACTGTTTTTTTTTTTTTTTTTGCTTTGTCAGCGGCTGAGAGAACTGAGGAGAGGAAGTTGGAGGAGCAGGTGTTAGAAGCAGCTCGAGAAGGAGCAACAACTACCCTGCTAAAACTGGTACTAGCACCATAGCATGATCATGTGCAAAAGCTGGCATCACAAACACGTTGAGCAACATTTTGCATGTTGCTTCTCATGTGCTCTGAGAGGTTTTGAAATTCAGAGAAAAAGATTAGGTTCTTATTTCAAGCTTCATTATAAACTGTTTGCTGCGACTTTGTGTGTAACTCAAGTGGTTAATCTCCTTCCCCTTTTTCATTTGCATTTTTGCCTTATAAGCAACGTATACAGGGGGTTTTTTTGTTTGTTTTTTGGTTTTTTTTTTTTTTTTAAACTATTATTATTTTTTATATTTTGTGTGGCCTCATTTCTTGTCAGTGAAAAACCTCCCTAGTCTCACAAGTCAGTAAGGTCACAAGCTTAGACACTCCAAACTGATTTATTTTTCTTATAATAGCATATCCAGAAGTGTTTTCTACCTCTTATAATGTAGCAGTTTGCCAGGGATAATATACAGTACTGTGCAAAAGTCTTAGGCACATGTACAGTGGTGCTTAAAAGTTTGTGAACCCTTTAGAATTGTCTATTTTTCTGCATAAATATGACCCAAAACATCATCAGATTTTCACACAAGTCCTAAAAGTAGATAAAGAGAACCCAGTTAAACAAATGAGACAAAAATATTATACTTGGCCATTTATTTATTGAGGAAAATGATCCAATATTACATATCTGTGAGTGGCAAAAGTATGTGAACCTTTTGCTTTCAGTATCTGGTGTGACCCCCTTGTGCAGTAATAACTGCAACTAAACGTTTCCGGTAACTGTTGATCAGTCCTGCACACCGGCTTGGAGGAATTTTAGCCCATTCCTCCGTACAGAACAGCTTCAACTCTGGGATGTTGGTGGGTTTCCTCACATGAACTGCTTGCTTCAGGTCCTTCCACAACATTTCGATTGGATTAAGGTCAGGACTTTGACTTGGCCATTCCAAAACATTAACTTTATTCTTCTTTAACCATTCTTTGGTAGAACGACTTGTGTGCTTAGGGTCGTTGTCTTGCTGCATGACCCACCTTCTCTTGAGATTCAGTTCATGGACAGATGTCCTGACATTTTCCTTTAGAATTCGCTGGTGTAATTCAGAATTCATTGTTCCATCAATGATGGCAAGCCGTCCTGGCCCAGATGCAGCAAAACAGGCCCAAACCATGATACTACCACCACCATGTTTCACAGATGGGATAGGGTTCTTATGCTGGAATGCAGTGTTTTCCTTTCTCCAAACATAACACTTCTCATTTAAACCAAAAAGTTCTATTTTGGTCTCCTCTGTCCACAAAACATTTTTCCAATAGCCTTCTGGCTTGTCCACGTGATCTTTAGCAAACTGCAGACGAGCAGCAATGCTCTTTTTGGAGAGCAGTGGCTTTCTCCTTGCAACCCTGCCATGCATACCATTGTTCTGATGGTGGACTCATGAACCTTGGCTAATGTTAATGTGAGAGAGGCCTTCGGTTGCTTAGAAGTTACCCTGGGGTCCTTTGTGACCTCGCCGACTATTACACGACTTGCTCTTGGAGTGATCTTTGTTGGTCGACCACTCCTGGGGAGGGTAACAATGGTCTTGAATTTCCTCCATTTGTACACAATCTGTCTGACTGTGGATTGGTGGAGTCCAAACTCTTTAGAGATGGTTTTGGAACCTTTTCCAGCCTGATGAGCATCAGCACTTTTTTTTTTTTTTCCTGAGGTCCTCAGAAATCTCTGTTCATGCCATAATACACTTCCACAAACGCGTTGTGAAGATCAGACTTTGATAGATCCCTGTTCTTTAAATAAAACAGGGTGCCCACTCACACCTGATTTGTCATCCCATTGATCGAAAACACCTGACTCTAATTTCACCTTCAAATTAACTGCTAATCCTAGAGGTTCACATACTTTTGCCACTCACAGATATGTAATATTGGATCATTTTCCTCAATAAATAAATGACCAAGTATAATATATAATATTTTTGTCTCATTTGTTTAACTGGGTTCTCTTTATCTACTTTTAGGACTTGTGTGAAAATCTAATGATGTTTTAGGTCATATTTATGCAGAAATATAGAAAATTCTAAAGGTTTCACAAACTTTCAACCACCACTGTATAGAAATGCTATAGACCAAAAATGGCTTAAAAAAATAATGAAATGTTTCAACATTAAACAACAACAACAACAAAAAAACAGCAGTAAGCCATAGTAAATGAAACAAAGTTGATATTTGGTGTGAGACGATCCTTTACTTTAAAAAAAAAAATAGTAGTCTCCGGTCCAGTGAGTGCAGTTTTATGCGAAAATGAGCTGTAGGTTTTACTGAGCATCTTACAGAACCAGCCACAGTTCTACTGGACACTTTGACTGTCACACTCGCTTCTTAATTTTTCAGCGAAACCCAGGAGCCTTCATTATGTTTTCTTTTTAATCTGAAAAGTGGTCTTTTATGTCATATATGCTGCTCAGATACAAACTCTTTTTTTTTTTTCCTGTAACATTTAACTTTGTGCTGGAAAAGAAACGCTTGTAACTCTAAAATGTTTTAGTACTGACTCGATAATGTAGAAGGCATAAAACAGCAATCTACAACAAAGTTTGTATGAAAAAAAAAATAGGGTGCCTCAGACTTTTGCACAGTACTGTATGTTTTCCTTTCCTTTTTTTAAAGAACGGGATGAACTTTTTATCCGTTTATAGTTATATTTAATGTTGCGGAATGTCTAGGAAACAAGTTCTGTTCCAACATACGTGATAGCAGCTAGAAAACAGTTGTTCCCTCAACAGCTGTTAGTAAGACAAAAAAAAACACTACTCACCCAACTACACTGAATTGTGCAAGTGCTTGTTGTTTGTTAGTCATTGTTGCTAATGAGGAGTGTTTAGCTAAGCTTGTGTTGCATGTTTTCTCTGTAACGTACTGACATAGCTGAACAGGGAGAAACCTCCAAACATCAACTGTACAGACCTGCTGGGTAACACGCCATTACACTGTGCTGCATACAGAGGCCAGAAACAGTGTGCAATCAGACTGCTGCAGAACGGAGCCAACCCCAACATCAAGAACAAGAACGGTAACATCAGTCTCATCTCATCTCATTATCTGTAGCCACTTTATCCTTCTACAGGGTCGCAGGCAAGCTGGAGCCTATCCCAGCTGACTATGGGCGAAAGGCGGGGTACACCCTGGACAAGTCGCCAGGTCATCACAGGGCTGACACATAGACACAGACAACCATTCACACTCACATTCACACCTACGGTCAATTTAGAGTCACCAGTTAACCTAACCTGCATGTCTTTGGACTGTGGGGGAAACCGGAGCACCCGGAGGAAACCCACGTGGATATGGGGAGAACATGCAAACTCCACACAGAAAGGCCCTCGCCGGCCACAGGGCTCGAACCCAGACCTTCTTGCTGTGAGGCGACAGCACTAACCACTACACCACCTTGCCGCCGTAACATCAGTCATCAAACAAAACTGATCTGATTGAGATGCCCCCCCCAGCAGTAGCATAAAGTTACTCAAGAGCAACGTGAAAGACTGGTGAAGAGCATGTCAAGATGCATGAAAGCTCTGATTAAAAGTCAACATTATTGCACCAAATATTGATTTCTGAACTCATAAGTTCAAACATTAGTATTGTTGTTTAAAGTTGAATATGATCTTGATTTCTATGCATTATTTAAGGTCTGAAAACACTTCATCTTTTATTTTGACCAGTTGTCATTTTCTGCAATTAGATGCTCTAAGTGACATCTTCATGTGGAATTTGGTGGAAATTTTGTCAGTAGTTTATGGAATAAAACAAAAATGTTCATGTTCCTTAAACACATATCTATAAATAGTAAAGCCAGAGGAACTGATAATCTTGCAGTGGTCTCTAAATTTTTTTTCCAGGGCTGTATATTATTTATTATGTAGACACGAGTATTTTACTGGCAAATACGCTACTTGCGTATTTCATATGAACTACAGCTGGGACATTGAGTAACCTATTTTTCAGTATCCTTCCTTGTGAGGATAGCAATGAATTGTTTTGATTCACTTGTGTACTTTTTGTTTGTGTCTAGATAATAAAAAGAAAATCACACATTGACTTGAAGATATGAAGTTTATTTTGTGTTGAAAAACTCAGATTTTTCGAAATACATCCCAGACTTGAGTAACATAATTACATAATATTGGCTGGCTTTGAGTGGTCTGTCAGATATATTCCATTCAGCTAGCATGATATTGAATGAGTCAAAGATGTTCAATATCATGCTAGCTGATTGGAATATATCTGATGGACCATGAAAAAAGCCAGCTAATATTATTATACGTATGGGGGCGCCGTGGCTCAGTCGACTGGGGCGCCGTGCCATGGGTCCGGGGACCCGGGTTCGATTCCGGCCCAAGGTCGTTTCCCGGTCCCTCCCCGTCTCTCTCTTTCTCTCTCTCTCTCCAGCTCATTTCCTGTCTCTATACTGTCCTATCCAATAAAGGTGGAAAAAAAAGCCCCCCCCCAAAAAAAATCTAAAAAAAATTATTATTATACGTACACACACTCTTTGTATCAGCATTCTCGAAGGCCAATGCTAGCTTACCTGCCACTCGGTGGTGTTAGCGTGGCAGTCCAGTTAGCTTCCACCCGTGTAGCATTAGCGAAGGCCAGCGCTAACTTACTAGCGACTTGGTGCTGTTAGTGTGATTTTACTTTTAAAATCAACATCTACAGCTACACACAACGGAGCTACCTGGCAGCCAAAATTTCTCTTAAAATATTCCGCTTTTAATGAAGCAAACCTGGTAGCCATGTTTGTTTACAAATTGTCACTGTCGCTCGCTAATATGGAAGTTTTACGTCTCCGATGTGTGATGTCGCGTTGTCTTGACAACGTGCAATATTGTTACAATATTGCACGTTTATTCTCCACTAGGTAGAGTGGCGTAATACACAGAGGATAAGCGATAAAATATTGCATGCTATCAATAAACCCACTAGAAGGAAATGGAATACATGTTTTTATTCCATGGAAAAAGTGGCCCGTATGTATAATAATTTCCAATAGCTTCACTCCAACAACGTCACTCCCAGTGTTTTCCCACTGACTAGACATGTGTTGTCAAGGTTCAGAATTGAAATTCTTTTGATTAACTTGCGTATTTTTTGTGGATGTGTCTATATAATATAAAGACTGTTACATGGTGAAGATATGAAGTTTATCTTCTCGTGTTGGAAAATATCAGTCATTTGCTTCGCTCACTAGTGATCTATACATTTGAAAATAAACTTCATATCTTCGCCACCTTGTAACATATTTATTCATTCATTCATTCTACAGACTATTCTCGGGCGTAACTAACTGGCTTTTTATCAACCTGTTTAATAGTAATGCTATTAATAGAATGTAATAATATCTTCTTTGTCTCCTATAAATGGAGGTGTGTGATTATTTAGACACGCTTTGATTCATTGTTGAGTTGTTGGGGTTTTTTTCCCCCTGGTGTGTTTTCAGGTCAGACTGTGTTTGATCTTGCGAAGGACACCGAGATGAGACGGATTCTGGAGGGCAGTTTGATGAAAGTAAGTGTAGCACACAGATGCTTTACCCTTCATTATTAACATTTATACTCCAGTGTTGTAGAATTCTGGATTCTGATTGCTCAGAAGGTGTTGATTAATTTCACAGGCTTGTTCTAATATGCTATTGTTTCTATAGAAACAACTCATTCACAGGGACTTGTCCAGCAAATGGTCTGTGTAAACAAATTAAAGAAAATTGTTGATATGGTGACGTTTTCTATAAGGAGACGTTTATTTAACATTTATGGAAGGCGTCTCCAGAGTCAGTGTTTTGTAACAGACAGAGGTAAAGCTATGACTTGTTCCAACATATTCAGGACAGAGGAGTTTACGCATTGCAGTTTCTCTTTGCTTTTTGTCTTACTATTAACTTCAAGACAAGTTTATACTACCGTTCAAAAGTTTGGGGTCACTTTGAAATGTCCTTATTTTTGAAAGAAAAGCACTGTTCTTTTCAATGAAGATCACTTTAAACTAATCAGAAATCCACTCTATACATTGCTAATGTGGTAAATGACTATTCTAGCTGCAAATGTCTGGTTTTTGGTGCAATATCTCCATAGGTGTATAGAGGCCCATTTCCAGCAACTCTCACTCCAGTGTTCTAATGGTACAATGTGTTTGCTCATTGCCTCAGAAGGCTAATGGATGATTAGAAAACACGGGCGATTGCTCTAAGACAACGAGGGAGGCTCAGCCTCCTCTAAAAATGATGAACATCGTGTAGGATGAATTGCGCTAGGCTTATGTTATAGCCGACCTTATAACATTTGCTATTTCAGATCCAGAATCATAGAAATATGTGCTTAACCCAACTACAGTGCGAAATCATTCCGTTATAACTTTCCCCAGTTCACCTAATGTGTGCGTGAGTTTTTTCCCCCTCGTGACAGCGCGATGCAGCCCAGCCTCAGTGGACTTCAATGGCATTTGGGAGCTCTGCGCTTTTCAATCTCAAAATGCAAGACGATTATTGGACAAATACTGCGAAAACGCCTGCCCCACGGAGTCCCATGGACTCCCAGCCTCAGTGGACTTCAGTGGCATTTGGGAGCTATGCGCGTTTCAATATCAAAATGCAAGAAGGTTATTGGACAAATACTGCGAAAACGCCCGCCCACCGGACTCCCAGCCTCAGTGGACTTCAATGGCATTTGGGAGCTCTGCGCTTTTCAATCTCAAAATGCAAGAAGGTTATTGGACAAATACTGTGAAAATGCCTGCCTACGGACTCCGAGCCTCACAGTGGGCAGTTTCCGCGAGGAGACTGGTGATTGGTGAAAGCGGCCGGATATTTTCTTTGATTGACAGCTCGTTTCAAATATAGACAGGCAGCGGTGAATTTCAGTTCAGTCCCATGCGGATTCGCAAATGCTGTGGTGTATTGTAAGAGATCAGCTTACATTTCGATTTCATTCATTACATACGGTTTCTACCAGCTTTTTTAAGTTTGTATATATTTTCATTGTAAATAAAGTGTAAATATAGTGTTGTCAAGTTTGCTATCTTAGTTCCAGAAATTTCGTTTGAGTGACTGAACTTGAACTTGAGGGGGCTAGTCAGCTAGCAAGAAAGCTGCGCACGGATGCCAAGCATTGCTGATTTAATTTTGGCAAAGCCATTTACCAGTCTTCCTTTCGAGGAAAAAATTAAAATTAAAGAGCAGGGTAGACCAATGCCTCAAATTGACTTGGTGAAAAAGGTAGGGAATAATACTCATTCCTTTCAGCTCTCCTGGTACGAGAAAGTGAATTGGCTAACAGCAAGTGACCCACATCAACAACAGTAAATAGGCTACTTTAGTAATATGTCATGGATGGACCAAAAATATAGAATCTATTTAAAATGTTTATCCTGAGTATATTATATTGGAATATATATTTTTCTGGATATGAATTAAACACCGCTACAATTTGGAAAACATTTTTAAACAAAAACTCAGCCGAGAACATTTCACACTACAGACCTGGATTAAAAGTGAAGGGTTATCAAAATTGTCAATAAAACATTTCTCAGTCAAAATAAGTAAAATATAGGGAAAGTGTCATTGAATGAAATGTGTGGCACCCAGCTCTATGTTTGGCTCCCCAAGGTCAGTGCTTGTGCCTATTCCAGAACACTCTGCTGTTACTGCTGAGGTTCCTGACAAAGAGCTGCTTTCAATAATGATCAATTTTTAAACAACATGCCACAATTTTAAAATATAAAATGTTAAAATATACCCCCCCAACATCATCATGTATATTGAACAGTAGGCTAATGGGCCAAAAGAACCTGTTATTTCACAGTTTGTGACCCTGCCAACAATCAGCCAGATCAGAGGCAAGAGTATGGGCAAAATTGATGTTTTTTCTTTTAAAATCTGGAAATATCGTAACCGACCAGCCTCCCCTGTTTGAAAGACTACCAACCGCCACTGTTAGAAAACCCTTGTACAATCATGTTAGCACAGCTGAAAACAGTTGAGCTCTTTAGAGAAGCTATAAAACTGACCTTCCTTTGAGCAGATTGAGTTTCTGGAGCATCACATTTGTGGGGTCGATTAAATGCTCAAAATGGCCAGAAAAATGTCTTGACTATATTTTCTATTCATTTTACAACTTATGGTGGTAAATAAAAGTGTGACTTTTCATGGAAAACATAATTGTCTAGGTGACCCCAAACTTTTGAACGGTAGTGTATAGGTGAGGAAATGACTATTTATAGCTGTGATGATAAGTGAGAACAGGAGCTTACTTGCTTCTGGGACATTCCACAACAGTAAATGTGACTATAAATGGACAATAATTGAGTGTTGTTCTTTTAATACATAAAAAAATGTAAATGATAGCAACTTGCTGCACTGTAAGCGGAATGACACCCGTCTGGTCAGGCTGTTTTGGAAAGTAATCAACATCAGGGTGGTAACAGTAACTTTTCTTTAACACAACACTCTGTTGTGGATTATTTTCCCATAACACCAGTGATTGTTATAGTTGGACCAGAGTGCTGAACAATGCTTTTTCTTTACAGGGTCTGAGGCGTTACGTTCAGACATTTGATGGTCCTCTTTGGAAGGTATTTCAGTGATCTGCTCTACTTCCGTGTGTGTGTGTGTGTGTGTGTGTGTTGCATAGCGCATACCTACATAGTGGTAATTTTCCATACTGTATATGGGACATTCCACCAAATGGGTGCCATTTGCTTGTTGTACCACTCCCAAATTAAAATTAATTTATATCTTTTCAACACTGATTATAATAACAGACATATTTAACTATTCAAAATGTGTATTGGTCAACCTCAGGCTACGTTGTTGTTATTATTATTATTATTTTTTTTTTTTACAAGGTTTGGAAGTCAAAGATGGCTGCATACTCTTTTTTTTTTTTTTCTTTTTTTTTTTTTTTTTAATATGAGCAACAGGACTGAGTTTTTAGCTTAGGAATAGCTAATGCATGGAATTAAGCCACATGGCGTCATCGCTAATAGCATGACCACACTTAGCACATTTCTAGTGATTTTACCAAAAATTTGTATTTTTAAAATAAACATCATCTAAGAAATAATTTAAGTAACAGGACAGTAAGTTGACATTGACCTGATCAGTCAAAGTTAAAACATCATCAAATATACAGAAAAGTAAATGAGAGAACTAACTTTTGGTCTTCCCATGGCCTTCAGAGGACACAACTGATGTAACTTCCTGTTGAGCATGTGATTTATGGAATGTTCCAAATTTGTCAGATGGGGTAATATGTTTGGGTAACAGGACTGAGTGAAAACCCAGGGGCACGATTAAAATGTGTATTTTAACTAAGATATTGTGGATTTCTTATGAAAAAAATATATTTAAACCATGGATAGGATATGGAGTCACACAACAGTACAAAAGAAATACTGTTTCTGAAGGATTTTAATCATATTTCATAGTTAAGTATAAAGTTAGTGCGGGGACACGTAACACATGCTGTTTTTCAGTGTTTTAGGTAGTTTTTATTTTATTTTTATTAATCCAAATATATCTTAAATTTGAAATCAGATCATTCTGCGTAATAAGGAAATGTATTTTAAAGTACAACCCTGATTCCAAAAAAGTTGGGACAAAGTACAAATTGTAAATAAAAACGGAATGCAATGATGTGGAAGTTTCAAAATTCCATATTTTATTCAGAATAGAACATAGATGACATATCAAATGTTTAAACTGAGAAAATGTATCCTTTAAAGAGAAAAATTAGGTGATTTTTAAATTTCATGACAACACATCTCAAAAGTTGGGACAAGGCCATGTTTACCACTGTGAGACATACCCTTTTCTCTTTACAACAGTCTGTAAACGTCTGGGGACTGAGGAGACAAGTTGCTCAAGTTTAGGGATGGGAATGTTAACCCATTCTTGTCTAATGTAGGATTCTAGTTGCTCAACTGTCTTAGGTATTTTTTTGTCATATCTTCCGTTTTATGATGCGCCAAATGTTTTCTATGGGTGAAAGATCTGGACTGCAGGCTGGCCAGTTCAGTACCCGGACCCTTCTTCTACGCAGCCATGATGCTGTAATTGATGCAGTATGTGGTTTGGCATTGTCATGTTGGAAAATACAAGGTCTTCCCTGAAAGAGATGTCATCTGGATGGGAGCATATGTTGCTCTAGAACCTGGATATACCTTTCAGCATTGATGGTGTCTTTCCAGATGCGTAAGCTGCCCATGCCACACGCACTAATGCAACCCTATACCATCAGAGATGCAGGCTTCTGAACTGAGCGCTGATGATAACTTGGGTCATCCTTCTCCTCTTTAGTCCGAACGACACGATGTCCCTGATTTCCATAAAGAACTTCAAATTTTGATTCGTCTGACCACAGAACAGTTTTCCACTTTGGCACAGTCCATTTTAAATGAGCCTTGGCCCAGAGAAGACATCTGCGCTTCTGGATCATGTTTAGATACGGCTTCTTCTTTGAACTATAGAGTTTTAGCTGGCAACGGCGGATGGCACGGTGAATTGTGTTCACAGATAATGTTCTCTGGAAATATTCCTGAGCCCATTTTGTGATTTCCAATACAGAAGCATGCCTGTATGTGATGCAGTGCCGTCTAAGGGCCCGAAGATCACGGGCACCCAGTATGGTTTTCCGGCCTTGACCCTTACGCACAGAGATTCTTCCAGATTCTCTGAATCTTTTGATATTATGCACTGTAGATGATGATCTGTTCAAACTCTTTGCAATTTTACACTGTTGAACTCCTTTCTGATATTGCTCCACTATTTGTCGGTGCAGAATTAGGAGGATTGGTGATCCTCTTCCCATCTTTACTTCTGAGAGCCGCTGCCACTCCAAGATGCCCTTTTTATACCCAGTCATGTTAATGACCTATTGCCAATTGACCTAATGAGTTGCAATTTGGTCCTCCAGCTGTTCCTTTTTTGTACCTTTAACTTTTCCAGCCTCTTATTGCCCCTGTCCCAACTTTTTTGAGATGTGTTGCTGTCATGAAATTTCAAATGAGCCAATATTTGGCATGAAATTTCAAAATGTCTCACTTTCGACATTTGATATGTTGTCTATGTTCTATTGTGAATACAATATCAGTTTTTGAGATTTGTAAATTATTGCATTCCGTTTTTATTTACAATTTGTACTTTTGTCCCAACCTTTTTGGAATCGGGGTTGTATATTTTTATGTACATTTATACATATAATTTTCTAGGGACGGAAATGGCACCGATTCGGTGGAATGGCTCATATGCTTAAAAATCAAGGATAAAAAGAACGTTCATATTAAGAGTTAAGTCCTACTTGGATAGGATAAGTTGCTTCTCTGACTTTTTTTTTTTAAACATTGACTATATTTTATTTGTGTTTTCAACTTGGTTAATTATTGTTGTTTTTCTGGTGTGGGTGTGAGAGAGAGACTTTATACTGGGATATACCTTGGGATATTTGTGCAGGTCAATTTATTGAGCATAATCAGTAGATAAATCTTTCCATATGAAGAACACCTCCAAAATGAGGTGAAAATCAGGGAAACGTTCATGAATGCTGGTCTGCCAAGCACTAAAAGCTCATAAGCTAAGACAAGGCTAATCAGCTAATGTTGGTGATTATGATTTCATGATGTAACAGCACACTGTGGTCACTGCTGCAAATTTAACCAAATAATGTCTATTTATTGGTCTAACCAAACACTCCATCCATCCGTTTTGGCATATCACTACAGTGACGTGGCCGCTCTGACGGCTTTAGCCATCACAGTTTCTGGGGAACATTGCAGTAGTGGTTTCCTATTGCCTTCAACTGAATTATTATAGAGGTTTTCTCCTCTCAACCATTCTCACTCACTCATATATATATATATATATATATATATATATATATATATATATATATATATATATATATATATATATATATATATATATATATATATACACACGCACACAGTGGGGCAAAAAAGTATTTAGTCAGCCACCAATTGTGCAAGTTCTCCCACTTAAAAAGATGAGAGAGGCCTGTAATTTTCATCATAGGTACACTTCAACTATGAGAGACAGAATGGGGGGGAAAGAATCCAGGAAATCACATTGTAGGATTTTTAATGAATTAATTGGTAAATTCCTCGGTAAAATAAGTATTTGGTCACCTACAAACAAGCAAGATTTCTGGCTCTCTCAGACCTGTAACTTCTTTAAGAGGCTCCTCTGTCCTCCACTCATTACCTGTATTAATGGCACCTGTTTGAACTTATCAGTATAAAAGACACCTGTCCACAACCTCAGTCAGTCACACTCCAAACTCCACTATGGCCAAGACCAAAGAGCTGTCAAAGGACACCAGAAACAAAATTGTAGACCTGCACCAGGCTGGGAAGACTGAATCTGCAATAGGGAAGCAGCTTGGTGTGAAGAAATCAACTGTGGGAGCAATTATTAGAAAATGGAAGACATACAAGACCACTGATAATCTCCCTCGATCTGGGGCTCCATGCAAGATCTCGCCCCGTGGGGTCAAAATGATCACAAGAACGGTGAGCAAAAATCCCAGAACCACACCAAGTGACCAAGTGAATGACCTGCAGAGAGCTGGGACCAAAGTAACAAAGGCTACCATCAGTAACACACTACGCCGCCAGGGACTCAAATCCTGCAGTGCCAGATGTATCCCCCTGCTTAAGCCAGTACATGTCCAGGCCCATCTGAAGTTTGCTCGAGAGCATTTGGATGATCCAGAAGAGGATTGGGAGAATGTCATATGGTCAGATGAAACCAAAATAGAACTTTTTGGTAAAAACTCAACTTGTGTTTGGAGGAGAAAGAATGCTGAGTTGCATCCAAAGAACACCATACCTACTGTGAAGCATGGGGGTGGAAACATCATGCTTTGGGGCTGTTTTTCTGCAAAGGGACCAGGGTGACTGATCCGTGTAAAGGAAAGAATGAATGGGGCCATGTATCGTGAGATTTTGAGTGAAAAATTTGCCTGTGACCCTGTAGAAGGATAAAGCGGCTAGAGATAATGAGATGAACCTCCTTCCATCAGCAAGGGCATTGAAGATGAAATGTGGCTGGGTCTTTCAGCATGACAATGATCCCAAACACACCGCCCGGGCAACGAAGGAGTGGCTTCGTAAGAAGCATTTCAAGGTCCTGGAGTGGCCTAGCCAGTCTCCAGATCTCAACCCCATAGAAAATCTTTGGAGGGAGTTGAAAGTCCGTGTTGCCCAGCGACAGCCCCAAAACATCACTGCTCTAGAGGAGATCTGCATGGAGGAATGGGCCAAAATACCAGCAACAGTGTGTGAAAACCTTGTGAAGACTTACAGAAAACGTTTGACCTCTGTCATTGCCAACAAAGGGTATATAACAAAGTATTGAGATGAAATTTTGTTATTGACCAAATACTTATTTTCCACCATAATTTGCAAATAAATTCATTAAAAATCAGACAATGTGATTTTCTGGATTTTTTTCCCTCATTTTGTCTCTCATAGTTGAGGTATACCTATGATGAAAACTACAGGCCTCTCTCATCTTTTTAAGTGGGAGAACTTGCACAATTGGTGACTGACTAAATACTTTTTTGCCCCACTGTGTATATATACACCCACACCCCTACGGTCAATTTGGAGCCACCAATTAACCTAACCTGAGCATGTCTTTGGACTGTGGGGGAAACCGGAGCATCCGGAGGAAACCCACACAGACACGGGGAGAACATGCAAACTCCACACAGAAAGGCCCCTGTCGGCCATTGGGCTCGACCCCAAAACCTTCTTGCTGTGAGGCGGCAGTGCGAACCACTACATCACTGTGCCACCAACCAAATACTACCAAATCTTATTTAAAAGTAGAAAAGTGGAGTTTTATTTGCTATTACCAACTTGAGCAGCCATGTCAATTTGACATCATATGCTGAACTTGGGGTTGAGGACAGTCGAGTGGGACTTCCCAGTTTTTGTTTGAAAGTTGAAAGTTTGTGAACCCTTTAGAATTTTCTATATTTCTGCATAAATATGACCTAAAACAACATCAGATTTTCACACAAGTCCTAAAAGTAGATAAAGAGAACCCAGTTAAACAAATGAGACAAAAATATTATACTTGGTCATTTATTTATTTATTGAGGAAAATGATCCAATATTACATATCTGTGAGTGGCAAAAGTATGTGAACCTTAAGGATTAACAGTTAATTTGAAGGTGAAATTAGAGTCAGGTGTTTTCAGTCAGTGGGATGACAATCAGGTGTGAGTGGGCACCCTGTTTTATTTAAAGAACAGGGGTCGATCAAAGTCTGATCTTCACAACACGTTTGTGGAAGTGTATCATGGCACGAACAAAGGAGATTTCTGAGGACCTCAGAAAAAGCGTTGTTGATGCTCATCAGACTGGAAAAGGTTACAAAACCATCTCTAAAGAGTTTGGACTCCACCAATCCACAGTCAGACAGATTGTGTACAAATGGAGGAAATTCAAGACCATTGTTACCCTCCCCAGGAGTGGTCGACCAACAAAGATCACTCCAAGAGCAAGGCATGTAATAGTCGGCGAGGTCACAAAGGACCCCAGGGTAACTTCTAAGCAACTAAAGGCCTCTCTACACTGGCTAATGTTAATGTTCATGAGTCCACCATCAGGAGAACACTGAACAACAATGGTGTGCATGGCAGGGTTGCAAGGAGAAAGCCACTGCTCTCCAAAAAGAACATTGCTGCTTGTCTGCAGTTTGCTAAAGATCATGTGGACAAGCCAGAAGGCTATTGGAAAAATATTTTGTGGAAGGATGAGACCAAAATAGAACTTTTTGGTTTAAATGAGAAGCGTTATGTTTGGAGAAAGGAAAACACTGCATTCCAGCATAAGAACCTTATCCCATCTGTGAAACATGGTGGTGGTAGTATCATGGTTTGGGCCTGTTTTGCTGCATCTGGGCCTGGACAGCTTGCCATCATTGATGGAACAATGAATTCTGAATTATACCAGCGAATTCTAAAGGAAAATGTCAGGACATCTGTCTATGAACTGAATCTCAAGAGAAGGTGGGTCATGCAGCAAGACAACGACCCTAAGCACACAATTCGTTCTAGCAAAGAATGGTTAAAGAAGAATAATGTTCATGTTTTGGAATGGCCAAGTCAAAGTCCTGACCTTAATCCAATCGAAATGTTGTGGAAGGATCTGAAGCGAGCAGTTCATGTGAGGAAACCCACCAACATCCCAGAGTTGAAGCTGTTCTGTATGGAGGAACGGGCTAAAATTCCTCCCAGCCAGTGTGCAGGACTGATCAACCGTTACTGGAAATGTTTAGTTGCAGTTATTGCTGCACAAGGGGGTCACACCAGATACTGAAAGCAAAGGTTCACATACTTTTGCCACTCACAGATATGAAATTTTGGATAATTTTCCTCAATAAATAAATGATCAAATCTAATATTTTTGTCTCATTTGTTTAACTGGGTTCTCTTCATCTACTTTTAGGACTTGTGTGAAAATCTGATGATATTTTAGGTCATATTTATGCAGAAATATAGAAAATGTTAAAGGGTTCACAAACTTTCAGGCACCACTGTATGTGAACCTGTAGCTTGAAATTCATGCTGTTGTCATACACAGTCTGATCATCAGACATTACATATTTATTGGATACTACTTTTTTTTTTTCAATTGGAGTAGTATATTTGCCAAGCAAACATATTTTAAAACTTACTTTATCGCGGGACACTTCAGTTGTGTGACCATTTTCCTTATAAATGATATCTCTCATATATATATATAATATTTATTTATTTATTTATTTATTTTTTTAATTGCTCCAGAGCACCAGGTTCTTTGGCTGGCGTTCCTGCTGGGTCGTTCTTCAAGATGGAGTTTTGTCATGGTACTCAAAACAGTGAGTGTTTTTCAAAGTTTATTCAAGTGTTTCTTCACATTCACAAACATGCTGGATTTAAAAATACCCAGCTATGAAGCAGAAACAGTCATTTTAATAATGCTCTTGAGTACCTGTATTAATGGGCATGTCCTGAGGACCATAGATGGGGGGAAAAATGGGTGTGTCTTGAAGTAGGAGATACTGTACTAAGTAGTGATATAATGAACCTTCCGGGGTTGAGAACTTCGCTGGCGAAGCTTTGCAGGTTTAGAATGAGTAGGTCATGTATTTAGATAAATATCTTTGAGTTTTTATCATGCAAGCATGATAAGCATATTAACAGAAACTTTATACATAACACTTTCCTATGTGCCCACTGCCAAATAATATTATATATTTTTATATTACCTAAATTAGCTGAAACACAAAACTTGTCACCTTATTCAGTCCCACCGGAGTCAGAGTGCGGAGTGTCCACTTATACATTCATAAGACTATTCACATGGTAATGGAATGATAATCACTTTCACTCTTTTGGTTTTGATTGGTTTCTCTTTCGTGGTGGGAATGCCTACCGTAAACGGGATAAAACCTCAGCCATAGTTTAGGCTACCTGTTTGGTGGTAAAGCTTGTTGCGAGATCGCATGTGAACAGCAATTCAATTCATGATTCAGGACAGCGATTCAATTTCAGTGGTTCATCGGATCTTGAAAACTGCGGCACTGATGATGAGCAGTGTCCTTTTTTTTTTTACTTCAACTCGATTCAGCCAAAGATCAACTCGACTAAGTGTAAATATTTCTTCTATTTCTTATGAGCATATCGGTTGATATGCGTGCGCTGTAGTGCATACACAGGAAAAATGACTGAGCAGTTTTTCCAGAGATAAAAGTATTTTCCTCAAAAAAAAAAGTTAATTTTGCTCTATTTTGAGTTTACAGAGTAAAATTTAGAGTTGGAGTGGGAGCAAAATTACAGAGTAATTGTGTAACAGAGTTGGCTGTGGCTCTGAACTGAGTAAAATAGTACAAGTTAATTTCAAGACGCACTGAATAGAGAAAAAAAAAAACCAGATAAATGAAGTTGCTGTAAAAAGCAGTTTTAGAACTGTTGGAATGTGTGGGGAAAAAAAAACATTACCCATTGTGAAGAACCGTTTTGATCACTTGACCTAATGGGATTAAGAGTTGGCAGTGGGAGGGGTTTTCACTCTTCTCATCGAATGGAATGGAATGGAATTGTTTTTTTTTTTGTTTTTTTTTTTTTTTTATTCTTCGCATTGAATACCCCTCCCACTGCCAACCCTTTATCCCAAAACAATAGGACATACATTTTTGATGGCCAGTTAATTGTCCAAATCCGTGGAATAGATTAAAGTTTTTGTGCTTGATCCATTCCCAAGACTGAACAGAATCGCCTCAAGTGACCAAAACGGTTTGTCACAATGGTTAAGGTCATGTTTTTCACACATTCCAACACAGTTCTAAAACTGCTTTTTGCAACATCTTCATTTATCTTTTTTTTTTTTTTTTTTTTTAAGTACAATCATGACATACATCATTACATACATCAATATTATTGTAGCTGAACTTGTGCTGAATACAAAAGTCATATGACTTTTTGAAAATACTGCTAGGTTTTGTTGAAATTTACAATAAAATCAGAGCATGCCAGAAAATACCTTCAGACCCCAGAGGGTTAACATAAACTAGCTTGAAAGGATATTTCAAGAAACCTCTTAAAAAAAAAAAAAAAACTCCTTTTTACGAATGTAGATGAACTCCAGGACACGCCCACCCACACCAATGAAAGACACACCCACCTGCATCAATCAAACACACACACGCCAGACTGCCGCGTTTAATATGTTATCATAATTTTTAATTCTCATTGATTTTTCATTTCAGGTCTGATGCTGCATCCAGCATTCATAGTAAAGGCTGCAAAGCCCTGACCCAGGCCCAGTGTAGTGTAAGATCAATCATTAATAGCAAAAAGTTATGTTACTCGGTCCACTTGTATTGCTTTTTAATATAGGTAGTGTCTTAATATATGGCTCTGCTCTAACAGACTAAAGACAGCTGCTACTTTACAGTCAAGTGCTTTGATGACAGCGTCCATTCTTTTAAAGTCTCGCCGAAGGGTGACCCAGAAACCACCAGAAAAGTGAGAACAGACTTTGATCATTACAGAAAATTCCTTAAAAATCAGGATTGTTTTCACACTCAGACGGTACATAGTCCAAATATTGAGGTGTGTGTGTTACAGAAATGGTTGGAAGCTATCGAGGCACACTCTGCGTTCAGCACTCATTACTGCTCGCAGGATCAGGGCAGTGAAGAAGACGAGGATGAGGTGCTATCACTGGGCGAGCTGATGGAGTCTCTGCAGGTGAGAAAGGAACTGTTTTTATCGTTTGTTCTGATTTTTACCAGTTAGATTACAATGAAGATGAATACAGTATTTATAGCCAGAATTGACCTGTAAAAAAGAACAAACAGAATGGCAAGAAATAAATCCACAAAGCAACATTTAGCCACATAAAATAATAAACAATCTATGATTAGCGTTGTACTTGAGATTGGTGTTGGTCTTGAGATCAGTCTTGACATTACAGGCATTTAGCAGATGCTCTTATCTAGAGCGACGTGCAACATACCCAGTGCAGCCTGGGGAGCAGTTGGAGGTTCGGCGTCTTGTTCAAGGGCACTTCAGCCATTCCTGCTGGTCCAGGAGCTTGAGCCAGTGACCTTTTGGTCCCAAAGCTGCTTCTCTAACCATTCGGCCATGACTTCAAGTGGTCTTGAGACCATTTTTTGAAGGTCATGATTTCGTCATAGAATTGACCACATTTTTACTCTGTCTTGTCTTGGTCTCGGACACAGAGGACTCAGGATTTTATGTCAAAACCGGACCGCGTCTGCACAGATGCAGTATCATCAAATTGTCTGATTTATAACATCATTACTGTGATTGGATGTAAAATTTCCTGCTTCAAATGCAACCAGTAATGTGACTCAATGTAAACATCATGTTAACACTCCTGACTTTGCAGCAAACACATTTTAATCATCTCCGTTATATCGGCTTGAACAATTACGTGCAGTGCCACTGTCTGACACAAGTTTGTTTTTGGCTTGAAATGCATTCAGTATTAAAGGAGATATGCAGAACCTTTATTTTTAAATACATTTCTGAGTGGATAGTATCGCCATCCTTGACTCTTGTATGCTGCATAATTGGGAATAAAAAAATATATATTTTTGAGAGTTAAAATCAACCGCAAAGTTGGCATTCGAGCTGCCCCGCTGAACCAGCCAGCCCTGAGTGCATGACATCACAGTGGGAACCGGTGCTATAGACCAAAGCCAGACTTAGCAGGTGAGAGTGGTTGCGATGGCCTCTTCGTTTGGATTTATTGGAGATTCTTCAGATTCCTCAGATAGTAATACATCTGACTGCGATAGTCCTGAAGTTGGAGTGTGTACATGCTACTACTATACACGTAGAACCGTATCAGTTTGAACAATCGGAAAGTGAATCCTATAGTGACACGTCGGCCACGGAGGCCCCCACCTTATGAAATAAAGCCAGAGAACAAAGCCATCTAGAGAATTGGATGGAATTGAACTGACAGTCTCGTGTGACTCTCATTAAAACAGGATAGGTGTTATAACTTATGCAACATACATGTACATGCATGCATTTTCACTGATAAAATGTAAAAGGCTAATTAAATAATCAGATAAACTCAGACAATCACATTCTGAAGCAAATTAAATAATCTTATACCGGTAACTTAAATACACAATACAAGTTACATGTATTAATCTAAATGCAGGTAAACAAATGAGAGTTGCTTCTTACCCATCGGTGTTCTCGCTTCTTGAAGGCCGATCTTGTGGGCATTATTTATTTTTTTTTGAAACGATCAGACTTTCAGTTCTTCATTCATTCGCTTCTTCCACATAAGGGTGAGATATTGCTGCTGAGGCAAGCATATTCAGTTGGGGGGGGAAAAAAAGCATATCCAGCAGAGAAATCTGATGACTGGTCCACTCATTCTCCATTTTCTCCATACTGAGTACTCCGCCATTACTACTCGGCTCACACTCTGGGAAAACTGGTGCAACTGAACTTTACTTTCCTTTTCTTGTAGTTTTTTTTTCCTTTAATTGTTGGTACTGCACCCTCTTTCAGTATGGGCTTATAGCCAACGCTCCTCAACAGATCAGAGGTCTCGTACGAGTCTTCAGTAAAATGTGCAGAACAGAGGAGAGACCACTTCGTAGGCGCCCAGTCCATGAATTTCTTGCAAAACGCGTCCAAATCTTTGCAGTTTGAACATTCCTGGGCCATGAATGCAACATAAATCCACCTTCTGTAGTGTTGCTGCACCGGCCAGCAACACCTCTACATGGCATGGTGATAAATTAGCTCAAAATGGAGGATCGGAGTTGCAGTCAGCTGTGTTTTAGTATAGCGGAAATGGCGATGAGACCGATAGCCTTCCTTCTGTGATGTCACAGATGTCAAGGTCATTCACTCAGACTGCTACCTATATTAATCACTTTAATCGTAAAAATTACTATATTAGATTTATTGTTTAACGCTTAAAACTATTCCTGTGCCATTCTTGAGGTCTCAAGGCATTTATAAACAAAAAGTGAGGCCATGGTTCTGCGTATCTCTTTTAAATACACATCTAAAATACACTATCAGCTTATTAATCATATCACTTTAAAGCAAAAAAAGTTTTTCTGTAGGAGGAAATGCATCTTAATCAAAAACATCTCTTTATATATTTTTTTTCTGGGTTAAATTATGAATTGAATTAAAGTCATCTGTTGCAAATAAGTGCTAGGTCAGCTTCTTCAAACAGTCTGTGTGACTTCAGTCGCATCATGCATGAAATACTAACTTCAAAATACATTTTAACAAGGTGGTATATAAACAAATGAACAGCTTCCATAGAATACCTCTTTCATCCACACTCTTGAATGACCGATAATCTCATAGGCTTACACATTTTCATTATAAAGAGAGAATATCTACGAGAACATAATCAGTAGCTAGCAGTTCAGAATTGTCCCAACACTTGGACCAGCATTATTGTAATGTCATTCTGGTTGTAGTTTATACAGTCTCCAAATTCTTTTCCAAACTCCCCTCTCTGGGTTTTTTTTTTCCCCCCCAATGATTTTTTTTTTTTTTTTTACTGCTGTTTACAGCAGGCTGAGACATGTCATGGGAAGTTGGAGTCTGAGGTGTTGTCCCTCCTCTCCATGGTGAAAGAGGATGCCCTCGGTGAAGGTAAGAACAGCAACATGTCAGAGAATCAAACACGCAGGCAGAAAATCAGAGGCAAACAGGCAAACTGTGGTTGCAAGTGCGCTAGTCTTTACTTCGACAATTCGAGGCAGACGAATCCAAAACAGCAGGAAACGTTCCCAAACATAAAACAGGCACTGGGTTGGTCGATCAGCGAACAGTAAACAAAGATGTGATCCGGGCTCATGGTCAAAGGCATAACTGTTGTCAGGCAAGCTAACAGCATAATACAAAAATGCACAACACCATAGATTAAGCAAAGGGTCAGAACCAGGATAACAAGGCGGAGAATGCTTGGCCATGACAAACTAACCGCATTGAGTGAAAATGCTTGGCACTGAACACATGTACACTGTCAGAAAAGGGGGGTACAGTACATATGAGTCTTTCTGTCCCCCAAGGTACAGTCTATCCTAATGTACCTTGTAGAGCTCGTTATTGGACCTCAAGGCAACTATGTGTACCTTTTTTAGGGTCAAAAAGGTACATGTATGTTCCCAATCAGTATATAAATGGTACAAATAAGTATGTTCGAGGGTACTGCCCCAGTGACGAGCCATTGTACCCCTAAAGGAACAATAATGTACTTTATTTTCTGAGAGTGTAGAGAGTCACTTTTAAAGTCCCTTGTAAATGAGGTACAGGTGTCCTGTAATGCTCTTGCTGATGCTCCATGATCGCTTCTGGTTCCCGCGACATCAGCGATGCTGCAAAGAACACTGGGAAGTTGAGTCTCTGCCAAACCCCCAAGTGTTGAGCCATCATGCTGCGCTCGTAAGAATCTCTGGAAAACTGCAGTGCCGCTGAACTAAAACATGTCATGCCACTGCGCCTCTCGGCTCACAGCACATCTGGAGCAAGGGACAGCTCATGACCCTGCACTGTAAAAACCAATATTTAGGCTCAACAGTTTGCTGGGCGGTATGGTGGTGTAGTGGTTAGCGCTGTCGCCTCACAGCAAGAAGGTCCGGGTTCGAGCCCCGTGGCCAGCGAGGGCCTTTCTGTGCGGAGTTTGCATGTTCTCCCTGTGTCCGTGTGGGTTTCCTCCGGGTGCTCTGGTTTCCCCCACAGTCCAAAGACATGCAGGTTAGGTTAACTGGTGACTCTAAATTGACCGTAGGTGTGAATGTGAGTGTGAATGGTGGTCTGTGTCTATGTGTCAGCCCTGTGATGACCTGGCGACTTGTCCAGGGTGTACCCCGCCTTTCGCCCGTAGTCAGCTGGGATAGGCTCCAGCTTGCCTGCAAACCTGTAGAACAGGATAACCGGCTAGAGATAATGAGATGAGACAACAGTTTGCATTAATCTTTTTGACGTTATCACAACTTCTAATGGAATTCTATTCAACCAACGAACTACACGGAATTCAGGGAATTAACTTTTCCCCTACAATCAAAGATATTTTTAATGACTGCCTGCTTAGTAATTGGTAGCATAAACGCACATTTTTCAGTTGATTTACGCATAATGATTAAGTTGTTCCAAACGTTTTTCCACATAGTTCAGAAGCAATCTTTTTGTGAGTTTTGCACTTAATTACTATAATTATGAAGACAAGTTTTTAAGTTGATGACAATTTTTTTTTTTTTTTTTAAAAATCAGATTTTCTTCAGTGCCTTTTTTTTTTTTTTCTTCATGTAGTAGCTTTTAAGAAATTAATATATTCAACAATAAAAATGTTTGGCAATTAACTTTTTTTTTTTTAAAATTATTATTTTGAGTTGCAGTTGTGTATTTGAACACCTCATCTCATCTTATTATCTCTAGCCGCTTTATCCTGTTCTACAGGGTCACAGGCAAGCTGGAGCCTATCCCAGCTGACTACGGGCGAAAGGCGGGGTACACCCTGGACAAGTCGCCAGGTCATCACAGGACTGACACATAGACACAGACAACCATTCACATTCACACCTACGGTCAATTTAGAGTCACCAGTTAACCTAACCTGCATGTCTTTGGACTGTGGGGGAAACCGGAGCACCCGGAGGAAACCCACGCGGCCACGGAGAACATGCAAACTCCACACAGAAAGACCCTCACCGGCCACGGGGCTCGAACCCGGACCTTCTTGCTGTGAAGCGACAGCGCTAACCACTACACCACCGTGCCGCCCCGCATTTGAACACACAATATTTAAATCTTGAAAAAGAAACAAAAAAAAAAAACCCAACTCTAATTTAAATTGTCCCACAAATTATAAATAAATTATAGAACAATGTCTAGCTAGCTTATGTTATAGCACAGTCTAGCTAGCTCAGACTGATTTGTGCATTCCTGTTAAAGGTGCTTCTGGTAAAATGGGCATCCCATCTTCATCTGAGGAGGTTTCATATTTTAAGTCAAAATTTGTATTCCTTAAAAGTATCATTTGCCACGTCCAATAATGAAGTCACCAACACTACCATAGTAACCAGTTAGAACTAGGAGGTGGAGTTTTACGTGGCAAGCGGGGTGATGCACACAGTGAAACATATTTTTGCAAGCAGACAGTATTTGAAACAGGATGAAAATTTTGAATACAGAATGCTTGCTCATTCATCAGTACACCTCTTTGAGGATTAAATACTAGCATGGTATAAAAGATTAAGCCAGTTCTGAAGGTAGTATAACAGACTTTGGAGCACCATCTAAATACACGTGACTGCTTCAAAACCTGAGTCTCCATGGAGATAACAGCCGAAGCCAAGTACCATGTAATAGAACTTTCCTAAAGAGAGAAATTAGATTGCACAATATAGCTGAAGCTTACATGAATAAGCACAAATGTAATCATGCTTTTCCTCCACACGACACAAATGAAAAGCTCTCTCGAGCTGAGCTGATTTGTCAAATGAGAATTTATCATTCTTATCCACTACTATGCTACAACTAAAGGGTAGGATGACCAAATTACACTGATCAATATCATTAGCGCTAGCTACATGTAGTAGTACAACATGCTCCGTCAACTGCATTAGCGGGTGTAGCCAAACCTCCGTATACAAGTCCACTGCCGGTCATATCACAATTGAGAATATGCTGAACAACTTTGCTTTAGTAGAATTTATTTGTAAGTGAAATAATCCTCACCTAGGCGGCACAGTGGTGTAGTGGTTAGCGCTGTCGCCTCACAGCAAGAAGGTCCTGGGTTCGAGCCCTGTGGCCGGCGAGGGCCTTTCTGTGCGGAGTTTGCATGTTCTCCCTGTGTCCGTGTGGGTTTCCTCCGGGTGCTCTGGTTTCCCCCACAGTCCAAAGACATGCAGGTTAGGTTAACTGGTGACTCTAAATTGACCGTAGGTGTGAATGTGAGTGTGAATGGTTGTCTGTGTCTATGTGTCAGCCCTGTGATGACCTGGCGACTTATCCAGGGTGTACCCCGCCTTTCGCCCGTAGTCAGCTGGGATAGGCTCCAGCTTGCCTCCGACCCTGTAGAAAGCGGCTAGAGATAATGAGATGAGATGATCTTCACCTTGACATGTCCTTTGCATTGTATTTGTTCAGCCTAAACTTCCTCTAATGCACTTTTTTTTTTTTTTTAAACTGTCTGAATTTGTCCAGGCGGGTTTACTGGCTAGGGGAAGGGATGTGAAATCCTGAGCTCAAGGTGGAGAAAAATTATCAAGTCAATTTCATCAAGTTACTCCAACTTGAAGTTTTGTTTTAAATCAATGAATGCAGAAATTTAACATTACACACAATATTAAGTTGATATAATTAGCAACATTATTATGTCAGCACAACTCCTCAAAATAATGTTTGGAACTTAACATTTGTCAGTCCAGTAAAATAGAATTTTTATCTTGTAATCATGCATTTAATTAAGTGGTGCTAATAGTCAAGTCAAGTTTATTTGTATAGCGCTTTTAACAACAGACATTGTCGCAAAGCAACTTTACAGAAAATTTAAAGATTTTAAATATATCCTAATTTTATCTCTTGTAAAAAAAAAAAAAAAAGTATATATCCCTGATCAGCAAGCCTGTGGCAACAACGACAAGGAAAAACTCCCTCAGATAACATGAGGAAGAAACCTCAAGAGGAACTAGACTCAAAAGGGAACCCATCCTCATCTGGCTGATAACAGAGCATGATTTATAGATAACTTGCTCTACAACTGTCTTGTATAGTCACAAAGTATAGCTGTGTAACCAGGAAAATCATTATAGTTTTCACATGAAGTCTATTTTGTTGAAGTTATAAACTGTTCATTGATGGAGACTTCAGTGCAAACTGCAGTCCTAAAGTTATCATGGCAATTGTAGTCCTCAGCCATCATAGCAGAACTGTAAGTGTCCAGAGCCACTTTCCAAGTGTGACTTTCGACTGTCCATATGGGGCCATCCTCCACAAGAGCAATGTGATTAGACTCTAGCCAGAAGTAGGGCATCAGGATGGATCAGGCAGGTCCGAGGAGCAGAAGAGGTCAGCATCACTGGTGTCTCAGGATCTACATGTAACTCGGTAGAGGGAAGAGACGGGGGGGGGGGACACACAGGTTGTTAGGTATGCCTAGTGTCACCTAATGGTTAAGAACAGTATACATTTTGCGTTGAGTGCAAGCAGGGACTCCAGCAAGACTAACTACGTAACGGCAGCATAACTAAAAGAGAGAGCCAGAAGGTAACACAGTCATGAGGGAGCCCTGGGACATAAAGCAGCCAGCCACTACACCGTCAGCAAACCCGAGTGACCGTTTGAAAGTGGGGGGGCAACAGCATCCATATAGCCCAGTTTACTAAAACGCTCTATACCTGAGGACCCTCCAGATCTACTCCTTTTACCTAAAAAAAAAAACTATTAACAAAAAACAAATAGTAGGGCCCCTGAAATATGTTTGAGTGTATATTCATCTCTTTTCATTATCCATCCTTCCATTATCTGTAGCTGCTTATCCTGTCCTACGGGGTTGCAGGCAAGCTAGAGCCTATCCCAGCTGACTATGGACGAGAGGCGGGGTACATCCTGGACAAGTCGCCAGGTCATCACAGGGCCGACACATAGACACAGACAACCATTCACACTCACATTCACACCTACGGTCAATTTAGAGTCACCAATTAACCTAACCTGCATGTCTTTGGACTGTGGGGGAAACCCACGTGGACACGGGGAGAACATGCAAACTCCGCACAGAAAGGCCCCTGTTGGCCGCTTGGCTCGAACCCGGACCTTCTTGCTGAGGCGACAGTGCTAACCACTACACCACCGTGCTGCCCCTCTTTTCATTATGAATTAAAAAAAAAAAAAAACAGTTCGGACTGTTCTTATGTCCAGACAGATGGACTTTTTCCTCCATGATTTATTTATTACTCTCCAACCACAAAGGTCTCCATTTTCAGATGAAAATAAAGCATTTCCCTTTGTAACCGTGGTGTCCTGTGTGGATTATGGAGGGAATTGCATTTTAAGAGCTGGATCCAGAGCTGAGGTTTTAATACCGAAATTGTGCATGCTGGTTTTCAGACCTCAGCTTTAACTACAGGTTTAAGCGCTGTTCAAACAGTGTGAGTGTTGTGCACACAGGATGAAGTTTAGAGAAAACAGCAGCATGTGCTGAAAAAAAAAAAAAAAGACACCTTGGCAAATAAAAACATTCAAAATATAGTCAACTTTTATCTCGTATTTTCTATTATATTTATTTCTATAATTATTTCTAGACTTTTTTTTTTTACTCATTTTCCTCTTTGTTGTCTTAAGCTATTGACAGACAACTTGCTTTTTATTAGAAATAAATGCTTAAAAATAGCAAGATTATCATCGGAAATGCTCGATCTGTTTGACTGTATTGAAGATAATTTCACTTGCTAAGATGTCCATTTTTTTGCAGCATGTCTCAGTTATGTGCAGTTCTGACTTTGGACGTAATTGGATTTTTCTTGTCTGACAGTTTGAAATAATTGTGCTTTGTTTTTTGCTCTGATATTGGGAACATGTATACGCATAATTTTTTTTTTTCCTCTCTCTCCGTTTTTGGTTTTACGTTTTGTAAATGTAGTTTGTCTTTCTTTCTTCGCTTTAGTTTATTTTAAAGTGTCAGAGTTTAAAAAGAAAAATTCTACCAGTACCAGCAGTTCTGTTTGTCCTTATATTAATGTATTTCTTTGCTTTGTGTGCGTGCGCATGTGTGTGTTGGTGCAGGCCTCCCAGTGGCTGTGCTGCAGAAGCTCAAAGAGGTGTGTGAGGCATCCAGCAAGACCTGTTCATCTCTCCGTCAGTGTCTCGACTTGTTCTTCAAACAGGAAGGGGTGCGGAACAACATACTGTATTTAATTCAGTGTTGGAGGAAGAGGAGAGTTAATCAGAAACTGCTAATCGTACAGTAATCATGCCTGTTTTACTTGTGCACAATTAGAAACCTAATAGATTCAATGTTAATACTCTTCAGAAATGACAACGTGTACAATATGCTGACTCTTTTTCAAAAGAAAATATGACCAGCATTAATCCAGAAAAAAGGTCTAGAATTAAAGAAACTGTAAATGTTTCATTTTATAATATTGGGGTCACTTTAGTTATACTCGTATGTAATGTAGTCTGATCTGTAATCTAGGCAAGGCGTTTTGAATAAGGGCACAGGATTTTTTTTTTTTTTTAATGAAAAAATGGTTTGTGTAAGTATTCACCTTCCTGGACCTTTTCCATATTTTGTAGAACCTGGAAGTGAAATTGATGTAACTGGGAATGAAATTGATATAACTATTATAAGTAATGAATCTATACAAATCAGCACATAATATTAAAGTGGGGGGAATTAATATAGTTTGCAAAATTATTTATGGAAAAAAAACAGGTTGTGATTGCGTAATTATTCAACCCCGTTGCTGTGAAACCCCTAAATTAGTTGACCTGTATGCAATTAGTGTCGCATGATCTCAATAAATATTATGTTCTAGAGAACAAACTAACAGCACCAGGAGATTTCCAAATTAATCCAGGACAAAGTTTTGGAAAAGCAGGAGGTGAAAACTTATGCACGCCTACTAAACCACCCAAACTAGTTCTCGTTAGTGTTTTAAAAACAAGCTGAGCGGGGTGAATTAAATATAACCAGTAATGCAGTGGAATCAGAAAAAGCGCTGGCTGTCGTCACATATATTTGGCGTTGTTACTGTGTATGTCTCAGGTAGTACAGGAGGAGGTGATGGTTTATCTGTGTGATGACCTGAGATCAGGTGTGTTACTCGGTGTGTGACAGCGTGACACTGAGGCAGCTCAAACCCAGGAGCGTGTGGTCGAAGGCTGGGTGAAGGCCAGGAGATTGATCACTGATAACGCAGGCTTATTTGATCATTAGCAAGTTTGATAAGGGAATGTTCTTGATCAGGAAGATCTCGGAGATCTCATCGGAAATCAGGCGTATCCATGTCAGGCTCCCCTGACTGCTAAAATTTTTCAAAGGGCTTGACAGAGAAAATCCTTGGGTTGGGAAGGGAGGAAATGTTACTGCTTTTCTGTGTCCAGGGGTTTCGTGTAGTGTAGAAAAAAACAAATAAATCATGGAGCACTTTATGTAACATCACAGATATATTTTATCAACGTAATCAAAAAAATTTTAAATATTCAGAACATTATAAAATATTTGAATAACTCAATAATTAAATTATATAATGTTATTAAAATAAATTAATTAATATAATTATTATACTTTTAAACATTTAGTAAATGTCAGTCATATAATTTTAATATATTAAAATGTATAATTTAATGACAGATTTACTGACTAAATAGTGAGTGGTGGGTTGTCCGGTTTTTTTGGGGGGGGGGTTTGGGTGGTTTTTTTTATTTGGACATGTTAAGCAAATATGTATGTGGGTCGTTCCATGATTTTGGTGCCCTTATCCCGTTTTTTTTTTTTTTTTTCCTTTTCTTTTTCTAAGCAAGCGTTCAAAAACTGTGCTAACCCATCTCAGGCAAGAATATCTCACTGAATGTAAGGTTCTTCTGTGAGATCTCATCTCATTGTCTCTAGCTGCTTTATCCTGCTGTACAGGGTCGCAGGCAAGCTGGAGCCTATCCCAGCTGACTACAGGCGAAAGGCGGGGTACACCCTGGACAAGTCGCCAGGTCATCACAGGGCTGACACATAGACACAGACAACCATTCACACTCACATTCACACCTACGGTCAATTTAGAGTCACCAGTTAACCTAACCTGCATGTCTTTGGACTGTGGGGGAAACCGGAGCACCCGGAGGAAACCCACGCGGACACGGGGAGAACATGCAAACTCCGCACAGAAAGGCCCTCGCTGGCCACGGGGCTCGAACCTGGACCTTCTTGCTGTGAGGCGACAGCGCTAACCACTACACCACCGTGCCGCCCCCTTCTGTGAGATATTACTGTTATAGGAAAATAATTAACATGGTATGATCAAGAGGCGTTCCTGTCACCACCCTGAAGTTTTTATTTATGAAAGAAAGAAGTTTCTTAACTTTGTATCCGTTTAAAGTTACAGTTAATATTGTGGACTGTCCATGAAACAAGTTAGTTCCTGTTCTCATTTATGTTACAGCAGCTCTAAATCGTCATTTCCTCGCCAGCTTCTCATTTTCTCTGTTTCTGAAGTACAGAGAAACTGCAAAGCATAAACATCTCTGTCCTGAAGATGTCGCAAAACGTAAAGTTACAGCTAACACTGGAGACGCCTTCCATAAATGTTACTTTAAGAAAAGTTACTTCACCGTATCAAGGATTATACATTTTAAAAATCTATTTCTGTAGTGCATATGCCATACAAGTCCCTGTGAATGAGCTAGATAACGAATCTAACCAATCAGAATTGAGAATTAAGTAGAGCTGTACTATAAGTGTAAATAATAAATCTGAAATCCAGCACACTATCTTTTTGCTAGATAATTTTTTTTTAATCCCCTGCTGGTTGAAGGAGGATTATGTCATGGCAAAGTCCGTCTGTCCGCCCCGGAAAGGGTTCTCACCTTCTGAAGTCAATTCCTCTCAATTTTTGGAGGAATTTCATGAAACTTGGCAAAAGGCTTTGTTATTGGACAGGAATACGCATATTGCAATTTTGTTTGCAGTATATTGTAGCAGGGGATATTGTGCTCTCAGAGCACTCTTGGTTTTATTTTTTACATTTTATAACTTTTGCACTAAACTATAAAACGTATTTGATTGAAACAGCAGTGCTGGGTGTGTACTGGAGGTGACTGATGTTTGCGACCTTGTCCTTGTATTACCCTGTGTGTAAGAGACACCAGCAGCGATGGCAGTCTATCAGTGCATGTTTTTGCAAAGGGCCGCCAGTTACACGATACTCAAAGGATCGTATTTCTAAATGAGTGTACTGGAACATGACAGTCCACTTGTGTTCTATCAGCTCATTCAGAAAATTAATCATAGACACTATGAAAAAAGTGGTGTTAATATTTAACCGAAAGCTATTTGAGTGCCCGCATTCATAACGGTGATGTGTAAAGTTATACATTTTTGTTTTGGGGGTTTTTATCCTAAATGTCATGTGGCACGGGAAAACATGTCAGATGGTGCTGTAGATAAATCTGGAAAACCAAAAATGGGGAAAAAATGAAGATTGGGGCCCCATTTTTTCAGTCGCGAATATATTTTGACACCTCTACTTTACTTTAAGAAAACATCAACACAGACAGACATGCAATGCTCTGCAAAAGTCTTAGGCATGCCTTTTTTTTTCATACAAACTTTGTTATAGATTTCTATTTTAGAGTTCCAAACGTTCATTTTCCAGCACAAAATTAAATGTTACAGAAAAAAAAGTTTGCATCTGAGCAGCATATTATATAAGAGCCCACTTTTCAGATTAAAAAAGAAAACATAATGAAGTCGGGTGGCACGGTGGTGTAGTGGTTAGCGCTGTCGCCTCACAGCAAGAAGGTTCTGGGTTCGAGCCCTGTGGCCGGCGAGGGCCTTTCTGTGCGGAGTTTGCATGTTCTCCCCGTGTCCGCGTGGGTTTCCTCCGGGTGCTCCGGTTTCCCCCACAGTCCAAAGACATGCAGGTTAGGTTAACTGGTGACTCTAAATTGACCGTAGGTGTGAATGTGAGTGTGAATGGTTGTCTGTGTCTATGGCTACGTTTACATTACGTCGAATCAGCGGATCATCAGATTAACGTTCTTAAAACGATTCGCGTTTACACTAAAACCGTTAGCCGTGCACACAGCAACGCCAATACACGGATACGCTCGGCTCCGCAGGCATCCTGCGGTCCAAATCACTCTGCCCTGAACAGCGAGTGCCCTCTGGAGAGTGCGCACTCCGGCCCTGCGCAGCTCACACAGCGCGCGAGTGAAGTGCACAAGCCACGATTCGGGACTGAGCCGCTGTGTGTGAGATCCCAGCGCATATCACTTACTACTTGCAAGTGGAAGGATGGCAAGCCTAAAGACAATCATAACTACACAATGGGCAGTATTTGCATCAGTATTTGCAGTATTTTCATACTTTTATACTCTTTAATGAAAGGTGATACAAGGCGGAAGTCCGCGCCGTTTTTCAGCAGTCGCGTCACATGACCAACGCCAGCGAATCAGGAAGGTGGATGTCACAGTGACGTTGTCCAATGAGACACCAGCTAGAGCTCAGCACAGCGTATCCGCGTATTCTGAATGTTTACACAGCACTGGAGCTGACACGATCTGGATTGAATATGTGGACGCTGGCGGATTCCCGTTTCCAGGCGTTTCCAGGCGGTTTAATGTAAACGGACAGTGCATCCGCGAAGAAAACGAGACAGATACGGTCTAGTGTAAACGTAGCCTATGTGTCAGCCCTGTGATGACCTGGCGACTTGTCCAGGGTGTACCCCGCCTTTCGCCCGTAGTCAGCTGGGATAGGCTCCAGCTTGCCTGTGACCCTGTAGAACAGGATAAAGCGGCTACAGATAATGAGATGAGATGAGACATAATGAAGGCTGCTGGGTTTTGCTGCAAAATGAAGAAGCGAGTGTGACACTCAAAGTGTCTAGAAGAACTGTGGCTGCTTCTGCAAGATGCTCAGTAAAACCTACTTCCTTCCTCATTTCCTTATAAAACTGCATTAATTGTACTGGAGCCTTTTTTTTAAAGCAAAGGGTTGTCTTACACCAAACATTGACACTCTTTCATTTATTATGGCCTACTGCTGCATATGGGTTTTTGTCATCTCTTCCCCCCCCCTCCCCCCCCAAAAAAAATGTTGAAACATTTCATTATTTTTAAGTCATTTTCGGTCTGCGGCATTTCTTTACATGCGCCTAAGACTTTTGCACAGTACTGTATTTTACCAAAACAACATAAATGTTTTTGAGTTCATTTCTAGCCTGCCTTGTGCAAAGATCATGTATAATTTAACAACCACAGTGATGACAGAAGTCACTCTGCATGAAGTTGTCTAAAACTTTGGCCACTGTGATTTTTTTTTTCTCAAGTTTTTTTTTTTTTAAAGCTATATGTCCTAATGAAACAGACATACACCTACGCAGTTCAGTTTATAATTAGTTTCTAATCAATCAAAATGTCCGTGATGCTTCTGCCATCGTCATCATGAAAACAGAGAAGGGTGCTTGCATACTCTGTGTAGACAACAACGCACAGAGCTTTAAAATGTTTTTATTAATGGGAAAATTTAAAATATTTAAACCTTTTTTTTAAATATTTTTAAATGACAGACTTTGAGTGTGATATGTGCATAAGATACAACACATTTCAGTTCAGGAATACTTGTCATGTTCAGAATTAGATTTAGTAGAAACTGTCTAGGCGGCACGGTGGTGTAGTGGTTAGCGCTGTCGCCTCACAGCAAGAAGGTCCTGGGTTTGAGTCCAGTGACCGACCGACGAGGGCCTTTCTGTGCGGAGTTTGCATGTTCTCCCCGTGTCCGCGTGGGTTTCCTCCGGGTGCTCCGGTTTCCCCCACAGTCCAAAGACATGCAGGTTAGGTTAACTGGTGACTCTAAATTGACCGTAGGTGTGAAGGAGTGTGAATGGTTGGTTTGTTTCTGTGTCAGCCCTGTGATGACCTGGCGACTTGTCCAGGGTGTACCCCGCCTTTCGCCCATAGTTAGCTGGGATAGGCTCCAGCTTGCCTGCAACTCTGCACTGGATAAGTGTTTTACACATAATGGATGGAGAAAATGTCTAAATTTGACTGTATTTTGTGTGTGTGTGTGTAGGCACGCAGCTTGAAGCTGGAACAGGAAGTGGAGAAGAACAAGATCCTGTCAGAGGCTTTGCAGACTTTGGCTACAGAGCATCATGAGCTGGAGCGGTCTGTGGTTCAAGGCTCATCTCCCCGTAGTGCCATTCTCAGCGAGGATGACTTCTACGATGCGCTTTCCCGTTAGTGCGCTTTCTTTTTTTAAAATTCCTTTAATTTACCAATGCTATACTGTCTTCTCTAAAAAGTATCTGCGTCCTTCAAGACAATATGCAAAAATTCATCGATCCTCAGTAAGTGACTTAAAGTGCCATTCCACCATTGGATGTATTTTTTTGGCATAAAATACAATATATTTTATGACAACATGACTAGACAGAGAAATCTTTTAGCTTCAAAATGATATATCAAACATAATTTTTTGACAACGACAAGTATATTAATTTTGCAACCAAAGTCACCTACCCTTTTAATTTCCACGCGGTAGTGAAACGTGATGTCATTGGCAGGTTCCCCTTCTTGTGTACCACATGACGTGTGACGTGGCACAGATTATCAGCAATGGCGGATAGAACGCGATTGTCAGCTTTGGAAAAGAAGCGAAGGAAAATAGCAAGTGATGCCCAAAGGAGACGGTCGATGGTGAATATCGGCACAGCAATCGACAAGTGGAAATCGCGTTCTATCTGCCATTGCTGATAATCTGTGCCATGTCACACGTGACGTGGTACACAAGAAGGGGAACCTGCCGATGACATCACGTTTCACTACCGCGCGGAAATTAAAAGGGTAAGTGACTTTGGTCGCAAAATTAATATACTTGTCGTTGTCAAAAAAATTATGTTTGATGTATCATTTTGAAGCTAAAAGATTTCTCTGTCTAGTCATGTTGTCATAAAATATATTGTATTTTATACCAAAGAATACATCCAATGGTGGAATGGCACTTTAAGTAAGTTGTATCCTGGTCAGGGTGGAGGTGGAACTCAGGCTTATCCCAGGAACTCTGGGTGTGAGGCGTGAGCCTGGAGACTTGTTTGTTAAATCTTGAGAACAATCTATATTGCTATCAGTCTCTTGGGAATACAGATATAAGGTTGCACACATGCAAAATCCTTTTATCGTCCATCCTCATCAATCCATCCATCATCTGTACCGCTTATCCATCAGGGTCGTCCCAGCTGACTCCAGGTGAGAGGCAGGGTAGGTCTGGGCAGGTTGAAAATCTATCATAGGGCTAACACCAAGATAAACAGCCATTCACACATACACATTCGCACCTTTGGGTAGTTTAGAGTAGCCAGTTGAACTCATCCACATGTCTTTGGACTGTGGGAGGAAACCCACGCAGGCACGAGGAGAACATGCAAACTCCACGCAGAAAGGCCCCAGTCAGCTGCGAGGTTCAAACCCAAAACCTTCTTGCTGTGAGGTGACCCCTGTTCTCATCATGAGACAAAGTAAAGAACATTAAACACAAAGTTGTTGCCATTCACGTCAAAAAAGCATCTTCAATTAAAATATTATACTCATTCAGGATCTTCAAAAGTGTTTTCAAAATTTCCCCTTGAATGAATACGAGAGAATTCCTGATTGGAATTTTCTCCTTTTTCTAAACACAGCAAGATGATCGCTCATTCCGTGTCCTGTATAATGAAAAACCATAAATTCAGCTTACGTGGATTAAACTGATCCATATATGGGTTTATTGTAGATTGAAATTAGAGGCCATTTTAAATCACCACAATTTTTTTTTTTTTTCAGGGCAAAGAGATGCTAATGCTTTGGGGATGTTTTGATCTCACAGTTCGTGTAAAGACGAAGAACATCCTGAATTCCACTAAGTACCTGAAGAATTAGTGCAAAACCTTGTTGCCTCTGCCAGGAGGTTATCCTTAGGTTCTCACCTAGCAAGCAGTAAGTCACTGTGGCTGGTGGGAATTTTTATTTTATTTCCATGTTACATGCTAGTGCTTTCTTTGCAATATTAGCAAAGCAAGCTAATTGTACTAGCTAAGTAAATTCATCAGAGGCACTAACGTTTCTGCTACTTCAGGATAGGATTTCCTCCATTTTTGTGGGAATTAATTGTCAGTAGGAACTAAAGTTGTGAGTAGGGAACTGAAGAAACGTCATCCCGCACATGCCATAGGATTGATCCAAGGAGTCGCTTGAGCCGACCTATTGTGGTTGTAGCTTTGACAGCTTTTGTTGTAGCTAATTTGCAAAGAATTGAGAACATTTCATCTGAATATTTGAAATGTTACTGGTTGCTGAAATTGCAGATCCATATCTCACACGTGTGTAGAAAATAAACTTCTCACTTTGCTTGTGTGAACCTAGGATGAGCTTTGACCATATGTTTGAGGTCCTAATATCACCAACTCGTGTTTTTTATAAAAAAAAATTTTTTCTCATTTCATGAGCGGTGCCAATAATTCCAGAGTTGACTGCACACTCTGAATACTGCACCAGTACTTTGAGGAACAACCATTGTTTCTGGTTTCATTAATGATGCATTGCCGTAGAACAGTTAACCGATTTTGCAGTTTCTCAGAAGTGCATGTGTGGCTACAGTAAACTGATCAGTGCTTTAAGCAAGATATTGGATAAAACTTTTTTTTTTCAGTAAATAAATATATTTTATGTATAATTTTGTGTATTTCATGTACACCTTCATTCTTTGCCTTTTGGCTCCTTTAAAAGCCATCTGATCCCCTACTCTGGTTTCATCAGGTAGCTTCTCTCCTAAGTGTGTGTGTGTGTGTGTGTCTTTGCTATAGATTCCGACTCGGAGCATTCACAGAGCTGCCTAGAGTTGAGTTGCTCGTTCGAGAACGGAGACGAGGGCCACTCGGAGCTCTATTATAGCGTGCCGAGTTGTCTCACTGGAGGGAGGATGTCTCAGGAGGATTGGCATGGTGATGAAGAGGAGGAGGATGAAGGAACCAAACCCAGTGGAGCCAGAAAATACAGGTGAGTGATGAACATGGTGAACAAATTCATAACATAAAATGACAGGAAATGATTCAGATAGAATCCCAAAATTCCTTATTATTTACTACCTTCTTATTACTATGTTAAACAGAATATTTAAAGTCTTATCATCACTATCTCCCCGTGCTGTTTTTTGTTTTGGTTATATATTGGAATAAATAATTTAGTTGGTGTGCACCGGAGGAGGAGCTCACATCCAAACCGTAAAAGATTGATGAAGCAGCCAAACGTAACGGCAAGTAATTTGAACTTTTCAGTTAATCTGTGAAAACTGATAAAGGCATTAACAGAGTGCCTGATACGAGGACGTGATGTCTTTGTCTGTGTTTACTAAGGAGTACTTTGCCCATGAGTCCAAAATTATTGGCACCTTTGAAACGAATGGGCAAAACTAAAAAAAAAAAAAGCTAGATTAAAGTGAAGAAAATACTTCTCAGCAAAAGATATTCTCAAGAAAATATTTCTTCAAACTGAAGTCACTTATGTATTTTACATATTATTTACAAAAATCGATATAGTACAGTAATAAAACATGTTTCAGAAGATTATTGACCCCCCCCAAGATTACGGACAATGAACATTCTTGTTCTACATGTGTTCTTTTGTCATTTGTCAACATGTTGTGAGTGAAAGGGCCTAGATGTTGTTTAACTACTAATGTTTTACTCGCGATGCGCAATTTTAAAGTGGTCAACTATTTTGTCTTTTTATATCGTTAAAACAAAATCTGTTTCAGGACGTGGATTTTGGAATTTACTTTTATTTGTGCATTATCAAAATGTGTGCATTAATCATGAACGCAGTTACTAATGAATACATGTGTCAATGATGGTGCAAAATAATACATCTGGGTATCATACTGCACTACTTTAGGAACATTTCTTAAAATGCACTCAGGTGGACGAGCTCGAATCTCAGCTGAAATTGTTTATTCTGAAACTGAGAGTATACAGCGTGATGTGGAAACTCCTTCTGGCTTATTGTTGGATGGTTGTCTGTGAAGGTTCTCTGTCATCCAGGTCGTCGTCAACTGTGGTTGCTAAAGAAGGCAAGTGGACTTGCTTGAAATCCTTGAAGATGTTTCACCTCTCATCCGAAAGCCGCCTTCAGTTCTGTCTGACTAGTGGGGAGTTCCAGGTATTTATCCTCTAGTGGACCAAAAGCAAACCTAAGGAAAGTCTTTGAGGTCATGTGGGTCGTTGACCCTCTCAGTCATCCTGTAGGTGTTCGGGTCCCTGGAGGCCGGGTGTGAACGGTGTTAGCAGCCTAGAGAGTTATTCAGATGATCTTGTGGATCTTGTCATTGGCTCTCTCTGCCATCATGTGAGTCATTCAAGTCAGTTGAGTCTTGGTGTGGTTCAGTTTTCTGGGAAGTGTGTCAAGGACTGCATTGTACGTGGCTGATAAGTGGTGTATCAGACGGACCACCTCCTCTGTTCAGTGATGGTCGTTCAAGGTTTATGAAGATGGCTTCTTTTACTCCTCTTTCAAACCACCGGTCTTCTCTGGCTAAAGTGAGTACATTGCAATCCTGAAACAAGTGTCCGTTGTTATTGAGATGAAGATAGACTGCAGAGCCCTGGCCTGAGGAACTGGCTCTCCTGTGTTGAGCCATGTGCTTATGAAGCATTTGTTTCATTTCCCCAATGTACAGGTCTGTGCATTCTTCACCACGTTGGATTGCGTATACTATGTTGGATGGAGGATGCCGTATCTGGGAGGTTTTTCCACTATGTTCAGCTCCAATCTTTAGTGTCCAAAAATGGGTCTGGATCAGCCTCTTTGAGCTGGGATGCACCTCTGATCTGTCTATAAACTAGCTGAAAATGATTGGATTGTGTTGTACAGCCCGTGGCTCTGAGGCTACGTTCAACTGTCAATCCAAACACTTTTTTTTTTTGCATATCTGACCTGAATCCGATCTTCCTGATTTGACTGTTCACATTATATATTGCAAGTGATCAGATCTGATCCGATCGGTGTCCATGCGGCAATCCCCAGTTTCAGTCTTGTTCACTATAGTGGTTATTTTAGTAATAATGATGCCTCCGGAAGTAGTAATGACATTGTGAACAGATGTAGAAGTAATTGACATAAACTGATATGGAGGGTAATGAAATGGGTTTATTTACCACATGGCAGTGTGGAGCCGTGGTGCAGGTTTTATAAAAATAACGAGGCCACGTCAGAGATGGAAGAGGCTTGCCTGCTGCGCATTATTTCATCTCATCTCATTATCTCTAGCCGCTTTATCCTTCTACAGGGTCGCAGGCAAGCTGGAGCCTATCCCAGCTGACTACGGGCGAAAGGCGGGGTACACCCTGGACAAGTCTCCAGGTCATCACAGGGCCAACACATAGACACACACAACCATTCACACTCTCATTCACACCTACGGTCAATTTAGAGTCACCAGTTAACCTAACCTGCATGTCTTTGGACTGTGGGGGAAACAGGAGCACCCGGAGGAAACCCACGCGGACACGGGGAGAACATGCAAACTCCACACAGAAAGGCCCTCGCCGGCCCCGGGGCTCGAACCCAGGACCTTCTTGCTGTGAGGCGACAGCGCTAACCACTACACCACCGTGCCGCCCGCATTATTTCATGTACCACCAAAATTAGTATGTTTCCTGGATATGTGGTGTAACTTTACATGGCGTCAAAAGTCACAGAGGGTTGTTTGTTTTTTAAAAGTGAAATCCGAACAGAGGAGTCAGGATTTAACGGGTTTGGAGAAAAATGCAATTTGATTTGTATTTCAAACTACAAATGAATATGGCTTGGAACGGATTTGTAAAAATCAGATCTCCTGATTTTTGGCTGTTCCGGTTTGCTACATGTGATCAGATTCCGATCAGATTTGGACTGACAGTCTGAACATGGCCTGAAATTCTCATTCACAGCACAACTCAACACCGCAGTACAAGGATTTTCTGTATTAATTGAGTAGTCTTTGCAAACCCCTAATCCAGCCTCTATTTTGTTAGACAATAAACAGCCAATAAATCGGTCATGTCAACATATTATTTTTGGTTCTATTTGGGTACCATTTTTTAAAAGCCATTTAAGCCGTAATTTCTTTCTCTTGGATAACTGGAAAAATCATCTGATGAAACTTCCTTTTTAAGCCATACGGCTGAAACTCAAGGCGTGGTTTGAATAAGATATAAATCGTTTATTATGTGAGTGACACTTCTTGTCTAAACAAGCTTTGTCTCTGCATCATGGCTGGTAACGAATTATTAAAACATTTTATAGGAAACTGATCTGGAAGCTCCAAGATATCAGCTCTCAGAGAAAATGCAAAAGTGTGGTTTATTTAAATCTTTTGCATATTGTGATGTGTGTGTTTTTTTTAAAAATCAAGTGTACAGCTCTGTAGTAGTATCAGTCCACTTTCTTTGGCTCTTTTTATTTAATGTAATAGAAGCTTTGGATAAAAAAATAACTATTCATCCAGAGAATGTCATATTATATACGTTTTTTTTGTTTCCGTTTCTCAGGACAAGTTTGCCGGCGCCCATGTTTTCCAGAAACAACTTCAGCATCTGGAGTATACTGAGAAAGTGCATTGGCATGGTAAAACCACTGAAATTAGTGATTCTCGTTTCAGCATGCTTGTTTTTAAAATAAAAAATCAAGCTAGTACTGACAGGAGAGTTACAGGGTGATATTGGTTATTAGAAGTTAATAAACATTTCAAATGTCTTGTATTAAACTTGGAATAAATGGATGAAAGCAATTATTTTCTTGATTATTGATTATTTTCTTATAATAGAATGACACACATTATATTATTCCTGACTTAATATGTTTAATTGTGTTATTTAGTTACAGTGGCATTTTTTTCAGTTTTCTGATTTATAGTTTTAGGCTTTTGACAAATTTGCACCTTAATTTTTGCCCCTCTTTAGTAACATCACATTGATTTATTCTAGTGCAGACAACTGGAGCACAAACAAATATGAACATTTTAGACGTCAGACCACATGGAGAGTTGTTGGTGTGTTAAAGTTCCACTATGTAGGATTCACCCAACTGAATGCCCCTCCCTTTCCAAACGTGTATTGGAACGTACGGTGACGATTGGGTGTCTGTGGCATGCTTCTAATACTTGCATTCATACTCCTTTACTTTTTCTCATGCTAAATAATAAGCATGATCCTCCATTTTTACAAAATTTGGGTTCTGATACTTGTTAACCAGCACCAGCAAACACTGATTCCTCCTCTTCTTCATTTTCCTTCTGGATTCATCCTGGCACTTGTAAAAATGCGAAATGTCAAAAGCATTCTCTAAAGGTTTGTTCTGGGCTACTGTAGCAGTGCAACATGGTGGCTCCGTGGAAGCGGACCTGCGCCCTAATGTAGATAGAAGAAGAAGCCTTTATTTGTCACATGTACGCTCCAGCACAGTGAAGTTCCTCCTCTGCATTTGACCCATCTGAAGCAGTGAACACACGCATGCTCACATGCATGGGCGCCGCCAGGGGGGGAAAGGTTAGAACAATTCTAGGGGCCCAGCACTGCCATGGGGCCCTTTAAGGGGCTGATGATATGCTTTTAATGATTTTAATAAGACTTTTGAAATAACAACAATGCAATATTCCATCTGGTAAAATGAGCTAATTGAACAAGGTTGTCTATTTCTTGAGTTCTTCAACATATTGTCATTTAACCCTCCCCCTTTTGCGAAATGGTACGGTCCAGTTCTGGTAGAAGCGCGATGCGTTAAATCTGTGTGCTGATCAGTGCAACGCTACTTGCTGCTGTGTCGCGGTGCAGCAGCCAGCCAGCAGTGGAGTGCGTACAGTCTATGATCGCTAAATATGAAGAGTGGCTGTCAAAAACGTAAAGAAAGGCAGCTGAAAGCTGAGAGGGACCGGAGAGGCAGGCAACTGGTCACTCAGTTTTTCCCAAAGAAAGGTAGCTATCGCTCACATGTGTGTTCAAAATATTAGCGAATGGTAAATGAACAGTATGAACGTGGTTGGATTAGCCTATCAAGAGAACACTTTTACAGTTTGTACAGTGACATTTTTTCCATTCTAATAACTGAACTGACTTGTGTGATAAACAAGATGAAATATTACGTTATGCTGGTGCTAATAACTAGCGCTAATAACCAGTTTCATAACTAATGGGGTGCCCTAAATATGCACAGATTCAGCCTCAGGGGGACCTCCGCCCTACCAAACCACTGAACCCCCCTTTGGAGAAGGAGGGAAGCAGCACAAAGGGCAGACACACTTTGCTTTGAACATATTCCCTTTTTGCAGAACAGTACACACAGCTTTCTACCCAACACATAACAATCCATGGGATTTCCATAGGTATTTTGATGCTGGGTAGAAAACCTTTTTTTCTATGATTTATTAGCAGTCACATCACACATTTCACTACCAATTGTCCTAGCACAAGAAGGCATGTGGCAAAATCTTCAATTTTCATTTGTGATTGTAAATGCACCAGAATTAGTCACTGACCAGTTTTCATCTAGTCCCTGGTAGGTTAATACATAAAATGTAATAAAAGTCACAAACTCAAGGTCCATGGGCTATCAAAAGTCAAATAATGACAATAGTGCAATTGTGACGAGGGTGGGCAAAGTTGGGGGGCCCAAAATTCTAATCTTTCATGGGGCCCAAAATTTCTGGCGGCGCCCCTGCTCACATGCACAAGTGATCAATGAGCACACACATACTCGGAGCAGTGGGTAGCTATGCTACAGCGCCCAGGGAGCAGTTGGGAGTTGGGTGCCTTGCTCAAGGGCGCTTCAGCCCAAGGCTGCCCCATGTTAACCTGAGCATGTCTTTGAACTGTGGGAGAAACTGGAGCACCTGGAGGAAACGCACACAGACACGGGGAGAACATGCAAACTCTACACAGAAAGGCCCCCGTCAGCCACTGGGCTCAAACCCAGAACCTTCTTGCTGTGAGGCGACAGTGCTAACTACTACACCACCTTGCTCGTTCTAAGCTTACAAAAATGCAACAATTTGTAGTTGCAGGTAATTGTACACTAATGAATACTATATTACTTATAATATTCATAAGTATAATTCATATTACATTTCTGATGATGGATCCCTGTAAATCCTACATAGTGCACCTTTAATATTATTGTCATATTTTCATCAACAATTTGGTTATTGTTTTTATCTTGGTCTCATCTCCTGTTTGTTTAAAAAAAAAAAACCCCACAGTTCCATGCCATATGTAATGTGTTCAGGGTTTTTTGTTTTTTTTTTTTTAATTAAAAATTGTTTTCGAAGATGTGTTCCTGAATGATGATGATTTTTTTTTTCTTTCTCCCCCCTCCTTTCTTGAAAGCTTTGCCTTGGGGGGGGGGACAATCCATTAGGAAAGCCTGTAATGGTTTCCAGCATGCAAAAGGAATTGGTTTAAATTTTTATTCCCCGCTGGCCAAAAGGCCCAAAGAGGGATTATGTCGTGGCAATTTCTGTCCGTCCCAGGAAGGGTACTCACCTTCTGAAATCAACTCCTCTCACAATTTTTGGATGAATTTCATGAAACTTGGCAGGATTCTTTGTTATATGCCGCTAGTACGCATATTGTAATTTCGTTCAATTCGGTTGCATTTTATCAGAGTTACAGCCCTTGATTTAACAAAATTATAATTTGACAATTTCATGAGTGTGTTTTCCTTCTGACATCAACTCCTCTCACAATTTTTGGACGAATTTCTCGAAGCTTGGCAGAAGGCCTTGTTATATGACGGTAATACGCATATTGTGATTTAATTTTGTTTGTAAAAATTTTACCAGAGTTTTGACCCTTGATTTAAATAACTTGTACTTTGACAATTTCATGCGGGTGTACATTCTTCTGAAATCAACTCCTCTCACAATTTGTGGAGGAATTTCACCAAACTTGGCAAAAGGCGTTTGTTATATGACACATTGAAACTTCGTTTAATTTGGGCAAATTTTACCAGAGTTATGCCCTCGATTATTATTATTATTTTTTTTAAAGATATTTTTTGGGCTTTTTTCACCTTTATTGGATAGGACAGTGTAGAGACAGAACAGGAAATGAGTGGGAGAGAGAGATGGGGAGGGATCGGGAAATGACCTCGGGTCGGAATCGAACCCGGGTCCCTGGATTTATGGTATGGCGCCCCATCCACCTGAGCCACTATGCCCCCATGCCCTCGATTATTAACAAACTTTGGCAATTTCATCAAGGTGTGCTTGCTTTCTGAAATCAACTTCCCTCACACAATTTTTATTGTCCTCCACTGGCTGAAGGGGGATTATCTCATGGCAATGTCTGTCCGTCCCGGGAAGGGTGCTTACCTTCTGAAATCAACTCCTTTCACAATTTTTGGAAGAATTTCATGAAACTTGACAGGATTCTTTGTTATATGTCGGTAATATGCATACTGCAATTTAATTCAATTCAGTCACATTTTACCAGGGTTATGGCATAGTTGCCAGCGGGGGATATTGTGCTCCTAGAGGACTCTTTTTATAGTTTTCATCAGATTCTTGAAGGTTTCCATTAGGTTTTTTTTGAGTTATTAATAGATAGTCAAGTCAGCATGCCTTGCCGGATGGCAGTAGGTATCATTTTTATGATGGTCTTTGGTATGTCCCGACCGTGAGTAGAACTCGCGATCTCCTGCTCAAGAGGCGGACACGCTAACCACTAGGCCACCTCGTGGTTATTGATGGTACCTGATCTCAATAGGGCCTTCTTGAATCTTTACATCAGAATAAAATCATTTAAGTCATTTTCATATTGTTGAAGAAATTCCAACTCCATACTTCAACAAGCATTCCTGTCTGTACTTCTGTTGACAAAATTAAGATGTTTGTTTGTTTCATTAATTAGGTTTAGATTTGGAATCCGGTGTAATTTTATATTGGCATGGTTTCGGAGTTGCATGTTAATTTCACCCGGACTTTAAGGCTTGTAATGTGGAATACGTTCATGGGTGGGTGTGTGGTGGGTTTTTTTTTTTTTTTGGTTAATTATTCTATAATCTCACCCTAAACCTGATCATTATCTCTGTCTTATTAGGAGTTGTCTAAGATCACCATGCCAGTCATCTTCAATGAGCCGCTCAGCTTCTTACAGAGACTCACAGAGTACATGGAGCACACTTACCTCATCCAGCAGGCTTACGACTCCACCGACTCCATTGAGAGGATGAAGGTAAACCGACATGAAGAATAAGCAGGAAACTGTAAAATCCAGTTACCATAGTGCAAAGCACAAATTCATGACCTTGTTTTTCCATGTACGGCATATTTTTAAAAGCAAGAACGAGCTAAAACAGAACCAAAGCCGGATCTCAGGTTCTGGTTCGTTGTCCACCACCTTACCAGATAACCAGGAACCATCACAGTAAGGACAGAGAAAGTGATTACATCATCAATATGATGTCACTGTTAAGTAATTAAAATTTCAGCAGTGATGATGACTAGCTGACACTCGAGACTTCCATAAATGTTAACGAAAATGCTGAAATCCATTTTATTAATCTGAATGGGTAATTAGATGTTACATAGGGTTTTTTTTTGTTTGTTTGTTTTTAAGAATTTTTTTTGTTTTTCTTACTCAGGTCTGTGGTAGTGTTTGCCATTATTATGACTTCCTTAGCATTTATTGATAAAATACACTCTCCATATATAAGCACGTGTATGAGTAAGTACTATATTATTTAACGATTATTCACTGAGCCTGATGCGGATAATTGTTTTAGTACAAATACACAGGTGATATATATATATATATATATATATATATATATATATATATATATATATATATATATATATAATTTTTTTTTTTTTTTAATAATTTATTTCAAACTTCCAATGCGGCATGCAAATGTAACAATGATGCAGCACAGGCTTGTGTTACTTCTCTATGCCGAGTCACATATAAAATACTTTTGTTTTGAAATTGTTAAATCAATCACAATTCCACCTTACCTTTGAATAGTTTTAGACCAAACTTGGTAGCATCTTTAGTGCTTTTAGGAGCAGCATTTTCTTTCATAATTTCTAATTCTTCCTCACTTACGATGACGAAGCGATTGGCCGCAATTTTGCTGAGTGGCTCAGGGCGATTATCAAGAAATAGTCTGAACCTCTCGGCCAATCAGCGCTCACAATTTTCTATAATCACCTCCATATTTATAATCCAGTTCAGGGGTTCCCAACCTTCTTCGGTAAACAAATCTAAATGGACATTATGGATGTTCTGTGACCACAAACCATGACCACCGACATATATTTTTAAATTTCAGATGTATACTTTTGACTGCTGTGTGATTTTTGAATAGTGTGTTATGTTAGTAACATAAATGAAAGAGTGCATCTTTTTCTGCTGTCAGGTCCAGGTTTTGAAAAGTGCATAAGGAATAAAACATGTTGGGGCGCAACGTTGTAGGAAAATAATCCACACCGGGGTGCTGTGATGCAGCTTGAAGCGAAGCAGACGGGTGTGGTGTATACTTGATGTAGGACTTTGTTTATACGCATCCGCGTACTTTATGTACATCTCCAGGATTAAAGACGGCATGTCAGAGACGAGACATACCTGTCCATCTGGTTTCCAACTCGAACTGCAAAATGTTTAGTCATTTGTCTGTTTCTCTTGGCTGATTTCTTATGCTCATGCAGGATAGTGGGAACACTAAAATTGCATGTACATTTCTCATTTAAAATATCACGCAAACACTCCTTTTCATAATTAAAGCTATAATTCTGATAAGATTTTGTAGAATAAATGACGAAAACGTATGAGGAGATGGTGGGTTTCTCTCATGGCGTCATTTGTAAATCAAGCAATCAACCCATGGAGGCTCTATTCAAATTGCTGTCAGTGTTCACATTTTAATTTCACTATGTATTTAATCCAACATGTTTAATTCCCACATTTACTGACTAAATACCAGATACTGACATTACAGTAAAATAACAGGCATAGTGCTTTATGTAGTAAGTGATGAAACATCATCGTGTGTCTGTCTGTCTGTCAGTGTGTAGCAGCGTTTGCAGTGTCTGCAGTGGCGTCTCAGTGGGAGAGGACTGGGAAACCCTTTAACCCCCTGCTGGGAGAAACGTATGAGCTTGTCAGGTAAATGTAAAACACACCAGCGCTGAGTAACAATCAGGCCCTGACAACATTATTGTTTAATGGCCAATTAATTTTTAAATTTATAACAGTGTGCAAAAACTAAAGGGGTCCGAATACATTCACACTCCATTACTAGCCACAGGAATATTCTTATATCATACGTTTATTCTTCCATAAAGCCCCACTTTGTTTTGTTTTTTTCCCCTCAGAGATGATTTGGGTTTCCGGGTGATCTCGGAGCAGGTGAGTCACCATCCTCCAGTTAGTGCTTTCCACGCTGAGGGCCTGCAGAAGGAGTTTATTTTTCATGGGTCCATCTACCCCAAACTGAAGTTCTGGGGTAAAAGTGTGGAGGCTGAGCCGAAAGGCATCATGACTCTGGAGCTGCCCAAGTAAGAACACACACAGATCGTCAACGTAGCATGTCATACACTTTACATACACAGCTGTTGGTGTAAAAGCAAGACGTGTTGTGCTGTTGTAGGAGAATAATACACAGCACAATGGTGTAATGTTCATCTTTGCCTTAGCCCCCATCCCCTTTTGATTACTGTCCCATAACGGCGCAGCCCAAAGTGTTTTATTCCACAGGAATTTGCTAATAATTAAAATTTTTTAGTTATTAATCGACACACCATACTTTTTGGAAAACTTGGTTACAGCTTTATCTCTGACTGTTAGAATAGTTTTACACTGGAGACTTCTTCCATAAATGTTAAATAAACATATTTCTCCTTTACAGAAAATTTCACCATAGCAACGATTACACACAGCTTTTCAACCCATTTACATGGAGCATCTGCTGTACAAGTCCCTGTGAATGAGCTGTTGCTATAGAAACACTAACATATTAGAAAGAGCACATTAATATAAACCGGTGATGTGCAGCTGCACTACTGTCAGAGCTGCTGTTATTGGAAATTAATCAACATCTGACCAGTCAGAATCCAGAATTCAACAGTACTGTTTTAACCACTAATATAAACCTTTTTATGAGCAGATGTGTCAAAACTTTGTCTGTATAGTCAATACCAAAAATATTAGCACCCTTCAATAGGAGGTAGAAAAAAAAAACAGTGGAATGAAATATTAACATTGTTCTAGCCAAAATATTCTCACAAGAGAAAAAAAAAAAAAAAAAAAAATATATATATATATATATATATATATATATATATATATATATATATATATATATATATATAATTTTTTTTTTTTTTTTTTTAAATAATGTCGCAGAAATATATGTGGCAAAATTATTGACATCCCCCAAAAGTAGTGCTTGAATGCAAACAAACTAAACACTTACAAATGCACAAAGGATTGAGTGAATGAACGTATAGATAACACAGAGCAAAGATTCTAAACAAGCATTCAGAAATAACTTGGTGAGAAACAAGAACATGCAAAAACACAAATGGGAGACACATGGCTAAGATAAAACAAGAAACCAATGAACAGAACAAAAAAGTCAAAATAATAACAAAAGCACAAGAAGCTGTGTGTGTGTGTGTGTGTGTAACACAAATTATCCTTAAAGAAAACAATTTTTAAAATTGTTCTCAATCTCAGATTTCATCCACATTGAAACGTATGTCAAATCCATTTGTTTATTTACCAAAAATACCAACATACTTTTCATGAGGGCGCCAGTAATTCTGGAATTATCCATATGATAACCAAATCTTGTGGCGAGCTTATTTGGGTTCAATCTAAACATGTTGGCCGTAATCGAGCCTGATTATGATTTTACTCCTTCCAGGTATAATGAGGCGTACACGTGGACAAACCCGACATGCTGCGTTCACAACATCATCGTGGGGCAGCTGTGGATTGAACAGTACGGTAACGTGGAGGTGATCAACCACAGGTGAGTGGTCATGGATTTGCTTGGCTGATCAGGAACTGTTTTCATCTACTTCAGGACCTTATGAATTTATTCATACAAAGGGAAATGTATAAAGGTTCGTTAGGCAAGAATAGCTAAAATTATTCAAGATTAGATCTCATTTCTCCATGTACACAAAGCTCCACCCCCAGTACGTACAGTGCCTCGTAGAGTTCAACTAGAGCTATTATAAGAAGACCTGACATGACCTCACTATTTCAAGTGCACTCGGACATTCATCTGCTTGAAAGTGATCACACTATAAACATGCAAATTTAGTTCGTACTGGTCATTTCATCCTGATTTACGAGAATGAAGTGTTGTTGCTGTCCTGGTTTTCTTTATAATGAACTCTCGTGAGCTTTTAAGCTCTAGTTAGCATTACAGTATATTGTTAGCTGCAGTGGAGTGACCTACATTTTTATAAAAGTGGTTTACCCAAAGCATTGCCTAACCTGGCACTTGATTCGTTATGGAAGTCATGACATAGAACACAACTAAAAGCTTTGTACATATTCTGTTTACATACCTGTTTAGGAGCAACGTCACTAATTCAGCTTCATCTCCTTCACCAGTAATAAATGAGTCCATCTTGAAAAAGGTTCCAAACAGACTGGAGGCGGAGTGAAGCAGCGTTGGTTCTGACTATTAAAAAGAGGCCCTTGTAAACACACAAGCACTACGGCACATAACGGTTTTCCAAACTGTTTACTCTGCCACTTAATCCACTTGTGCTGAGGCCATGGTTTAAACCCTTATTATTCGATCATGTTCTACACCTTTTTTTTTTTTTTAACAGGTTCTTTGTACTAGTAAGTAATGTTTAATTAACTCCTATAATACAGTTGAGTGTAAAAGCCTCTCCCCACCATAGTTGTTTATATCAAGTCAAGTTTATTTGTATAGCGCTTTTAACAATAAACATTGTTGCAAAGCAGCTTTACAGAATTTGAACGACTTAAAATATGAGCTAATTATATCCCTAATCTATCCCCAATGAGCAAGCCTGTGGCGACGGTGGGAAGGAAAAACTCCCTCAGACGACATGAGGAAGAAACCTCGAGAGGAACCAGACGCAAGGGAACCCATCCTCATTTGGGCAGCAACAGACAGCCTGACTATAACATTAACAGTCCTAACATAAAGTCAGCTTCGTTGATGCTATAAACTCCCCACCGACGGAAACCCGAGCGCAAAACCGTTCACGACAACTGCAGTCCTAAAGTCAGCAAGTCAACTGCAGTCATATACATTAACATGGCATAAGTTGGCCGCTAAAAACTTTTTCGTAATCAGCTTTAACCTTTTGAAGTTAATACCTAATCAGTCGTTGCTGTACGCACTAGTAAGGCTATGTGACTAGTGTAGTTTCAAGTTAAATCATTACAGTGCGAAACAAATGGAAATCCTGATGTTCATAATCCAAATTATTACCTTGAGAACTGAACAGTGAATAAATAAAAATACAAATGTATAATGTGAACAGAATGACAGCAAAGTGAGATTATTAATGTGATTGAAAATTGAACTCTATGCCAAATAGTTCCTAAATTCAGTGTATTCAGTATATCGCTATATATAATATAAGATCTTTCATGTAATATTGAGGGTTAAAGATGTACTGTGTTGCACACATGCTATACTGATATATAATGATACTGACAGAATGGTAAACTGCATGCTCCAAATCCTCTGCCTTTTTTTCTTTTCTTTTTTCTTTTAAACCAGAACTGGAGAGAAGTGCTGTCTCAGCTTCAAACCTTGCGGTCTTTTTGGCAAAGAGCTGCACAAAGTTGAGGGCTACATTCTTGACAAAAGGTAAATGCTGTTTCATTTGAATTTCCTGAAAACGTTTTACTAACTTAATCATGCCACATGTTACTGATTTGATTTTTTTATTTTTTTAAATCTGCCTCATTTGCAGCAAAAAGAAAGTGTGTGTTCTGTATGGGAAGTGGACAGAGTGCATGTATACAGTGGATCCAGCAATGTTCGAGGCTTACAAGAAGAATGAGAAGGTCGCAGATGGGAAGAAAAGCAGTAAAGAGGTGTGCTGGTGTGCCCTTCTACTTTTCTTCTGGCCTGGCTGTGTTTCAAGTATTCTAGACAAATTTCAAAGTGTTTAGCCTGAGTTATAGTCTGTACGTTATCCTTTCTATAGTAACAACTTAAGTGTGGAAATTGGGAGAGAAGCTGTAGAGGGAATGACTGTATAGTTGCTTTTATATAAGAGAGACCGGAATTAACTTGTTTCATGGATGTTACATAACATTTAAATACAGTGCCTTGCAAAAGTTTTCATCCCCCTTGGTGTTTGTCCTGTTTTGTCGCATTACAAGCTGGAATTGAAATGGATTTTTGGAGGGTTAGCACCATTTGATTTACACAACATGCCTACCACTTTAAAGGTGCACTTTTTTTTTTTTTTAATTGTGACACAAACAGTAATTAAGATGAAAATACAGAAATCTGGAGTGTGCATAAGTATTCACCCCCTTTCATATGAAACCCCTAAATAAGAGCTGGTCCAACCAATTCACTTCATAAGTCACATAATTAGTGGACTAAGATCCACCTGTGTGCGATCAAAGTGCTACATGATGTCTGTATGACTCAACCTGTTCTGGAAGGATCCTGACTCTGCAACACTACTAAGCAAGCAACATGAAAACCAAGGAGCCTCCAAACAGGTCAGAGACAAAGTTGTGGGGAAGTATAGATCAGAGTTGGGTTATAAAAAATATCCCAAACTTTGAATATCCCAGGGAGCACCATTAAATCCATTATAGCAAAATGGAAAGAATATGGCACCACTATAAACCTGACAAGAGAAGGTCGCCCACCAAAACTCACAGACCGGGCAAGGAGGGCATTAATTAGAGATGCAACAAAGACACCAATGATAACACTGGAGGAGCTGCAGAGATCCACAGCGGAGATGGGAGTACCTGTCCATAGGACCACTTTAAGCTATACACTCCAGAGAGTGGGGCTTGATGGAAGAGTGGCCAGAAAAAAAGCCATTGCTGAAGAAAACACGTTTGGTGTTTGCCCAACAGCATGTGGCAGACTCCCCAAACACATGGAAGAGCATTCTGTGGTCAAATGAGACAAAAATTGGACTTTTTGGCCATCATGGGAAATGCCATGTGTGGCACAAATCCAACACCCTGAGAACACCATCCCTCCTATGAAGCATGGTGGTGGCAGCATCATGCTATGGGGATGTTTTTCATCTGCAGGGACAGGAAAGCTGGTCAGGACTGAAGGTAAGATGGATGGCACTAAATACAGGGCAATTCTGGAGGAAAACCTGTTTGAGTCAGCCAGAGGTTTCAGACTGGGATGAAGGTTCACAGTCCAGCAGGACAATGACCCTAAACATACTGCTAAATCTACACTGGAGTGGTTTAAAGGGAAACATTTAAATGTCTTGGAATGACCTAATCAAAGCCCAGATCTCAATCCAATTGAGAATCTGTGGCATAACTTGATTGTTGTACACCAACGCAACCCATCTAACATGAAGGAGTTGGAGCAGTTTTGCCTTAAGGAATGGACAAAAATCCCAGTGGCTAGATTTGCTAAGCTAATGGAGACATACCCTGAGCTGCAAGTCTCTTGGGGTGGGTCTACAAAGTATTGACTTTTAGAGGGTGAACACTTATGCACACTACATATTTCTGTTTTTTTTTTCATCTTAATTATTGTTTGTGTCACAATAAAAAAATGTGCACCTTTAAAGTGGTAGGCATGTTGTGTAAATCAAATGGTGCTAACCCTCAAAATCCATTTTAATTCCAGCTTGTAATGCAACAGAGCAGGACAAACACCAAGGGGGATGAATGTTTGCAAGGCACTGTATATAAAGGGATAAAAAAAAGGGATGGATGTATAAATGGCAAAAACTGTTACTCCTTAATAAATTAAACTGGTAATTGTTGTGGTATAAAATGAAACACTTTCAGGAGGTAATGTTATAGGAAAATATAAAGCTTATTCCTCACTTAACGCTGGCTTAGAAGCTTGTGGACACTGGAGACGGTTGAGAGAGATTGCTGTGTTTATTTCTCTCTCTCTCTCTCTCTCTCTCTCTCTCTCTCTCTCTCTCTCTCTTTCCTGCTATGCGTTTCAGCATGGTCTTTTTCAAACTCTGAAAATAAGTGTGACAGAATTATCAATGACTAAGACACAGTGCACACTCCTTCTCTAAGACTTCCTCCCTCCATTTAAAAGCAATGTTAGACCACAACCCTGAAGCCACAGAAATCTATTGTCAGAATTAAAATGGAGTGAGCAGGATGGATGAGATGTTGATATCCAGGAACAGAAGCTCTAATGACCGATTTGTATTATTTATTCGTCACTGTCTCACTTTCCTCCTGCAGGGGTCCAGCGCGGAGTCTGATGAAAGCCCACAACTAGGCAGTGACTCTTTGGAGGAGATTCCAGGCAGCCACTTACTCTGGAAAATCGCACCACGACCAGCCAGCTCCACTCAGGTCTTTCAGCACCCTGAACACACACTTGCATACACATTTGTTCATTCTTCATGATGTTATTACAGCCTGGAGGCTCACTCGAGCTGACCAGGATCTGTGTTTTTCTTTTTCCTTTTCTGCTGCAGATGTACAGTTTCACATCATTTGCCATGCAGCTAAATGAGCTGGATGAAGAGATCAGAGCTGTTATTCCCAAGACCGACTGCAGACTGAGGCCTGATATCCGCGCCATGGAAAATGGAAACATTGGTAATGTTTGGATACACACGTGTGCATGTTTAAAATTCAGAATTGAATGTTATCAATCATTACCACTGGAGTCCTTCTTTGTCTTTATCTCTGCCACCAGAGTAACTACATGCAAATAATCATCCGCAACAGCAATGTATCAGCAGTACAAAATAATACTTTATGTGATGGTATAATGCTAATAAAATACTGATATGTAATATATTGTACTGATCTGATCATAACCATTATTTTTTAGATTATTAAGATTTATTAATGTCATGGTACATTAAAATATTTTGTATTGTAATATAGTATGTATTATTATTATTATTATTATTAGTAGTAGTAGTAGTAATTTAAATCATATTGGCTGGCTTTTTTCATGGTATATCAGATGTATTCCATTCAGCTAGCATGATTTTGAACTCGTCTTCAACTTGTTCAATATCATGCTAGCTGAATGGAATATATCTGATATACCATGAAAAAATCCAGCCAGTAATAGTAGTAGTATACTTACACATTTGATGGAACAGTTATAGATTTAAAAAAAAGTTAAGAACAGGGAGATAACTTACCAGTATTGAATGCTGATTCTGATCAAATGTAATTCAATGTTCTGTCAATCCAGTGTACATGTACAAAGTCAAAGTTCTAACAATAAAAATGGTACAAGTCCAAAAAGCCTGAACAACAACCCAATTCGTATACAAGCTATATCCAGGTTGTTGATGATGATGATGCCCTTTATTGTCACTAGTCACATGTACCAGCGAAATTAGCCGTCAACCTGTCCGTACATATACAGTTGACATAGGGTAGACAGGACAGGAAGACAGGGATAAAGATAAAAAGGAAACACAACATGAGGAGAGATAAGGAAAAAAAAGAACACCCCCCCACCATGCTCCTGTCAGGAGTACAGTGTGGGAACATTTAAAAAACCTTTGCATAAGCACACAAGTACACTTTAAACATGGGACTTGAGGGGGGGAATTAGGGGTAAGGGGTTAGGGGGGGAGGTAATCCAGCGCAAGCAAGCAGCCGTCCGCTCCTGCAGCCATGAAGGCGCTGGTCACGCACCCGCTTGTCACACTGGGGGTAAAAATGGCGACCGCGGAGAGTTAGAGAGGAATGCGAGGAATGAGAGTGTCTCCCGGCAGTGACCTTCAGGGGGAAATGTTTCCTCAGCAACGGCCTGAACCAAGGCCGGTGCTGTCTACGGGAGCCGAATGTCGATAAGATATTAATTGTTTGGTCTTTCCAGACGCGGTCTTTGCACGTCCACACCGCTCGTCCATATCTGTCCATTCCATCCATTCTATTCAAATTGATCTCCGAAAAACGTATTCCTTACAAAGCTGAAAGCTGCTCCAAGATAACAACCATTTTGTGGTTAAAGTTCTGAATGTCCACAGTCTGAGTGCCAACAGCTTTGCCCACCACTCCAATCATATCGGGCAGCTTTGTGGGGCTTTGAACAGCGGTCACCGTTGTCTGATTTCCTCGATATACCAGGGCAATGCCTAATCCAATCAGCAAAAGTCCTGTAATCATGGTTCCGAATAGGTAGATATCTTCAATGTCCTCCACAGAAAGAATCGCCAGGCACACGACCCGCCACCGCTCCCATGCGTCCATCGTGTAACCAGCCGCAAACGTTCCGGCAGGACAGACGGGTTCCCCCGAACCCAAACTTCTCATCGAGAAAACTGTCAATTTCGTTAGGAGACCAGTTTATCAATTCCATGCTTTTTTTTAGTTTAGAAAGTAATGCAGGAAGAGTCTCTTCAAAAAGCACAGCAGACGAGACAAGACACAGAAGCACAAGCAGGGAAAAAAAGGAGGGAGAGGGAGAGCAGAAAATGCAACCGCCTTCTGTGGAAGCACGGAGAGGAAAAAAAATTGATAGTTCAAATTCAAAGTTACTTTTGGTAGCAGTTAATTGTTACATTGCAGTTGTTCAAAACAAAAGGACTTTGCTGAGTGAAGTCCATGAGTGAAGTCCTCTTGTAAAAGTCTTTGTCACTTTTTTCCTCACCTCCAAGTAGAACTTTATATTTCTGCTGTTGCTCTCTTTTCCAGTTTTTCGATGCCCGTTGATATGTTTTTCTCTTGTAAATATGTGTGAAGAATATATAATGAAGTTTTGGTAGCCTTTCATGTGTTCACCGCGTCTTTTAGTTTCAGTTTATTTATTTAGTGCTTAATCCGAGCACTGAATTAACCCCGTCTTTTCTCTCTCTCCCATCCGACAAAGAAATGATTGTGCGCATGCACAACAGAAAAGTTTTGTCATTGGATCTTTGCGTGTGACGTCGTGTTATCTTGACAATGTGCAATATTATAACAATATTGCATGCTCCTTCTCCATTGGGGAGAGTGGCGTGATAGATGGAGGATAAGCGATATGATAATGTTGCATACCATCAATAAACCCGCTAGAAGGGAATAGAATACATTTTTATTCAATGGAAAAAGTGGCCTGTATGTATAATAATTATTAATATTAGTATAGGACATTATGTTTTGTATTATAATAGAATTAGCAGTTCATATCACCTGATTTTCTTTCATCCAAAAACGCATCCTAGTGATTTTCTTCAGGAGCTTAAGTTTGACCTTTGATGTTCTACCTCATGTCCTCAGACTTGGCAAGTGAGGAGAAAAAGAGGTTGGAGGAAAAACAGAGAGCAACACGCAAGAGCCTAGCCAAGTCAGACGAGGAATGGAAGACGAGGTGAGAATTTTTTTTTTTCCTTCACTTAGTTTCTTTCAGGACAGCTGTGATCTAGTAAAGCTCATAAACACACACTTCAGACACAGCTGGCAGTTTTATCCTGTTGTCACCCTGATAACGGTGCACCAAATATTAGTCCAGTGCAGTTTCACACACATTAGACACTACAGTATGTGCTTAACCAGTGACAAAAAGAAGACAATTATGATGTTTAAGAGTCCTTTTTATTTATAAATGCATTTCTCTGTAAATCTGAATAAAATTTAATAAATAAATGTCAAACGGAGGCACGGTGGTGTAGTGGTTAGCGCTGTCGCCTCACAGCAAGAAGGTCCTGGGTTCGAGCCCAGCGGCCGGCGGGGACCTTTCTGTGCGGAGTTTGCATGTTCTCCCCGTGTCCGCGTGGGTTTCCTCCGGGTGCTCCGGTTTCCCCCACAGTCCAAAGACATGCAGGTTAGGTTAACTGGTGACTCTAAAATTGAGCGTAGGTGTGAATGTGAGTGTGAATGGTTGTCTGTGTCTATGTGTCAGCCCTGTGATGACCTGGCGACTTGTCCAGGGTGTACCCCGCCTTTCACCCGTAGTCAGCTGGGATAGGCTCCAGCTTGCCTGCGACCCTGTAGAACAGGGTAAAGCAGCTACAGATAATGGATGGGTGGATGTTAAACGTCTCCTGACAGAAAACTATCAACTTAAATACATCTTTTATAAATAACATCCTTTTTTTTTTAGACATCTGTTTATTATTAGCTTAGATTATGTGCAGTGTATGATTTGAGCTGTTGCTATAGAAACGATGATGTATTAGAACAAGTGCGTGAATATAAACCTCTGATGTTCAGCTGCAATACTGTCAGAGCTGCTGTTTTAGGAAATGAATGAACACCTTCTGACCAATAATCAGAATCCAGAATTCAACAACACTGTATTCAAAGCAAATTTAGGAGTTTATACTTTTCCATTTTAATTTTGGACAGACTGAAACTGTAGTTTGACTTTTACCACCGTATTTATTATATAAAAGAATAACTGCACTTTTATTTGAGTAATTTCACTGTGCTTAAAAGTTCTTCTCAAGAATTTGAATACTCTGTACATCATGCAGCTTCTGTTCAGTAACTAGATGCTTCTTTATTTCCACACTAACTACACTAACACTACAACCCTTGTGTGTTTTTTGTACCTGCCTCCATCTGTCCTGTGGCTCGGCTATGGTTGTTAGAAGCTCCACCTCTGGCCCCAGGTTTGCCCTGCATGCTGTGTGCTGATTTTTTTTTTAAACCGTTTTGCTGCTGGTTTTTGCTTTTCTGATAAAAAGAATGAGAATCGGGATACGAAAGCTGTAAGGAATAACACACTTAATACCTTGCTGTTCTATGAAAATAATCCATGGCAAAGTGTGTTATTCTGCTTATGTCACAGCGATTTGCCAGCAGTTGGAATTTTTATGTACTAATCAAAGACCCGTGATGCTTTTTAACAGTTTATAGTTACATTTCTGTGGAGTCTCTGCAAAACTAAATAGTTCCTGTTCTTTACTATATAGTAGCTATAAACAGTCACTCACCAACCTCCCTTTTTTTTCTGCTCTCTTTTGATGAAAGTATGAGCTGCATTCCTGGAAGATTTAGCACACAGCATGCTTAGGAGGCGATCTTTCACCATTTAGATGTCATTTAGTTGTTTTCAGCTTTTTGTGAGTTTTGGCTTTAATGGAGATTTGTGAGCACGGCTAAATGCAAATCTGCTGTACCGTGAACATGCTTTGCACTTTATGGGTGATTTAACATTTAGTGGCATGCACATGAGTGAAAGGAAAATCTGTGAAACTTTGTCAATCTTGTGAGAATTTTAAGTTTAGTTTGAAACCATTTACACCCCATCTACTTTATTCTAAGGTGTGTGTGTGTGTGTGTGTGTGTGTGTGTGTGTGTGTGTGTGTGTGTGTGTGTGTGTGTGTGTGTGTAAATTCTGACTCTTGTCTGTTCACACTCATTGTGTTGTTGTTCCCCCCCCCCCCCCCCCCCTTCCCCTTGAGCAGGTGGTTTCACCAGGGTCCAAACCCTCATACCAACTCTCCAGACTGGCTCTTTTCCACTGCTTACTGGAACCGAGATTATTCCCAAGTGCCTGATATTTACTGATGTGGTCTACCTACAATGTCTTCAAGCTAATTGGGCCATTTGGGGAAATTTGTGTGATGGACTTGTTACTTAGATTGAACAAGTTTATCATACCTGCAAGCTCCCTTTATATTATATTATTTATTTATTTATTTTTTAAAAAGAGGAATAATTCTTCATGCATATAAATTACACAGGTGGAGTAATTTGATTCAGTAATGTAAAGTCAATCCTGTGATGGTTTCTTAAATAAGAAAAATGTAATTATCTTTGAGGATAGAAATGAAAGAGGGGTTTTTTTTGTGCTTTGGATTCTCAGTGGTGGCATTTTTAAATTATGAACGAGAATTGCATTTGTATGACAATCATTCCCTTTTCTAAACGATTTAGAACACTACTAGTTTGTAATTATGTACTAAACTTTGTATTATTTATTTCAGAGCTCTTTTTGTGCTTAACTTTTTCATTAATGTACTGAATATTTAATGCAGATATGCAGCTTTACTCATGCTTCTTCAGCTTGGATTTTATTTTTTGTTCTCAATAATGAAGAGACTAACTGTTTTCACTGTCTCATGTAGTGAAGTGACTCATTATGGTGTGTGCGTTTGCGCACGCAAGAGTGTGTGTGTGTGTGTGTGTGTGTGTGTGTGTGTGTGTGTGTGTGTGTGTGTGTGTGTGTGTGTGTGAGAGAGAGAGTGTTTATCCTATACATGAAAATCTAATAATGTGAAATATTACTCCACCGTAAGCAGATGTTTAACTCCAGTGGTTTAAAGTTGATGAGGTTGTGATGGATTATTTGAAGTGCTTGATGCATTTCATTTTAACAGTTTAAATTTTAATAACACTTACTGCTGTTTATTTTATAGTTATTCCAGAATTATGTAAATTTATTATTTGGCATTGTTTTGTGTACATCACAAGGTTGTATTAGCTGGATTTACTGGCTTGGTGAATAAAACCCAAAGTAGACCCAGTCACGTTGCTGTCATTTTGGTCACACCAATGGAAAACAAAAATCCAAATGCAGCCATCACCTGATAAAACTTAATTCATTCATTCTCAGGAACACAGGAAACATCCTCGTCAGGATGGCAGTGGATCTCGAGTCTACCCCAGGAATACTGGGAGTGAGATGGGAACACACACACACACACACACACACACACGCGCACGCACACACACACACGTACATACATTCTCACCTAACAGCAATTTAGAGTCGCCAGTCCACTTGTGCATGTCTGTGCATGTTTTTGGGAGGAATGCAGAGGAACGAGAGGAAACTTCCATTTAGAACATGCAAAACTCCACACAAGTTAAGGGTATAACACAGTGACACTATCTGGATGGGAATTGAAACCCAAAATAGGCAAGGCCTAAAGAGGAAGGTTCCTTTTAATTATAAATGACTACTTTTGTCCTTGGAAACACGAGAAAATCCCACCAGAAATGTCAGCAGTGTCATCATTGTGTGTGAATTCTGGCTCTGACAGTTCCTCATTCTCTACAACACTGCAGAAGTGCATGGGACTGTACACGAGCTCTACACGAGAAGCACGGCTTCCCCTAACATTTCATTAAAATGCAGGTATAAAATGTTAACCAAAGTGTCCATATTATTCATCACTCTTGTTGAAATTCGATATTTTAGCTCATCAAATTATCAAAAATCTCACTACAATAGCTCCTGGTTCACTCTTTTAACGTAAACTGTTTTTGGTAGACAGCACAGCATGGGTGCAAATCTCCCCCGACACAGTGCTGATAGAAACTCAAGAGAGATGTGCTTTGATGGCAGATTCAATTACAATGTGTTTTTATGGACGCAAAGCTTAATGCATAATTGAACAACAGGCTTTTATTACATTATTTTGAGCTCTAGGCGGCACGGTGGCATAGTGGTTAGCGCTGTCGCCTCACAGCAAGAAGGTCTGGGTTCGAGCCCCATGGCCGGCGAGGGCCTTTCTGTGTGGAGTTTGCATGTTCTCCCCGTGTCCGCGTAGGTTTCCTCCGGGTGCTCCGGTTTCCCCCACAGTCCAAAGACATGCAGGTTAGGTTAACTGGTGACTCTAAATTGAGCGTAGGTGTGAATGTGAGTGTGAATGGTTGTCTGTGTCTATGTGTCAGCCCTGTGATGACCTGGCGACTTGTCCAGGGTGTACCCCGCCTTTCGCCCGTAGTCAGCTGGGATAGGCTCCAGCTTGCCTGCGACCCTGTAGAACAGGATAAAGCGGCTAGAGATAATGAGATGAGAGATTTTGAGCTCTGCCTGGAAGCCGTGTGTCTCTGAGAGTGAGAGTGGATGGGCTTTGCATAGAATAATGCTTATTGGACAATGTGCTCTTCACGTGTCCTGCCCAGATGCATGGCTTTTCTACATGATGACTGGGAGATCAGAACCTCAGAACCAACTGCCAATCACTTAAATGGTAAAGGATGTGACAACTTGTACATACAGTGGTGCTTGAAAGTTTGTGAACCCTTTAGAATTTTCTATTTTTCTGCATAAATATGACCTAAAACATCAGATTTTCACACAAGTCCTAAAAGTAGATAAAGAGAACCCAGTTAAACAGACAAAAATATTATACTTGGTCATTTATTTATTGAGGAAAATGATCCAATATTACATATCTGTGAGTGGCAAAAGTATGTGAACCTTTGCTTTCAGTATCTGGTGTGACCCCCTTGTGCAGCAATAACTGCAACTAAACGTTTCCGGTAACTGTTGATCAGTCCTGTACACTGGCTTGGAGGAATTTTAGCCCATTCCTCCGTACAGAACAGCTTCAACTCTGGGATGTTGGTGGGTTTCCTCACATGAACTGCTCGCTTCAGGTCCTTCCACAACATTTCAATTGGATTAAGGTCAGGACTTTGACTTGGCCATTCCAAAACATTAACTTTATTCTTCTTTAACCATTCTTTGGTAGAACGACTTGTGTGCTTAGGGTCATTGTCTTGCTGCATGACCCACCTTCTCTTGAGATTCAGTTCATGGACAGATGTCCTGACATTTTCCTTTAGAATTTGCTGGTATAATTCCAAATTCATTGTTCCATCAATGATGGCAAGCCGTCCTGGCCCAGATGCAGCAAAACAGGCCCAAACCATGATACTACCACCACCATGTTTCACAGATGGGATAAGATTCTTATGCTGGAATGCAGTGTTTTCCTTTCTCCAAACATAATGCTTCTCATTTAAACCAAAAAGTTCTATTTTGGTCTCTTCCGTCCACAAAACATTTTTCCAATAGCGTTCTGGCTTGTCCACGTGATCTTTAGCAAACTGCAGATGAGCAGCAATGCTCTTTTTGGAGAGCAGTGGCTTTCTCCTTGCAACCCTGCCATGCACACCGTTGTTGTTCAGTGTTCTCCTGATGGTGGACTCATGAACATTAACATTAGCCAATGTGAGAGAGGCCTTCAGTTGCTTAGAAGTTACCCTGGGGTCCTTTGTGACCTTGCACATTTCGGCATAGTACATGCAATTTTTAAAAAAAAAATACACTTCTCGCTATTTTCCAGTGTAAAGAAAGCCAAAGTAACATATAGCACAGGGCTACACATGCCTTGCTCTTGAAGTGATCTTTGTTGGTCGACCACTCCTGGGGAGGGTAACAATGGTCTTGAATTTCCTCCATTTGTACACAATCTGTCTGACTGTGGATTGGTGGAGTCCAAACTCTTTAGAGATGGTTTTGTAACCTTTTCCAGCCTGATGAGCATCAACAACACTTTTTCTGAGGTCCTCAGAAATCTCCTTTGTTTGTGCCATGATACACTTCCACAAACATGTGTTGTGAAGATCAGACTACTTCTTCTGTCGATTTATTGGCGGTTAACAATCGATGTGTATTACTGCCATCTACCGGGCTGAGGTGTGATCTCAAGGGATATTAATCGTTGCAAATGCCTGCATGAGGATAAATCAAAACTGAGCCTGTAGTCAGACCTTGAGCAGGTCACATCTTAATTATATCACTGTTCTAATGAATGTTCAGATGTATGTGTGTGAGTGAAACCTTGGCGATGGTATACAATAATAAAATGTTCTTATGATATGATAATGTGCAGACAGATATCAAAGGCCATTCCTTAGGTCAGAGATAGCAAAGGGCAAGATGTTCCTGATAGAATGTTCAAAAAGATATCAATATTATGTCTCGAGCAATGTGTCATCACAACAGTACAGTACACAGTGAGACACAAGGTCACAGAAGAATTCTAGCCTTCTAGCTGAAATAGTAAAATAGAATGGAGTAGAATATTAACAATATTAAGAGATATATGCTTGAGTTAATCCTTGCTCTTCTTGACGTGTATTGGTGCTCAGAGGGCGGGCATGCCCCATCAGCCCTCGTCCCACCTCACCGGAGCTTAGAGAAACTCCAGCCAAATTGTCTAGAATTTGTGTAGAATGCTAAACCACAGCGATTCATCCAATCCCGTGGGTTTTTCTCGGGGTCTGGGTACCTTAACACAATTTCCCCTCCCATTGGTGACACGAAAGGACAGTCTCGAGATTAATTATTCTGTGTTAACTCATACAGATGTGCACGCACTAATTCTTCCTGTGGTATTCTCCACGAGGATAAACCAATTCTTCCCGTGATGACCAGTCACGAGGATAAACAAATCGTCCCATGAAACCCTTCATGAGGATAAACAAATCTTCCCATGAGGATAAACAAATCTTCCCATGAAACCATTCATGAGGATAAACAAATCTTCCCATGAAACCATTCATGAAGATCAGACTTTGATAGATCCCTGTAATTTAAATAAAGCAGGGTGCCCACTCACACCTGATTGTCATCCCATTGATTGAAAACACCTGACTCTAATTTCACCTTCAAATTAACTGCTAATCCTAGAGGTTCGCATACTTTTGCCACTCACAGATATGTAATATTGGATCATTTTCCTCAATAAATAAATGGCCAAGTATAATATTTTTGTCTCATTTGTTTAACTGGGTTCTCTTTATCTACTTTTAGGACTTGTGTGAAAATCTGATGATGTTTTAGGTCATATTTATGCAGAAATATAGAAAATTCTAAACGGTTCACAAACTTTCAAGCACCACTGTATCAGCACCAGCAGGAATCACTTGGAGCTGTAGTCGTGGTTCACTGAGTAGCTTAAGCCAAAAGAGTTTTACACACTAGTATATCTTATTATATTTTGGCAATTTGTAAATATTTAAATAAGTATAAAATTTGATTATTTGCATTCATTTCTGAAATTTGTTGTGTACGTCTAGCAAGGGGGCGGCACGGTGGTGTAGTGGTTAGCACTGTCGCCTCACAGCAAGAAGGTCCGGGTTCGAGCCCCGTGGCCGGCGAGGGCCTTTCTGTGCGGAGTTTGCATGTTCTCCCCGTGTCCGCGTGGGTTTCCTCCGGGTGCTCCGGTTTCCCCCACAGTCCAAAGACATGCAGGTTAGGTTAACTGGTGGCTCTAAATTGAGCGTAGGTGTGAATGTGAGTGTGAATGGTTGTCTGTGTCTATGTGTCAGCCCTGTGATGACCTGGCGACTTGTCCAGGGTGTACCCCGCCTTTCGCCCGTAGTCAGCTGGGATAGGCTCCAGCTTGCCTGCGACCCTGTAGAACAGGATAAAGCGGCTAGAGATAATGAGATGAGATGAGACGTCTAGCAAGTTAGCAGTCACTATCTTCTTGAGATAGCAGCTAAGCTGCTATTTGGCACAAATGTCATAAAATGCTAATGTTGACCTGATTTTAGAAAAGAGACTGAAAATTAAATGAGACAGCAAACCAACATACAAGATTTTAATTCAAAAGTCAGGAAGCAAAAACATTTCAACTTTCCTGGTACAGTAAAACTGATTGGCTGACCAGCACTGCTATATGTATATACTGGTGTGTATATATTTGTGTGTGATGTGCTCATGAGGGTGTTTTTGTACCTGTCCATGATATTTGCTATCAAATTTATTTGGTTACATGAGATAATCGATCAGAATTTCATCTTTCCTTTCCTGACATTTACATCTACATGTGTTAAACACTTAAAACAAGGCACCTTTGGTGACCGGCCACCCAAATGCTCAAAAGTATCGGAACAGATGGTCTTCACGTAAATAACAATTAATATTTACTCGCATCAAGCCAGCAACCCACTGATGCCACAAAATAGTTGCATTCTTTTTTTTGTGATGCTTTTCCAGGCTTGTACTGCAGCTCATTTCAATAGTTGTTTGTTTTAGACGGTTTCTCCCTTCAGCAGATGAAATCCATGCTCAGTGTCTGGTGATTGACTTGACCAGTCCAAAATCTTCCACTTTTTTCCCCCTGATGAACTCCTTTGTTGTGTTGGCAGTGTGTTTTTGGGGTCATTATCTTTCTCACAATTGGATGTGTTTCTCCATAAATTGGCAGACAGAATGTTTGTGCTGTGATGACCTGGCGACTTGTCCAGGGTGTACCCCGCCTTTCGCCCGTAGTCAGCTGGGATAGGCTCCAGCTTGCCTGCGACCCTGTAGAACAGGATAAAGCGGCTAGAGACGATGAGATGAGACTGTTTGTGTAGACTTCTGAATTCTTTCTGCTGCTACCATCATGCTTGACCAATGAGATTTTATGTTTTGGATCATGAGCAAATCATTTCTTTCTCCACACTTTGGTAGAGGTTAATCTTGGTTCCAGAATTTCTGTGGCTCATCTCTGTATTTCTTTGTGAATTCCAGTCTGGCCTCTGATTCTTACTGCTGATGAGTGGTTTGTATCTTGTGATATGGCCTTGAAGTCTTCTTTGAACAGTGGATTGTGATATCTTCACCCCTGCCCTGTGGAGGGTGTTGGTGATGTCACTGTCTCTAGTTTTTGGGGGTTTTTTCCACAGCTCTCATAATGTTTTTGTCACCAACTGCTGCTGTTTTCCTTAGCTGACCTGTTTATCATCCGTTTGCTAGTATATCATTGGTTTTGTTCTTTTCAGGACATTCTGGATTGCTGTACTGGCTATGTCCAGTACTTGTGCAATGGCTCTGATCAATTTTCCCTCTTTCTCAGCTTCAAAATAGCTTCCTTATCCCATAGACACCTCTCTGGTTTGCATGTTTTTAACAATAAATACAGACTTCACAGGTGAAACCCAGGGCTCAAGCCAAGCTATTAATTGTTTAAACATTCAATGTCCCAGGGCACACCTGGGCAACAAAAAGCACTGATCAGGCTCATATTCCAATATTTTTGATCAGGGCACACCAAATGCCACATTCCTCATCTCATCTCATTATCTCTAGCCACTTTATCCTTCTACAGGGTCACAGGCAAGCTGGAGCCTATCCCAGCTGACTATGGGCGAAAGGCGGGGTACACCCTGGACAAGTCGCCAGGTCATCACAGGGCTGACACATAGACACAGACAACCATTCACACACACCTATGGTCAATTTAGAGTCACCAGTTAACCTAACCTGCATGTCTTTGGACTGTGGGGGAAACCGGAGCACCCGGAGGAAACCCAAGCGGACACGGGGAGAACATGCAAACTCCGCACAGAAAGGCCCTCGCCGGCCCCGGGGCTCGAACCCAGGACCTTCTTGCTGTGAGGCGACAGCGCTAACCACTACACCACCGTGCCACCCATGCCACATTCCTATAAACACAAAATAATAAAACCACTTTTCTGAGTTTTTTTTCTGTTATTTTTTTCGCATTGATGTGAAATGAACTATAAGTATGAAAATCACCTAATTAATAATACTCAAAACACCACCTTTTAAATTTGATGGATCATATTTTAAAATAATTTTTAACAGAGGTGCTGCTACTATTTGAAATCCTTAATTGTTGAATTCTGTGGTTTTAAACCATGACATTCAGCAATAATTTGTCATATGCATGCTTCATATCAGTCATAGTACCTGAAATACAGGGTCATGGAGCAGATATGGGCAGAAGTGGATTTTGTAATTGAATGTTCGTATTTGACACTCCCAGGTCAGAGAGGAGTGTGTGACGTCCAGAGTCGTCCTCATATCCTAAACTAAATTACATGAAGGACTTAAAATAGCCCTGGTTTGGTGTTTGCTCCATTAGGATGAGTCAGGGGTGTATAGATAAGTTCATGACCTCACCTTTTTGTGTCTGACCCCTTTCTCTTCCCTATCATTAATTTTTATTGAACTGAAGTGATTGCAGAGGTATAAAAGTAAGAAATTAGCTTGGCGTTCTCACACAGCTTCAGTGTTATCAGATTAAATCCATCATCAGCATCATGATCAACGAGCGTCTCCTGATCCTCACACTCACCTGCTATGTCTTTATCTGGGTAGGAAACTGCAAAGATTTAGTCGAGATGCGTTCAGTTGAAGATGATATCAAGGCACAGGAGGAAAAAGAGCTGGTGAGTTTTTTTTTTAAGGTTTAACAAAAGACTACAATTGCATCTAATCCTTTTTTTAAAAAAAAAAAAGGCTGAGGTGTTACTGAAAGTGCAGGCTTTAATCCTGTGTTCTTATAGATTGAAGCTCTTCAGGAGGTCCTTCAAAAGCTGAGGAATAAACAAAATCCATCCGCTGAGAAGAGGTTAGGCTGGGTCCCTGCGGTGAGTGACCTGTTTAAGTTTCACCTGAGAAATTTTAGACTCTGTGTGTGTGTGTGTGTGTGTGTGTGTGTGTGTACAATACCAGTCAAAAATTTGGACACACCTATTTCAGTGGTTTTCTTTATTTTTATTAATTAAAAGTCACTTCATGTCTTAAAGTAATGATGGATGTCGTTTCTCTTTACTTAGTTGAGCGGTTCTTGATATAATATGGATGACTACAGTTGTGGAATAGGGCTATTTACTGTATTTTTATTATTTACTATTTACTGTTGGATCTCAAATGCATTAAGAAGGCAAGAAATTGCACTAATTAACTTTTGACGAGGCACTCGTGTTAATTGAAGAGCATTCCAGGTGACTCCCTCATGAAACTGGTTAAGATAATGCCAATAGTGTGCAATGTGTCATTAAGGTAAACGCTGGCCACTTTGAAGAATCTAAAATATCAAACATGTTTTTGTTTACCACATATAATTTCCTAGATGTTCCATATGTTATTTCATAGTTTTGATGTCTTCAGTATTGTTCCACAGTGTAGAAAATAGTCAAAATACAGATAAAGCTATGAATGAGTCGGGGTGTCCAAACTTTTAACTGGCAGTGTGTGTGTGTGTGTATATATATTTTACAGTTCCCTCTTCAAGAAATTATTATTTTCAACAAAAACACATGTGCCACTATTATTGGCACCCCTGTATTTAATACTTTTGTACAACCTCCCTTTGCCAGTAAAACAGCGCTGAGCTTCTCCTATAACATTTTATAAGGTTGTAGATACAGAGCAGGGCGTCTGAGACCGTTCCTCTTTACACAATCTCTCCAGATCATCCAGGGTCCGAGGCCCTCTATCGTGCTCTCTCCTTCAGCTCACCCCACAAGTTTTTAATGGGGTTCAGGTCAGGGGACTGAGACGGCCATGGCAGAAGCTTGATTCTGTGATCAGAACCATTTTTGTGTTGATTTGGATGTATGCTTCGGATCATTGTGCTGCTGGAAGAGCCAATGACGACCAAGGTTTAGTTTCCTGGCAGAGGCAGCCAGATTTTGATTTAAAATGCCCTGGTAAGAAAAGTCTTTTTTTTCTGGCATACCTTCCAAATAATCTGTTGGCGTAGAGGTGGAGTCTTATGGTGGTTTTGGAGACTTGGAAACCCCACAATCAATCAATCAATCAATCAATCAATCAATCAATAACCTACAGTGATCCTTGAGGATTTATTTTAGCTCTCTTACAATTCTCCTCAGTGTACATAGGGGAAAAATAAACTTGGGTCCTCTTCCAGGCAAGTTTCTAACAGTTGCAGTTGGTGTCCACTTTTTCCTTATTGCCCCAGCAGTAGAAACTTTTTATTTTATAACCAGTCCCTGACTTCTGAATATCAACACACTTCTCCCTCATTTGGTTTGTGTGTTCTCTTATCTTTCCCATGTTGATGGATGAATTTGGCCTCTGTCTCACCTCATATTTGCCCCCCAGTTAATCAGGAAGTCATCAATTGCAGCTTGAAAGTTCCTACACACTCCAATCAACTCAAACACGTAAAATTTAAATGGGAGACATGCTTCAGTTACATTGTGTTCACTATAATTTCCAGGGGTGCCAATAATAGTGACACGTGCATTTTTCTCTGGTTTTGTTTTTCTCTATCTAAACTTATTTCAATTAAAGTTTGCATTTTTCTGATTTTATTCTTATTTATTTCATTTATTCACTACACACACAAGTCACACCTTCTTCACTAGGACTGATACACATACAGAGGCTATGCTTCCTTCGTAGGACTGACACATGCGCAGAGGAACCACACTTCTTTCACAAGACTCACACACACGCACACACTGAACATCTTATTAAACAGGTGTGATTTATGAAGATTCATTGTTTAACCCTCGGTGTGATCCATGTTTCAGTGTGATGCAGGTGAGCAGTGTGCCATTCGTAAAGGTGCTCGTTTTGGGAAGGTGTGTACCTGTCCTGGCGGAACCACGTGCAGCTTCTCCATCCTGAAGTGTTTGTGAGACGATGTGGCTTTTCTCCTTCACTCCACCTCCCACCTGTAAATAGTGGCATCCATAAATAAAATAAATGCATTTTATAAATATCACCTTTTTAATGGTGTTCTTATGGTGTGTCATGAGATCGGGCCAGTGGAGTCAGCTTGATTTATACAGGTTTTCAATCCAATCACATACATTTGACAGTAAAGGGTCTCATTTTAGAACTGAACAGTGGCTCTCTGCTAGTCCTGAGATTTAAACTGACCTCCAGTCACTCTGCTCATGTATGCACTAGTGACTACAGAGACTTACAAAACGTACAAACAGTTGAAAGCATCTTGTGAAAAAGAGGGGCTGTGACAGGAAAATAATCAATGTGGTGTGATGAAGAAGTTGTTTCATTTCCTATAACAGCATGTCCTAAAGTGTTTTATCCCACAGCAACTTGCTGATAATTAAAAAATAAATAATAATAATAATTTAAGAATTGTGCACCTATAAGCCTTCATAACCTGAAAGACAAGGAACAAATTGTGGTCTATAAAATGAATAATGTTTTTTAAATAAAATAATTTTTTTATTATTTATAAAAGGGCGGCATGGTGGTGTAGTGGTTAGCGCTTTCGCCTCACAGCAAGAAGGTCCGGGTTCGAGCCCCGTGGCCGGCGAGGGCCTTTCTGTGCGGAGTTTGCATGTTCTCCCCGTGTCCGCGTGGGTTTCCTCCGGGTGCTCCGGTTTCCCCCACAGTCCAAAGACATGCAGGTTAGGCTAACTGGTGACTCTAAATTGACCGTAGGTGTGAATGTGAGTGTGAATGGTTGTCTGTGTCTATGTGTCAGCCCTGTGATGACCTGGCGACTTGCCCAGGGTGTACTCTGCCTTTCGCCCGTAGTCAGCTGGGATAGGCTCCAGCTTGCCTGCGACCCTGTAGAACAGGATAAAGCGGCTAGAGATAATGAGATGAGATGCGATTATTTATAAAATGTATATGACCTATGCTCCACATAATCTAAACCCAATCAATAAACGGATTAACAATTTGCTGTTATTTAATGAAGACAAACTTATAATCACTGAGATTATAAACCGTCTGTGTCAGGAATTATTTTGCTTCTTTGGAAGGAATCCCCAGCATCAGTGCTTTGTAACAGTAAATGTTCTGCCTTTGTAAAGTCTAATGGTGGTGGATGTTGTGTTTTTTGGTTTCTCTGTAACATGATAAGCTGCTGTTGTTGTTTTTTTTTGCCTTATTAACTCCAAAAAAGAGGGGAAAAAGAGAGGCTTGTGAGGGAGCTACTGTTTGTAGAACCAGAACTAATTTGTTTCATGGACATTTCATAAATTTATAAAGTGATGTGTCTTATTTGAATTAATAATGTTATCCTTGGCAAATCGCTGTGGTGTAAAAAGAATAATACATTTAAATCACTTTCCTTTGCATGATGTTGAAGCTCGTTCCACTATGGAGGAACATTGAAGCAAGATCTTGCACTCAGAGTGTGTTAAGATCTCAAAGAAGGACATGTCAGTAGCTGTGAAGTTGAAGACGAGTTGTCATGTAGTGCTCTGAATAATCTGCAGAGGAAAAATCACATAATGAAGACCAGCAAGAAGAAAGGTTTAAATAGTCAAGGCAAGAAATAAGTAGGACTGCGAAAAGCATTTGAGCAGATTCTGTACTTGGACACCACTAGATGGGGCAAAGTGAATAGTGTTTGAAGCTGTGGGTAGGTACTATGAAGCTGCAGATGAGTAACAAATAATAATGAAATATCAGTACTGCTAAAATCTAAAAACAGCTTTTAGATTGAGTTACAAATAAAGCTGTTGAGCTATACTAATAAAAATAAACAGAATTGAGTTTTGGATGAGGATTCAAGGTGGTGAACACTTGTGTAACCCACTACCTACCAACCCAACCTACCTACCAGTCAACCAACCACCCATAATCCACCCACAGCTCTGCGCACGCCACACAAATTCTTCCACTACAACACTGGCAGATCATGTCTTTACGGACCTCGCTTTGTGCACAAGGCATTATCATGATGAAACAAGCTTTCTTAGCTCAGTCAAGCGAAATTTCAATGCTATAGACATTCTATAAAATTGTATGAATCCACCTTTGTGACAACAGTTTGGAAAAGACCCATGCATGAGTGTAATTGCCAGGTGTGTACACTATATAGATTATAGAAATCAGTGTTTTAAGTCCTATATTACTCTATTACACTCAATCCCAAATGACTCTAGTTTTTAAAATTATTTACAAAATATATAGCTAAATTCCAAATGACTCCTTATCAGATATGTAGTGCACTACAAAGGGTGTAAAGGCCACAGATTCTCATACACTACCGTTCAAAAGTTTGGGGTCACTTTGAAATGTCCTTATTTTTGAAAGAAAAGCACTGTTCTTTTCAATGACGATCACTTTAAACTAATCAGAAATCCACTCTATACATTGCTAATGTGGTAAATGACTATTCTAGCTGCAAATGTCTGGTTTTTGGTGCAATATCTCCATAGGTGTATAGAGGCCCATTTCCAGCAACTCTCACTCCAGTGTTCTAATGGTACAATGTGTTTGCTCATTGCCTCAGAAGGCTAATGGATGATTAGAAAACCCTTGTACAATCATGTTAGCACAGCTGAAAACAGTTGAGCTCTTTAGAGAAGCTATAAAACTGACCTTCCTTTGAGCAGATCGAGTTTCTGGAGCATCACATTTGTGGGGTCGATTAAATGCTCAAAATGGCCAGAAAAATGTCTTGACTATATTTTCTATTCATTTTACAACTTATGGTGGTAAATAAAAGTGTGACTTTTCATGGAAAACACAAAATTGTCTGGGTGACCCCAAACTTTTGAACGGTAGTGCAATATAACGTGACCATGATGATGCAGTGCTGAAAGAGCAAATGTGTCAGAAAAGAGGAACACTAGTCAAAAATGGATGGTGTAACACTGCCTTAATATATAAATTACCTGAATAAATCACTCCAATTCATGCTGTTCTAGGAAAATAATCAACCACAAGGTGGTGTGATGAAGCAGTGTTACCACCCCAATAGTTTGATTATTTTTTTCCTATGAGACTGTATGTCCCAGAGTATTTTATTCCAAAGCAATTTGCCAATAATTACAATTTTTGATGAATTAAAGAATGGCATGTCATATTTTTTTTTATACATTTATAGTTACGTTTAATGCTCTGTGAGACAAATTAGTTCTTGTACTCACGTTATGGCAGCTGTAAACAGTTATTCTTCTGACCAATCAGAATCCAGAAATCAGTAGTGCTGTGGTATAATAAATAAGAAAAGAAACATTCAAACAGCTGATGGACCATTTTATCAGCTCTGCCTTTGGAAAAATTAGGGAAAAAAATATTTATTTATCATTCTTCATTTGGCTGCTCCTGTTACGGGTCACCACAGCAGATCTGTTCCACATATTTGATTTGCATAGGTTTTACACCAGGTGTCCTTCCTGATGCAACCCTCCCCAAACTATATCTGGGCTTGGGACTGGCACTAAGTATGCACTGTCCTGAACAACCCCAGTGGCTGGGCGTTTTATCTACTCTGCATGTCTTTGGGGGAAACTGGAGCACCTGGAGGAAACCCACACAGACACAGGGAGAACATACAAACTCCACACAGAAAGGCCCCAGTTGGCTGTGAAGTTTGAACCCTGAACCTTCTTGCTGTGAGGCACCACCGTGCTGCCTACACATATATATATATATATATATATATATATATATATATATATACAACCCCGATTCCAAAAAAGTTGGGACAAAGTACAAATTGTAAATAAAAACGGAATGCAATAATTTACAAATCTCAAAAACTGATATTGTATTCACAATAGAAAATAGACAACATATCAAATGTCGAAAGTGAGACATTTTGAAATTTCATGCCAAATATTGGCTCATTTGAAATTTCATGACAGCAACACATCTCAAAAAAGTTGGGACAGGGGCAATAAGAGGCTGGAAAAGTTAAAGGTACAAAAAAGGAACAGCTGGAGGACCAAATTGCAACTCATTAGGTCAATTGGCAATAGGTCATTAACATGACTGGGTATAAAAAGAGCATCTTGGAGTGGCAGCGGCTCTCAGAAGTAAAGATGGGAAGAGGATCACCAATCCCCCTAATTCTGCGCCGACAAATAGTGGAGCAATATCAGAAAGGAGTTCGACAGTGTAAAATTGCAAAGAGTTTGAACATATCATCATCTACAGTGCATAATATCATCAAAAGATTCAGAGAATCTGGAAGAATCTCTGTGCGTAAGGGTCAAGGCCGGAAAACCATACTGGGTGCCCGTGATCTTCGGGCCCTTAGACGGCACTGCATCACATACAGGCATGCTTCTGTATTGGAAATCACAAAATGGGCTCAGGAATATTTCCAGAGAACATTATCTGTGAACACAATTCACCGTGCCATCCGCCGTTGCCAGCTGAAACTCTATAGTTCAAAGAAGAAGCCGTATCTAAACACGATCCAGAAGCGCAGACATCTTCTCTGGGCCAAGGCTCATTTAAAATGGACTGTGGCAAAGTGGAAAACTGTTCTGTGGTCAGACGAATCAAAATTTGAAGTTCTTTATGGAAATCAGGGACTCCGTGTCATTCGGACTAAAGAGGAGAAGGACGACCCAAGTTGTTATCAGCGCTCGGTTCAGAAGCCTGCATCTCTGATGGTATGGGGTTGCATTAGTGCGTGTGGCATGGGCAGCTTACACATCTGGAAAGACACCATCAATGCTGAAAGGTATATCCAGGTTCTAGAGCAACATATGCTCCCATCCAGACGACGTCTCTTTCAGGGAAGACCTTGCATTTTCCAACATGACAATGCCAAACCACATACTGCATCAATTACAGCAGTAGTTCCCAAACTTTTTGGCTGGGGACCCCCTTTTGGACTTCAGAATATTTTTGGGACCCCCTGACATCGACCCCCCCCCCCCCCCCCCACACACACACACACACACACACACCACCACCCATTATGCAGTGTGTAGTGTAGTAATAATAACCATAATAATAATAATAATAATAATCAGATGGATATTAAAGTTATTATTTTTTATTCACAGAAGAGCATTATCCACAAAAGAGCATTGCACATCATAATAAAACAGAACATTACACAGAACATCAGAATATTTTTTTCAGTGACTTGTGTGTGCTTGCTTTTCAGTACAGAGTTTTTCAAATCTTGGTGATAACTGTGAGATCGCCACCCTTAGTTCGTTTTCAATGTTCAACTTTGCCCTGTATTTGGTCTTGATGGAGGCCACTGCAGAAAAGCCCACCTCACAGAGGTAGGATGTGGCAAAAGGGAGGAGTATGGCCACAGCCTTTCCACCCAACAGTGGGTAGTCTTTTTCCACCCCAATCCAAAAGGCAGACAGTGACTTGGCCCTAAACTGCTGTTTGTATCCTATGTCTGAGGTCACATCAATGAACTGTTCCTGTTCAGTAACACTGAGATGAGCAGGTGGCCTTGTATTGAAGGGGTCTGTGATCCATTCATAGTGTGCCAAATCCATAACAGGAAAGTACCTCTGAAAATGTTGTTGGAGGGCAAAAATGTGTGAACGAATGCATGGCATGATTGTGTTGTGACTGTTGGTGTTATGGAGAAATGAATGCAAGTTCTGAAAGCAATCTGTTGTTCCCTCCTCAATCATCTTTCCCCACAGTTCCAATTTCCTTGTAAATGACTGCATTTTAGCGACAAGCTGAGGGAGATGGGTGTTGGGTCCTTGCATTTGCAGATTCAGTTCGTTCAGTTTTTGGAAAATGTCACTGAGGTAGGCAACTGTCATCAGGAACCGTTCGTCGTTGTAACAGAATGCCAGTGCATGATTCTCCTCCTCGAGAAAAATCCGTATCTCCTCTCGCAGCTCAAACACCCTGTTCAATACCTTCCCACGTGACAGCCATCGCGCTTTGCTGTGAAACAGAACTGCCGTGTGTTTGGAGCCCATTTCTTCACAGAGAGCAGCAAAGAGTCGAGCTTTAACAGGGCGCATTTTGATATAATTGACAGTGGCGATTACGTCCGTCATCACCTTGTTCGGTTCGGGACTCAGCTGCTTCGATGCCAACGCTTCTCGGTGAATCATACAGTGGGTCCACTGCACATTGGGGGACACATGCTTTATGAGCGCTTGTAGCCCACTGCGCTTCCCAGCCATAGCCTGAGCCCCGTCCGTACACACTCCAACACAGCACTCCCACTTCAATTTTGCCTCTTGCAAATAAGTGTCAATCACTCGGAACAGTTCATCAGCAGTGGCTCGTGTTTTCACCTCCTTGCAGAATAGCAGATCCTTTCTCATGTCCTTTGTATCAACAAAACGGATGTACGTGATTAATAAACAGTCTTGGTTGCTGTCAGTGGCTTCGTCGACCTGCAGAGCAAACCGGGTGCTTGCACGTACTCGGTCGGTGAGCTGCTCCTCGATGTCGCCAGCGATGTCATGTATGCGTCTTCCAATCGTATTATTTGAGAGGGGGATCGCCCGTAACTTGTTTGCTGTTGCCTCGTTGACCATGGTCCTCACCATTTCAATGGCACAGGGCAGGATCACCTCCTCCGCTTCTGTGTGTGGCTTCTTGCTCTGCGCAAGGAGGTAGGCCACTTTGTAGGAGGCGAGCTGGGCATTGACATTGACAGACGCAACTTTAGTGAAGTTCACCCGTTGTGCCTGAAAGTTCAAAAGTTTCCGCCGAAAGAATTCAACCGGCTTGTCCTTGTGCTCGGGGTGTGCCGTGTCCAGGTGACACTTCAGCTTGTTTGGCTTTAACCTTTCTGTCGCCAGCACCTTCAGACAGAGAACACACTGCGGTCGTTCCTCACCACCCACCAATGTGCTCGTAAAGCCCATTTTGATGTATGCATCATCATACCGCCTTATCTTTTTCGCTGCCGAAGTGCATGGGAACTCATCCTGTGCAGCAGCCTTGCGTTTTGTAGGAAGCACGCGTAGAAACTTGTCCATGTTGTCATAAAGTCGCCGTCCGATGTTTTGTTCTGAATCTCAAAATAGGGACCTGTTTTATACAGTTTGTATTCACAGGAGGAGGGTTTGCTAATAACAACAACAATATCAGAGCAATCCAACAGATTGGAGGGCGGGGAGCGATTATGAAGTGAAAGGGGGTGATTGGGTTCTATAGACTGATTTAATGACTCTCTGCCGGCTGACGCATTACCAACATTCCGACGCCATTCAAAACATTCCAATGCCCGTTTTTTTTTCTGTGTTATGCAAACAGTCCCGTCTCTCCGCGACCCCCCTGGAGTCCCTCCGCGACCCCCACTTTGGGAACCGCTGAATTACAGCATCATGGCTGCGTAGAAGAAGGGTCCGGGTACTGAACTGGCCAGCCTGCAGTCCAGATCTTTCACCCATAGAAAACATTTGGCGCATCATAAAACAGAAGATACGACAAAAAAGACCTAAGACAGTTGAGCAACTAGAATCCTACATTAGACAAGAATGGGTTAACATTCCTATCCCTAAACTTGAGCAACTTGTCTCCTCAGTCCCCAGACGTTTACAGACTGTTGTAAAGAGAAAAGGGGATGTCTCACAGTGGTAAACATGGCCTTGTCCCAACTTTTTTGAGATGTGTTGTTGTCATGAAATTTAAAATCACCTAATTTTTCTCTTTAATGATACATTTTCTCAGTTTAAACATTTGATATGTCATCTATGTTCTATTCTGAATAAAATATGGAATTTTGAAACTTTCACATCGTTGCATTCTGTTTTTATTTACAACTTGTACATTGTCCCAACTTTTTTGGAATCAGGGTTGTAATATCTCATCTCATCTCATTATCTCTAGCTGCTTTATCCTGTTCTACAGGGTCGCAGGCAAGCTGGAGCCTATCCCAGCTGACTACGGGCGAGAGGCAGGGTACACCCTGGACAAGTCGCCAGGTCATCACAGGGCTGACACATAGACACAGACAACCATTCACACTCACATTCACACCTACGGTCAATTTAGAGTCACCAGTTAACCTAACCTGCATGTCTTTGGACTGTGGGGGAAACCGGAGCACCCGGAGGAAACCCACGCGGACACGGGGAGAACATGCAAACTCTGCACAGAAAGGCCCTCGCCGGCTGTGAAGTTTGAACCCTGAACCTTCTTGCTGTGAGGCACCACCGTGCTGCCCTATAAGTTAAATAATAAACACAAATGAGCCTAAATATTGTTATTCATTAATAAATGTATTGTTGTGCAGAATAACAACTGGAACATTAAATGTTTAATGAGGCATAAAAATGCACAATAAAGGTGTGTGTGTGTGTGTGCGCTAGACATTGTGTACTTTTTATGTAGTCAGAAATTTGGGCCTACAGTCAGGAATGACGGTACTATTACCGGCAGAAAAAAACTAAACATACTAATCCCACGGGGGGGCTTCAAATGGGAAAAGTGGATGTCCTGGTAATACCTACTTCACAGTCAGGAGTATTTTCTAATTGGTGAAAGATGCTTATAACTATTTTACTTTACATTAGTATGAAAGATTTCACTCAAGTCTATTAATAAGCAGCAGTTTCATTTTTTAAAAAATTGACTATTATTTAGGCGGCACGATGGTGTAGTGGTTAACGCTGTTGCCTCACGGCAAGAAGGTCCGGGTTCGAGCCCTGTGGCCGGCGAGAGCCTTTCTGTGTGGAGTTTGCATGTTCTCCCCGTGTCCGCGTGGGTTTCCTCCGGGTGCTCCGGTTTCCCCCACAGTCCAAAGACATGCAGGTTAGGTTAACTGGTGACTCTAAATTGAGCGTAGGTGTGAATGTGAGTGTGAATGGTTGTCTGTGTCTATGTGTCAGCCCTGTGATGACCTGGCGACTTGTCCAGGGTGTACCCCGCCTTTCGCCCGTAGTCAGCTGGGATAGGCTCCAGCTTGCCTGCGACCCTGTAGAAGGATAAAGCGGCTAGAGATGATGAGATGAGATGATAAAAAGTCATTGAAAACAGTGGATGTGGTTTTGATTTTTTTTTTAAATATATGTATAAGATAATGTTTACTGAAAAAACAGTTTTCATCCCGACTTTTTTCTTCATTTATTCCATATTTCTTTCGTCTAAAAATCTAAATTATCCATAACTTGCTCTGGAGAATCCGGCCGCCACTTCTGTGAGTTTCGATTGGCTCAACTGACCTGTCCGTCATTTTTGTTCACACCCCTGATTTAAATATGGGGGCGTGGTTGCTGCGCCTCAATAGACTAAAACTTCTCAACATGGCGTCGCAGCTCATCGCCAGAGTGAAAATGATGGAAACCGCCAGCACAACTTCAGCCCATCCCGGGTTTAGCAGCGATAAATATTCTTTACTGGTTGTGGTCGGGGAACACACTGCTGTCGGCTCTGTGGAGTACCTGGTCTCGGAGATTGAGCGAGGTAAATGTGGTGTTTTTCCCCTGATAAACGGTTGCAGTGAGGCAGCAGGGCTCCCTTCGCCTTCTGGGTCTGATCCGATTTGCAGGTGATGACTTTTTAAGCTCACTTTTAAAACTACATCGGCTCCCTTTTCCACATGTGAGAGGCTGGGACAGTTTTTTTTTTTTAAGCTGCACACAAACATCTCGTAACAATAACGAGTTCTGAGATTGCTGCCTGAATCCTAAACGCCTTTTTGTTTTATTCTAGGGCACTAAAGAGAAGGGCTCTGCTGTGGCACACTATGTAGTGCACATTCTCTGTATACCCTAGGCCTGAGTAAGTGGGAAGCTGTAGACATGATGCACTAGTTTTCATGGACTACAGAAAGCACTGCTTTTACCCTTCATGAGATCTGGGGTTCAGTTTGTGATGATAAATAAATAAAATGCATGGGTTGGACTTTTTGTTATAGAATGAATGAAGTGATATTTGCCAGTGTAGAATGGATTTGATTTCAGGATGGGCTGTTTTAAGCTGTCTCTGAAATCAAGCTTTTTGTGCCCCTCACTTATGGACACCAAGATGATGGGGCATTTAGAACCCCCCCCCCAAAAAAAAATGCAGAAATGTTGTGGATTTTTCTCAGATTTTTGGTTCTTGTTTAATCAGGGAAGCAATTAAAAATATTTCATCACTCATCCTGTACTGGTCTTGTATTCGTCCAATTAAATGCTCTGTTGAACACATGTCCCACCCTCTGGGCTCAACAGTCCAGTCAGCATGGTTTGTCAGTGTGTTGTGTGGCTTTTTTTTTCTTTCCCCTGCTCGGTGTTCCCTTTTCCAGTCGTTGCTTGGTGTAGGACGAACAGTTGGAGTTTATTTGTTTGGAAGAGGGCGGAGTTTGTTTTCTTCAGAGGAGTGTTTTGCCAGCATGGGGCTGATCAGTGCTGAAATGGTGCCATCTTGGGCTGATGGAGAGTTCTGTGGTGTGGCTTCTCTATTATTAAGATTCAGCAATATCTTTATCTCGGGCGGCACGGTGGTGTAGTGGTTAGCGCTGTCACCTCACAGCAAGAAGGTCCAGGTTCGAGCCCCGTGGCCGGCGAGGGCCTTTCTGTGTGGAGTTTGCATGTTCTCCCCGTGCCCGCGTGGGTTTCCTCCGGGTGCTCCGGTTTCCCCCACAGTCCAAAGACATGCAGGTTAGGTTAACTGGTGACTCTAAATTGACTGTAGGTGTGAATGTGAGTGTGAATGGTTGTCTGTGTCAGCCCTGTGATGACCTGGCGACTTGTCCAGGGTGTACCCCGCCTGTCACCCATGGTCAGCTGGGATAGGCTCCAGCTTGCCTGCGACCCTGTAGAACAGGATAAAGCGGCTACAGGTAATAAGATGAGATGAATATCTTTATCTCACGCATCATGCATGTCCTGGTGCTTTACTCTGCGGCTCTTTGTCACCATCGGTAGTCTACGGTTGATGCTCGACTTCGGCTCAAACATGTACAGCGTTTCTTCAAAAACATGTCGGAGTCTAGGATATCATCCTGGTTAAAGTGGACAGGTGTGGGTGGTGGTGGCAGTAAGATGTCTTCCACAGCTGGGGAAAAAGAGTTAATCTTGTCACTGTTCTCTATATTTAGTTAGGCCACTGTCAGGTTTGTTTAACTTCAGTGGGGGTTTGGAGTTTCTTGAACATGATTGGCTTGTATGATAAACATTTTGACATCACTCTGACTTCCTGTTTCAACAGGAAATGCATCAAATAATGGCTTTCAAATCACTTTAGAGACGATTATTTTGTCCTGCAGTTTCAGGATCCTTTTTCATTCCTGTCTCGTTCTATCACATCAGTGTTACCCTCATGAGTGAGCACTTGTCTTCAAACATTGGAGCTAATTTTCATTTTGTAGACCATTTAAGGGTGCTGGAAAATATTGGTAGACCTAATGGCGCACCATGTACATCCACAAACACGTACTGTAAGTGCAGTGCATCGATTTACAGTCCTGACCGGAAACTGCTGAGTCGACGTGTCTTCTCCACGACTGCACAGTTCTTATAATGAACAACAGAAACGCTGAAGCTGGGCCACTTGAAAATTATAACCATGTGGTAGAACACAGCCATCATGCAGAACAATTCTGAAATGCGGTCATACTGTTTTATTTTTATTTTGTAATGAAAGTGGTTTCATCATAACGACCCTCACCAGGATCCTCTGGGTAATGAAGAAAAATGAGTGGAGGTTCATTTACGCTAGTAGGTGATTGGTTGGTGGTTGTGTTGCCTGTAGTTTGCTTGTGGGCGTGGCCTATACCTTTTTCTTTCATAGTATAATAGTAGCTATATGTGTTTTCTAAAGCTAAATAGTTAAATACAAATTAATCGCTTGTTCGATTTATATTACATGCTCGACTTTGCCCTTATTCTCTGATTAGTCAAGTCAGTTTATTTGTATCGCGCTTTTACCAACATTGTTGCAAAGCAGCTTTACAGAAAATAAAGACTTGAACTAATTTTATCCCTGATGAGCAAGCCTGTGATGGTGGCAAGGAAACTCCCTCAAATGACACGTGGAAGAAACCTTGAGAGGAATCGGACCCTAAAGGGAACCCATCCTCATCTGGATGATCACAGATAGCGTGGTTATAAATAACTTGCTTCTATAACGGTGTCCTTTAGAGTCACAAAGTACAACTGTGTAACCAGGAAATTCATTGTTTTAACATGAAGTCTGTTTTGTTGAAGTTATCAGCTGTTCATTGAATGAGACTTGAGTGTAAAACTGTTCATGACAACTGCAGTCCTAAAGTTATCATGGTGACCTGTAGTCCTCAGCCATCAGAGCAGATTAGCAAAACAAGTTCACGGTACTAGCCACATACACACCAGAGGCACCAACAATCTCTTACTTCCATTCAAGCTTTATTTTATTATTTTTTTTGCAAAGTATCTAGACACGTTTACCAGTCGAACTGTCTCTTATTCTGTCCACGTTCACTGGATATGAACAATCGCATGCTCTGATTAGTGTTTCCCCTAGAAAATGTTTGAAGGTGCGGTGGCAAGACCTGCGCTCAGACGTCCCTCCCCAGTACGAGGATACGGGAGCATTCTGAGAAATTTTTTGACAAAACGCACTCTAAAATGGTGACCCTTTGTAAGGGAATAAATGAATAAACCTAGTCTTGAAAGAACAAGCATAACCTGCAGAGCAAGGCAGTTTAGAAAACAGTCAGGGAGACTAAGGGCGTATTCACACCTACGTTGTTTGGTCTGGACCAAACGAACCAAATTTCCCTTGGTCTGGACCTTTTGGGTTGGTCTGAATACAAACCACCGAACTCTGGTCCGGACCAAACAAGCCGACCGAGACCGAGCTGCAAGGTTGGACTCGGTCCGGACCAAAGGAACCCTTGTGTGGACCTTTTGAAGGTGTGAAAGCAGACCGGACCTAATCCGACAGTTTTGCTTTTTTGTACCTCGGGAGCTTCCGTCGTTTGTTGAGCATTATGGGAAACAGAGTCTTGACACTCCACTGCAAAGTGCAAACACTGTTTCGGTTGTCAAGGGAACCTTACATCAGTCGTTCAGTCATTCAGACCAGTGGTAGGCTAGACTACAGAGTACAAAAAATGAGTAGGGGGCAAACGTGGGCCGAGGAAGAAACGAGTACCCTTGTGGATATATGGGCAGATGTCCACATATCTGAGCTTTTGGAGAGAACACACAAAAATGCCGACGTGTTTGCTGTATTCAGTGAGAAAATGAAGGAGAAGGGGTTCACGCGCTCCCCAGAACAATTTCGGCTAAAAGTGAAGAAACTCCGTCAGACCTACATTAAAATCAGGGACATTCTTTCAAAAAGTGGAGGTACTAGCGACGCAAAAAAGAAATTCATCTATTGCGATGGATAAGGCGAATATCCCGACACATACCTCCTCCGTCTTGCGTGAAGAGCCAGAACTGTCACAACATGATGTGCGCTCATCAGCGCTATCCTCCGTAGCCGCCTTGCCCTTTGAAGTCGTCGTTGATAAATTACTTGTACAACAGCATAGTAATCGCACAATTGTGAAAACAGTAAAAAATGGAAAAAACATATAGCTTTGATGACATTAAAAAGAATAACAGCACGGAAAGCCTCCATGACTACTTTTGAACTTGACGCTTTGTGCGCGTGTCGTCTCTGACCAATAGCTGAACGACCTCAGGGCGCGTGGCTTTGTTGACAGATTTTGGTCCGCTTACTAAAATGTAGTGTGAAAGCGAACCGCACCAAAATGAAAAAATAAAAAAAACATTTGGTTCGGACCAAAGCAAGTGAACTATCGAACTATCCTGGTCTGAATACACCCTAAATTCCCCCCACACCTAACCCCAGAGCGACCCCTTACCCCTGCCCCCTGAACATAAATCTCACAACACATGATTACTACAAGTACACATTTATTGGAAATCACACATAAACATGTCAGTGGCAAAGTTTGCAGGCTGGCTCAGAGCACTTCATTTTCCTGTGTTTTTTTTTAAATAGCTCTAAGGCTTGCTCATAGGGGAACTCGCTGATTGGAGGTCCATTGATGCTGAAGCGCATGCATGCAGCCAGATGGTCCCCCTGCAGACCACAAGATCTAGAGTAAAACTAAAATATCTAAAAATAATTGATTACAAAGACGTGTTTTTATTATGAAAATAAATCGAAGAGGGTCTGAAATATTGATCTTAAGAGTATTTCGGCTTATCTGTAAATGGGATGATGGCGTCGTCCGTTCACCTATATAGCCTATTAAAACACCGACGCCGGCCGCTATGGGATACAATACGGCCGACGCTGGCCGCCATGGAATCTAATGGGATAAATTATAGAAATAATTGATTAATATAAAGATGTTAATTATTATTCGATTATTCATCGTTAATTCTCCCGACAATCGGTGAAGAAAACGTAATCGAATGCCCATCCCTAGCTCGAATGACTTTTTTTTTTTGCACGAATGAATTTTACCTGCCCAGTTTCTTCATCTGTCGCCTTTCTTTTTTTTGGCGAAATACTTCAAGCTCATTTGCAATTGAAAAATATCGCATTGACGTTATCAGTCGACTTAATTAAGCTCAAATAAAAACTAGCGCTCTGGCGATAGGCTGTAATGAAATTGAAAAAACTGCCCTTACATTTCTCACGAACTATATCTGGAAAATGCCAAACGATAATCTATCTAGAAGATTTATGTAGTTTACATGTGGATATTCATCCCCTCAGTTTGTGAACGGACTAATCTACCACAGAAGACCGGGAGGCCAAACGAGACGTCTCAGCAGTGGTCAGTACTCAGTATGTAACATAACGTGGCCTAACATAGTTTTACATAACGTAATTATGTGACATAACGAAACATAATTTCAAGTAACACTGGAAATATAAGGTAACATAACATCTGCTGTCTACTTTTCAAGAGTTGTTGCCAACACTTACCTTTCCCAATTTGACAGCTGAAGTGACAGCCGCGTAGCAGTTAGTTTACCTCAGGTTGGCTTGGCTACGCTGCTCCAGGCAGAATGTTGTCCAATCAGAGCCTACGGCAACCCGTGGAAACCAGTCAAGTAACTGCTAACTCGGCCAGTGGAACTGCACTTCGGCCCAAACGCAAAGACTGGGCAAGCAACGGATAATGTAGTTGAATACATATAGCTCCTAGGGGTATTCCTGAAGGTGCGGCGGCAAAAATCAAGGTACGGCGGCCCGCCGCAGCCAGTTGTACATAGCAGAAACACAGGATTACTAGTAATTACTCAATTACTGTCAGCTCCTATAGCGGTGGTGTAGTGGTTGGCACTGTCGCCTCACAGCAAGAAGGTTCTGAGTTAGAGCCTGGGGGGGGGTGCTTTCTGTGTGGAGCTTGCATGTTCTCCATGTCTGCATGGGTTTCCTCCGGGTGCTCCGGTTTCCTTCAAAGTCCAGACATGGGGCAGCCTTGGCCTGTGGTTGGGCTGAAGTCCATCCCCCCCCCCCCCCCCCCCCCCCCCCCCCCCGGGCACTGTAGCATAGCTGCCCAACTGCTCTGGGTACGTGTGTATGTTCACTACTTCAGATGTGCTAAATGCAGAGGAAACATTTCACTGTGTGCTTAAGTCTGTGCTTGTGTACGTGTGACAGGCTCGGCGGCTCCTTGGCTTAGCTACTACGAGTAGAGAGAAACCAAATTTCTCATCTCTCATTATCTGTAGCCGCTTTATCCTGTTCTACAGGGTCGCAGGCAAGCTGGAGCCTATCCCAGCTGACTACGGGCGAAAGGCGGGGTACACCCTGGACAAGTCGCCAGGTCATCACAGGGCTGACACATAGACACAGACAACCATTCACACTCACATTCACACCTACGGTCAATTTAGAGTCACCAGTTAACCTAACCTGCATGTCTTTGGACTGTGGGGGAAACCGGAGCACCCGGAGGAAACCCACGGGGAGAACATGCAAACTCCGCACAGAAAGGCCCTCGCCGGGCACGGGGCTCGAACCCGGACCTTCTTGCTGTGAGGCGACAGTGCAAACCACTACACCACCGTGCCGCCCGAAACCAAATTTGGTTTCTGATAAAAGTATTTGACGGTAAGAACATATGTTTCTTTTTAGTTTTCAAGAATTATATAATTTTTCACAGATTCCTACTGTCACTTTGCTGGTTTGTTTACATTCTGAGCAGAAATGAGTTTGTTGGACTTTTTTTTTTTTTTTTTTTAATTTATTGAATTTGCAAAAAAATTAAAAATCCAGTGAATGTGGATAGAATAAGTTATTCCACTCAATCTTGTCATACATGGCTTCTAGCCAACTCGGTGCTACGCTCCTCGTTGGCTCATGTACGACTCGATTTCATGGAATAATTGTTAAATATAATAGGATTACATGAAGCCAGTTAAGTTTTTGTTTGGGGGGAGAAGGGATCTTTGGGCCCTTCTGCCTCCATCCCATATTCTAAACTTATTGCAGGTTGTGTGCAGTCCGTTGGGTCGGGAGCTGAAGAAATATCAGCCCACATGCTGTATAGGTTTGGTTTGAGGAATCCTTTGAGCCAATTGTTTCTAGTCACTTTACACAGTCATATCTAACTCGGGTGAAAGATTCCTCATTACTGTTGTCATGGTTACTGAAGTGACTCATATACACAGAATGTAATGTATGTAATGACACATGGTGAGGTAGTTGGCTAATTCAGTGCATTAATACAGACGGGTTTAACTGCACGAAGAGACTGAGGGGAAATGAGAGTTCATGATTGTTAGAAAGAGAATGAAGTTTAGCACCTTGACACAAAGTCAAAAATGTATTGGCGAATGTTTCTGCTCTGAGATGTCGTGCTCCTGTTCTCATCGCTCATAAAAAAAAAAGGTAGTCTGGCTAGTGTATTTATTTTGTCTGTTTTGTCTGAGACCGTTATAAGCAGGAGAGAGATGACTGCTTTACGTCAACTTATGGCCCTTTTCCACTACCCTTTTTCAGCTCGCTTCAGCCCGACACGGCTCGCGTTTCGACTATCTAAGAACAGCACGACTCGGCTCTCTTCAGCCCTGCTCAGCCCCCAAAACTCGCACGGTTTTGGAGTAGGGCTGAAGCGAGCCAAACCGAGCCGAGTGAGGCTGGGGGCGTGAGCAGACACTCCCCTGTGCACTGATTGGTGAGGAGGAGTGTCCTCACATGCCCACACACGCCCCGCGAGCACGCTGGGATCTGTAAACCCGGAAGAAGAAGAATTACGAGAATTATGAAGCCTTATGTGCCTCGCCTCATCTATACGCTCTTGCCAGTATCTGTTGGCGTTGTCGGTGACAACAAGCCACAGCACCAAGACCAGCAACACTAACGACACCATGTCCTCCATGTTTGTTTACTCTCCGGGTTGTGAGACTACCGCTTAAAAGGTCACTGATGTCACTGTTTGCGCCGCCGAACGACATCACCTGACGTCCACCCACTTTCGCTAACTCCACCTAATGTGTCCACCCACTTCCAGCCAGCACGGTTCAGCGCGGTTGTAGTCGAAATGCAACTCCAACAGCCCCACTCAGCTCGACTCAGCCCAACTCAGCACGGCACAGCTCAGCCCTACTCAGCCGCGTTGGTAGTGGAAAAGCGGCATTATTTTGCATTCAAATTTATCGACGTGCATCACACCACTCTGAAATTTGAGGTTTAAACATGCATCAAGACCTGAATTTCTTTATTTTTTTAAAACCTAACCTGACAAGCTAGCAAACGGATGTGAAATTATGTCATTTACTGTGGTTTAAAAATAAGATCATCAGCACAGGTGCTGATGAGCTGAGAATGTTGAAATCATAGAGACTGCGGGAAAGGAAAGAATGATGAGAGCTGGGGATGGAAAGGAACTAGAGAAAGATGTGGGCGAGATGTAAAGATGGCTGGGAAGAGGGGAGGAAAAGGAGTGAAAGAAGATGGAGCAAGAGAATGAAATGGATATAGAGAGGATGTTGAGGGATGGATAAAGAGAAAAATGGGGAGGGAGAGACAGAAGAGAAGATGGGTAGAGAAGCAGATAAGGAAGAAATGGAAAAAGGAGATGGTGGAGAGGAAAATGAGAGAAAGGGATGGAGGCAAAGATGGGGAAGTAAGGAAGGGGAAGAGAGATGGGAGAGGATGAGAGTCAGCAAGACAAAGGGGGAAGAGAGGTATGGAGAAGAGACAGGTAAGGAGAGGAGGAGGAGAGAATTGGAGAGCTGTGAGGTTAAAGCTGTTGCTATAAATACTGCAGCTGCTTTGCGTCATTTGGGCTGATCTGAGTGAGAGAACATGACTTTGTCCTCCATGTTTAGTGACGCTCCGCCTCCGACAGTAAATCCTGCTCCAGATGGGAGTACCACATTTCAGCCGTGTTGAATAAATCGAGACTCAGCTGGTAATGAGTGTGCCACTGATTTTGTTTTCAGGACAATTTATTGAGGAGGCGATGTCTTTGTAGAACCTTCCCAGACCACCACCTTTGTGACCTTACAGTCTCGGGGTGTACGAGTGCTCCAGTACTGCAGGGGGCGCTACTGAAATGTTGAATTACTTGGCCATGATGATTTTATACAGGGGTCTGCAGGTTCTTAAAGTATTAAAAGGTAATCAATTTATCAAAAATGAAGGCTGTTAAAGCAGTGGTGGCAGCAGGGGGGGTTAACTGCCCCCTTAAAATTGTTAGTTATGATGGGAGTCCTTTGACTATTTACAAGGCAGAAAAGGAGGGAGTAGTGTGAATAAACAGCCCACTGCACACCTTTGTTTTCCCTTATTAAATCCCGTTGCGTCCCTTCATCGCGACGTCTCTTTGTACTGTAGGTTGGTAGCACCCATTCGCACCAAAACCAATGCAAATTAGCCTGGCCCTGACGTCACAGATTGCCTCCGCTTTCCGGAATTTTCCTTATTTGGCTTGCGCAGAATTGCAAAACCCATCGCTTTTAGTAGACAAGCTGACTTTTGAATATTCTGTGGACTAATTAACCCGTTGCTGTAACAACTGTCGAGACATGTCTGGTCTCCTTGGGTACTTGTGTCAAAGTGAGGACCCTGTGACAGCAAGGCTATGACAGTGTTGCTACATTTGTATCTGACTAACTCGTGTCCTGTCCGGATGGCTAGATAGCGTTCATGAGGCATACAAGCAGTTTTGGGTGCCCAAAAACTTGATACTTCTCTAGATCTACATGAATTTGCTTGCTGCCCTGACCAAACCCCATGGTAAGAGGGTGTTATCCTCTCAATGGTACTAAGTAGACGAAATAACATTATAGTATCATTGGTTCTGTTTCATCAGGGGTCGAGATTAACTTTTGAATGTACTTGCCCTCAGGGCAACCAACCCCAAAAACTTACTTGCCCGCATGCATGTATCAGTTGCCCTACTTTTTTGCAGGTTGACTGGGTAAGTAATTTGCATAAAAAGCAATTTGGATGTATATTATAGAGTATGCAATAAAATATTTCAACTTGTTTTGCCATTGTTTGATTACTGATTGATAGAAATAAAGTTATAACACTCGTGTTTTGGTGTTTATTTCATCATGACGAACAGTAAAACAACTAGGTATAACTACTAGTATCTTCTATTAAACATGTTAAACAGTCAGAAAACATCATGTCATCATGGTCAAGTGTAACTGATCAAATCAGAATTAAAAATCAGTCCAAAAAGATGCTTCGTTCGTTTTAGCCTACGTGACGGTGGCGCCTCGTGTGAATAATCATATATCACGTAGTGCCATCTCGCGAATGGAAGCGTCAACTACCGCAACGAACCAAAGTCAAGGACAAACGAAAGAGAAGACGGGAAAAATAAGGTTTTCGTTCTGTTTCTGTTAGGAATCACAACTTAATCTTTCTTGGTAAAATAGACATTCAAACACAGTTGTCTGATGGACAACTAGTGATAATTTTATTGTTGCCCGAGTATGAGAATGACTTGCCCATGTCTGTCGGTACATGCTTAATTTCAACCCCTGTTCATATAGGGGGAAAAAAAAATACATGGATGAAATGTACTCTAATGGAGACATTAAACTTAGCTTTACTCCACCAAAATTTGCCTCTCAAAACTTAGGAAATAGCGTTTTAAAGGGTTAAAAATTCCAAAATTTCCCGGGGTGCCCCCCTAGATTTGCCGTGCCTTTGACACACGACGCGTCTCTCTCACACACACAATCCAAAACTTTCTGCCACCGCCTCTGTAAAGTATCATCTGCATTTTACAAGATTAAATTTTGTAGCTATTTTCTTCATGTATAGCTGATTTTGTCCAAAGAGTTTGTATGCAGAAAGTTCTCATGAATTTACAGTACTTCTTGCGTAGCCATGTAGCGCTTGTGAGATTCTTCTGTGTCGGCTGGTGAGGGTACGCTGTAAATACATGTAGCTGAAGTGAAATTGTGTTCCGTTTTATTTTCTGTTGGAATCCGACGACAGAGATGTAGACGAGCGAATTGGAGGAAGTGAGCAAAACAAATTGGGAAAAGTTTAATTCCAGACAAATGATGAGCAAATTTCACTGGCAGCAGTCAGATCATTTGAAAATTGCAGGACGATGGTGTTTGGTCATTTAATTCGCAAAATGCAGCGTAATGGGGTGTGGGCGGGGGGATTGGGGGGGTTGTTGTTCCTGGTACATCACACTTAATCCTGGGCTTTCTTGAACGTAGTAAGTTTGGATGTATTAAAGACAAATGTTTTGATGGCTGATTTAACTAGCTTGCTAGTTCAGTCTGTTACACCATCGCACACGCGCACTGAATTTTGGTTACTCACTCAACTTATTCTCTTGAGCTTTGTGCCCTCCTGGCTGTTCTGAGTTCTGTTGTATTGATGCAGCGGCCCATAGACAAGATCACAAACCAACACTACGTTCACACTGCAAGGCTCAATGCTCAATTCCGATTTTTTTGTGAAATCCGATTATTTTTTTTTTGTGAGGTCGTTCACATTAACAAATATATGCGACTTGTATGTGATCCTCAGTATGAACGAAAAGCGACCTGAAAGTGTTCCGCATGCGCATTGCAGGATACGACGACGTCACACGCAGTGAGCATGGCCAGTGTTTACGGAAGTAACCTAAAGTTTCCTGTGTATGACAGTAGCCAGCATGGAGTACCTGGCGATGATGCAGTTGTTGTTGCGACGGAGCCAGAACATGCACAATAGCCTGATGTTAAGGAGGAGGTTGAGAAGGAAGAGGGCAAGGATTTTGGCTCAGGTGTTCTGCGGGGTAGTGACTGCAACCTCCGTTCAAAGGAACGTGTGGGTGCGGAGTCACATTGATGTCATGCGCCATGCTGTTGTAACTCTCTTTTTTGAGAGACCCGCCGCCTACTTCAGCGCAGAATAGTGACGTTTGTGGCTTGTTGATGACGTGTAAGTCGGATGAATGCGACCTGGCGGTTCAGACTGAAGTCGCATATGAAAAGATGGGATAGGAATCGGAATTAGGACCACATATCCAAATGGCCTGGGTCGGATTTGAAAAAATCGGATCTGTGTCGTTCATATTGTCAATAAAAGATCGGATACAGGTCACATATGGGCGAAAAAATCGGATTTGAGTCACTTCAGCCTGCAGTGTGAACGTAGTGCAAGACTAGTTTTGTAGTCTCGGTGTATAATAAATGTAAGTGGAAGGTGTGGTGCTGGTGTAACCGGTTACAGCTCGAAGTAACGTTGAGGTCTTGATCTATATTGAATTTAACTTCAGGATTCCTGCATATACACATACTTGGGTGTATAGTGTTTGTCTATAGCTGCCGTGCGTATGACGACAAGGAAGCTAAAGAAGCCTTTATCACGTGTACACTCAAGCACCGACTTCTGCATTTAACCCATCTGAAGCAGTGAACACACACATGAGCAATGAGTGCACATGCATACCCACATACTTGCGCACACATGTAACCCGTATGGGCTACAGCGCCCGGGGAGCAGTTGAGGGTTAGGTGTCTTGCTCAAGGGCACTTCACCCCAACCTTCAAGCCATGGCTGCCCCATGTTAACCTAACCACATGTCTTTGGACTGTTGGGGGGGACTGGAGCACCTGAAATAAACCCGTGCAGATACGGGAAGAACATGCAAACTCCACACAGGAAGGCCCCTGTCGACCACTGGCCTTGAACCTAGAACCTTTTTGTTATGAGGTGACCGTGCTAATCACTACACCACCGTGCTGCTGTGTGACGCAGGACTAAAGTCTCTACCTGATGTGATCGTGTACACAACTTTTTTTTTTTTCCCTCTTATACAATTGTTGTATCATTTACACATGCATCATATTGCTTACACAGTAACCTATAGTTTAAAGTAACTTCACTGTTTACACATTTACATCACATTGTCTGTCTATGCAGTAATATCACATTTGTTGATGCAATTTTGGTTTTTTGTTTATGCAGTAATCTAATTTTATCGGGTTACATATTGTATACACAATGATGTATTGTTTGCATAATTACATCATATTGATCACAGTTAACATTCATCACATTGTTTCCGCAATCATGTCCCAGTGTTGGTGGAAGTGAGCCAAGCGTCCGGTCTGTATGAAGCGGAGGCGTTAAGAGTGCAGCATGCAGGCGATTCGGCTTCCTCATTGTGCTTCGTTTATCAGCTCAAAGTCCGCCAGTGTGTGTAAAGAGGAAGGTGTGTGTGTGTGTGTGTGAGCATGGTTGTGTATCATGGCTCAGTTATGTCCACAGATTGCTTTCCATCGTCTCTGTGGTACTCCTTCCTTCCTCCAGCCTCTGATTCTTAGTCTTTATCTCTCAAGGCCCATGTGACTGACAGTAAAGTCTCACATCCTCTTTATGTATTTTTTTTCTTGTACACACTGACTACTGTTTCCTCCTTTTCCTAGTCAGATGAGACTCTTGCACAGATCACGAACAGAAATCCGTCGCTCGCATGTGACAAGAAGTGCACAGCAGGACTGCAAGGGTTCCTCCCCCCCCTTCAATAAATGCTTTCCTCAAAGAAAATTATAGGAAGCCTGCTTTCAGCATGGCTGGCTCTTCATCTGAGGTTTTCAGCAACATGCTCAAGAAAAAGGGTGAAGAGCATAGAAGGTTGGGCTGCTGGCGCCGCTCACTCAGCTGTGTGTTTGCATTGTGAAAATGGATGCTAATGCGCAGTGGCGTCTCATTTGTGCATGAATGTCTGCACCCAGGTGAAAATTCTTCCTCTGATTTCAGAAACTGTTGGTGTTTTAATTTAATCCTTTCACTTCTGTGCCTTCATCCTCCAAGGAATGTTCTTTCTTTCCTTCTCGCTGATGTTTTTTATTTTTGTACTTTCCCCTTATTTCCTGTTTGGTCCTGCTGTGCTTTTTGGAATGATTGTTTCTCTTACAGCATCAGTGATCTGAATGTCGGCTTGTTCTTTTCATGTGTTTATGGTAAAATTATGAAATGAATTTCCTTTTCGTTTGTGTTTTGACCAAAGCAGCCCTCGTAAAGGTGGTGTGGTCTTGGTGCTTCAGTACGAGTGAAGAGGGTGTGGCCTCGGTCATTCCTAGGGATTGAGGCGTGGCCACTGTGTCCTTCCTTGTGAAGTAGGCACGTTGTCTGTGCTGGTAAAGTCTAGCTGATGAGGCGTGTCCTTGATAGCAGTGTTTCCTAATGAAGGAGGCGTGTTCTTTCTTTCCTAGTAATGGAGACATACCGAGTTTCTGAAATCACTCCCTGCTCATTATATAGTGAGGTCGCCATTTTGTAGTACTGTCTGAATGTATAGTGAGCATTATTTCACCCTATATAGTGCACTCAAAGTATCCCACAATGCATCACGAAAAGTAGTGTACAACCGATGGTCACTAACCAAGCAATATATCCCATCATGCATTGCAGTCACACTGAAAGAAATCAAATTAAAAGTCTCAAATGTGATTTTAATAAAAGGCAGTAGCAAAGAAGAAAGTATTCAGCCTTGATTTAAAAGAACTGAAAGATGCAGGTACTTTGTATTTATTAATGTGGGAAATGCACTCAGTATAATATGTTGTTTACCAGCTGGGAGGTCTGTATCATGAAATACTGTGACCGAGGTCTTGTAAGTACTGACTGAGGCCGGTATTCAAGGCCGAGGTCACCGTATTTCACCGTACGGACCGACCTTAAGCTGGTAAATAATTTTTTTTTTTTTCTTTACCAAATTCTAACAGAAAACGAGGGCGCCCAAAAGGGAAAACCGAGCTGAGCTGCCATTTTGAATCCTCATTCACGGCTGTAATGCAAATGGCTTCCTCCTCGGTAAACAAGTGCACTTCCAAGGCAGGGAAAAAAAACTACATTTTGCTGCCTATGTAGTCCCCTATTTTATACAAAATTGAGTCATTCAGGATTCAGCCATGTTTTTGCTCAGCGCTAGCAACAGTTACAGGTTTTTAGCTTTCTCCTGAAATGTTTTATTTCCTCTTCCTCAGGGTAGTAAAACTTGCTTTCGCTGTGAAGACTGTCGTTATCACTATCCATGCTGTAAAATTAATGCCATTCTCCTGAGAAATGCGAAAATGTTTTTTGTGAACGAGTGACTCGCCAGAGGTCCGAACCGGGGTCCGTATCATAGGATATGGACCCACTCGCCAGCCAATCAGAGCGCAGGATTTGATGGAAACCGGACCGCGAAAAAAACAAGTATTTATTATTTTGAAAACCCACCAGCCAACTGATCTGGCACGTTTTAATTGTGCGACAGTAATGATGTAAATAACAGTGCACTGGACTAGTGTCCAAAAGTTTATTTATTTATTCATTTTCTCTTTCCTCACCATCAATGAGCTCACTATATAGAGGATTTCGGCCTACATCATTGTTTCCATAGCGACAATATTTATGCCGCCATTTTGACGGTTACAAATATGGCGACTACCGGTAGCGATACACTGTTGATCATGACGAAGTCTCATTGTCGAGTATTTTATCCGGCCTAGATGACGCAAGTAAGAAGCGATATCACCAGAAAATCAATGATGCTGGTGTACGTGATCCATACACGTTACCAGGCTATCTTTTTTTCTGGCTTTGCAGCACGGGTGATCTTCCTGACCTGCAGTCAGGCGTGTGGGGAAATACCAGGGAAAAAACATAAAAGAAAAAGGAGCGAGATGCAGAAAACACCTTCACTATCCAGCAACGTAGGGCATTTACAGGGCGAGCAGAGGGAGAGGTATTTGCAAAAATTGAGGTTAGCAGGCTTAGAGAACGACGTTTACCTGCTTCCACCAGGATTGTTCACTGACGTACGGAAGTACATGAAGCCCTCATCTTTACCTGACTTCGGCCCACATGATCTGTATACCTATGTCGTTAAAAACCAGGCTGGGTAACATGCCTACATCAGCGGGTCGTCCCTGGAGCCGGTGGTCGCCATCTTATTACAGCTAAGGTTTGTTCACGTTTTCATTTACTTTCGGTCCTCAGGATAAACAATGTTATTAAATGTCATTGAAATAACTTCTTAGTCTGTTGAGACATGGCCCGGTATAAATTTGCTGTTACCAGGCAATGACCAAGAATTGTATTATTAGGGTCGGTGTCTGTGTTGTAGCAGTGCACTAGCAGCTAGCTGTTAGCACTAGCTAATGTCAACAACATAGTAGCTAGTATGTTACTGTAGCAATGTTTACGTTCAGTCATTTGGATGACTGTTAAAACCTTTCAGTCTCAAGTTTTTCCTTTACTGTATTTACTAGTTTACTGAGCTAGCGCGCTCGCTCCCAGCCTGCCCGAGCTAGCACGCTCGCTCCCAGCCTGCCTGAGCGCGCTAGCTCAGTAAACTAGTAAATACAGTAAAGGAAAAACTTGAGACTGAAAGGTTTTAAGTCATCCAAATGACTGAATGTAAACATTGCTACAGTAACATACCAGCTACTATGTTGTTGACATTAGCTAGCTTGACCTTCAAAATGGCGGACACCGGGGCGTCACGTGACCTGTGACGTCATGTCGAAATCCTCTATAGTCCTCTATATAGTAATTCCCTATATAGGGAGTAGTGAGCGATTTCGGACACAGGGATGGTCTCTTCCTGTCAGTTGTAATGAAAGGAGGTATGACAGCCCTGCTTGTCAAAACAAAGGAGCTGTGGCTTCTGTGCCAGTCAGTCCTATTGAAGGAGGCCTAGCTGAGAGTCCTACTGACAGAGGTGTGGTCTATCTCTTTCCTTCCCAATAAAGCTGTGGTCTGTATGCTTAATTCCCAAAGAAGAATTCATGACCCCTCTGTCCGTCAGTATTAAGGGAGGTGAGGTGTGGCTGCTGTGCCTCAGTTGTAATTACTGAGGTGTGCCAGTCAGTGACAGATGCATGGCTTATGTGCATGTCGGTCCTAATGGCGGCATGGTCTCCGTGCCACACCTTTCCAGAAGAGGTGTGGCCTCTGCCTACCAGTCTGAATGAAAGGGATGTCGTCCTAAGTGTACAATAGTTAAATGAAAGTCAAGAATCATTACCTCAATGAAAAGGCTCTTTTTATAAAAAAAAGCAAAAAAAAAGGGGGGGGGTTGAGAGAAATGTAAATTTATTTATTTTTTTTTAAGGTTAACTTTTATTTCTCATTTTTATGATGGTGTTGGAAGTCATCAGAACTCTGGTTGTTAACTCTGTCACCTTTTTGAGACAGCATGTGACCTCATCAGGAAGTGAATAAATAGAAAAATCTGTGTTTGCCAGACACGTCCTTGCTGAATACTTTCAGTAGACCTTGGGTGACATCTGTCCTGTCCCCTTCCCCCCCCCCCCCCCATCCCCCTCTCCTCCCCCACATTTCTGGCAAAGCTGACAGATTTCAGAAACTGATGAGGTCATGTCTCTCTGTTTGGGCTACGTAGACTGAAGTCTCCACATTCACACACAAAGGAACAGTTTCCAAAGATTTTTCACAAGCGTCTGTGTTATACCTGAGGTTTTAAGTCGTATTGCCTTCCAGTAGCTCAAATAGCACATCGTTATTGCTTTCTGAAGGTCTTGATTTAATTTTCTGTAGCAGCTCTGACAGTACTGCAGTTCCGAATGTGCTTGTTATAATGTTAGTGTTGCTATAGTAACAGTTCATTTACAGGGAAAGTTGCACCAAGCATGATGCAAGTGGCTCTGCTAGTTTGAGGCTGATGCAGTTGTCATTGTTCTGTCCAGCGCCCACTTTATTTAAATAGCAAATGCACTTGTGCCCATCTGAGTGCCCATGGGCATGTCTGTCTTAAAATGAGCTGTTAGCAGGCACAGTGTTGGTACGTTATCTTGAGGCCGGGGAAAGCGATTGCATGATTGGCCTGGTCTGAAGTCAATAACGCGGTATTTCATTATTTTAAGGGTACGTTATCAACACAGTAATGGGTGCCTACAAAGGCAGGTGTGCAACAAGTAGAGATGCTGCTTATTACACGCACAGGGACGTGCAGCATGCAAAATAACAATCTTTACTATTGTAATCCTTATGTACATCAGGACTTTTTTTTTTTTTTTTTTTTTTATATATTAAATAAAATAAATTAAATAAAAATATGAAGGAGAGAGAGGGAGGCTCCGGTTGAAATTATGGATTCTGAGATGACTGGCATAGTAGTATGCTGGTCACCAAAGAGAATCCATAATTACTGGTGCCGCTCAGTGCATGATGCATTACATTTATATCCCTCATCAAAAAATTCCAGACTAAAACTAAGATTGAATCTCGGCATAAACTCCCTGGAGGCAGCCATATTTGTTTGCTTCCAGGCGACCTGCGCATGTGCAATGTACCAATACCTGTGTCGCTAGGCACGATCATGATGTGTAGATCTACACACAGAGAAATGCTCACGGCGCCACAGCTGTGACTTGAGCCGGTGACCAAACAATTATTTTTGGTATTTGGGGGGGGGGGGGGAGACCAAGCAATATATAAACATTTACTGACTCTCAAAATCAGAAAGCTGTTAAAACTCATCTCATTATCTGTAGCTGCTTTATCCTGTTCTACAGGGTCGCAGGCAAGCTGGAGCCTATCCCAGCTGACTACGGGCGAAAGGCGGGGTACACCCTGGACAAGTCGCCAGGTCATCACAGGGCTGACACATAGACACAGACAACCATTCACACTCACATTCACACCTACGGTCAATTTAGAGTCACCAGTTAACCTAACCTGCATGTCTTTGGACTGTGGGGGAAACCAGAGCACCCGGAGCAGGGGCTTCAAAGTTTGGGAGAATAGCAGGGTACAAATAATTTACAGCAGGGTGTAAAATGGTAAAATGTCTGCCAGCGGCAGACATAATGCACGCAAAGCGTGCAGAGATGGATGGATGGATGGAAGTACGAATTTTTCATGGGGCGGGATGGTTTGGAACAGGCCATCTAAAATTGGGATAACATTTACCCGGGACAGGTATTTGAGGCAGGTCGTCTAGCTTAAGCTTGATTAGCATTGTTACGCACGTCAGTGTTTCCCACAGAAATTTTGGAGACTATGGGGGCAAGCCATGGGGGAGGCGTGGGGGTTGTTTAAAATTGAGTGATATGTTAAATATTAAGTTATTACTGAAAAACTATTGATTAAAAAAGACACTGAGAAATGGTCCTATAAACAACTTTACCAATATAAAAGATTACCAGGACTACAAAAATGCAGAAAAATAGGCTTTACTTATCCAAATGCACCTGTTGGTTCAAAAGTTAAAGTGCAGAGAACCTCACAGCGCAACATGAAGTTACCTTAAAATATAATATAAATGCCTCAGCTTTCATGTAAGAAAAAAAAAACTATTAATACTAGTACTGTGTGCAGGCAGTCTCTCCTGAAGACTAAATTAAACAATAATTATAAACTAATAAAATAAATGGCTCAGGCTTCATAGAAGAAAAAAAAAACAATTTGAACAGAATCTCACAGTATGATGCTGAAGCTGCGTAAACAATGGAAAATAAAATACCATTTTGGCAAAAACGTTGGCATCCATTAATTTTCTTGTATTAAGTAAAAAAAAATATGTTGCCAGATACTGCTGACGTTTTACAGCTCAAAATATGTTCAAAACCTGCCAAAATGCACTTAAAACTGCCCAAATTGGGCGGGAAACCACCCAATCTGGCAACACAGGTGGCAGTAATGGCTGCACTCGTGTCAAGGATGTAAACACAATCTGGCAACACAGGCGGCAGTAATGGCTGCACTCGTGTCGAGGATGTAAACACAGTTGACGCGGCAACGGACATACATGACATAGTGGATGTAATTCACGTTAACAACTTTTTTTTTTTTTTTTTTTTTTTTCTTTTTTTGCTGTCAGAAATATTTAATATTAAATTTTGTGACTCGACTGACAATAGCTGGCGGCATAACAAGCCATAGCCGGCGATTTGCCGCCGGTGACCGGCTACTTTTGAGACCGCTGCCGGAGGAAACCCACGCGGACACGGGGAGAACATGCAAACTCCGCACAGAAAGGCCCTCGCCGGCCACGGGGCTCGAACCCGAACCTTCTTGCTGTGAGGCGACAGCGCTAACCACTACACCACCGTGCCACCCGCTGTTAAAACTATTATGGTTATTTTAATGTGTTCAGTTGAAAATCCTCCTGGCTAGGGTTGCAAAATTCCCAGGAATTTTCAGAGTGGAAAACTTCCATGGAAATTTTGGGAATTAACAGGAATTTATGGGAATTTTGGGGAACTTTTCAGGAATTTTCAAAACCAACTTTACTTAAAAATTGATGCAAAAAATAAGGTCCTTTTATTCAGATTAGGATATTTCTCTGGGTCTCTGTTCTGTTCAAAAGAACATACAAGCAAAACCAAGCCTGTAACTAATTAAACAACTGAGAATTAATAACCACCCGATGTTTTACAAAAACAATACAGGTTTTCTCTGGTACATGTATAATGAATGAAACGATAACCTTAGACTTTGTGAGAACTACTTCTCTTCAAAAGCAACTTTAACTCTACTTAGGATTTTGAAGACTGCTTCCTGTAACTTTTTTTTGGGGGGGGGGTTTACTAATTATAGTTCAGCAACTTAATTCCTCATATCCTGTCAAGTAATTTGCTTGCAAATGATTGGATTAGAAGTAATGATTAGGGTATACAGTGCTATTAAAACAATGACGTTAAACAGCCTTGCTCCAGAAAAAAAGTGGCACTAATGTATTTTACAAGCAGCAAAACTTATTTCAAGACTACTAGTAATTAGAAATTTTACATTTTTAAATATTCCTTATTTTATGATGTAATATCTTTTTGATTAAATCTGTAGACAAGTCTTCAAGTTTTGTAAAATTTTGTAATAAAAATGGTCAAAATTGAGTTTTGGCAAGATTTTTAGAAATCACTACTTGTTAGGCAAGGAGTTAGAGTTCTAGTTAATTCTTACCAAAGGGTACACTCTAGAAAAATAATCTATTCAATTCAAAATTACTAGATATCTTGTCAGAGGGACACTTAATAGAAATCTGTTCAAATGCAGATTCGAGAGGTCCCCAACACACAAAAAAATGTCTTCAAAATGTGCAGTAGACTAAGGGATACAAGACCTTCTACACTTTTGTGGCAGGGAACTTGGGAATGCGCATTTGACCATTTTGACTGGATTTCTATTAAGTGTCCCTCAGACTAGATAATTGAGATTGAGAAGAATAATTTTTCACTGAAAAATCTGAATGTAATAATATTGAAAAACTAAAAGCTTTTCATTAATTGGCCTTTAGCAACATGTCCTATTCTTAATTAGCACAAAACGGTATATAATTGAAAGGCTTAACATGGGTTTTAATTTGTTTTTCTGGGTGATAAGTTTTGAAATGTTTAAACTTAATAAATGCCAAAATTGAAAATTCCCAATATTCCCGGGCCCTTCAAAATTCCCAGAAACTTTCCACTCCTTTGCAACCCTACTCCTGGCTGAAATGTTTTTGATTGTATTAATGACTTGTATTTTTGTCTGTTTTTATTTGTGTAAAAAAGACTAGCTGGCTGTATAGCTTGAAATTGTGACACCAGTTCATGGTATATCCAGGATATACCATGACTGACTCGCACCATAGCCTGTTTTTAAAATTTGTCATGAGACACTGTGCTTAATCAATGGTGGAACAATTTTTAATGTCACGTGAGCTGTTCTTGGTCAATCCCTGCATGGGAATTTTTTGATGAGGGATATCTTCTTATAATCTTTATATAATCTTTATTACTTACCGCTGCCTCCTCCCACCCCTGCTCCACTTCTGGGAGCTCCAGTGTTACTCTAAATGTTTTGACCGCACACTTTCACTTTGCACAAGCAGATCCGTGTCCTCTGCAGAGAAAAGGGTCCTTTTCCATTATGATAATGATCCACCAAGGTGCAAGCACACCTGGCTTTTAAAGGGAATAGGAGACGACACTCTGGTTTATTGCCTGTTATGCCCAAAACACACCCATGATTAGGAGACCGAGTACAACCCTTTTGAACCATGTGCCTGGTGCTGCTGGTTTTTTCCCTTAATTTAGGAAAAGTGGATTTGGACACACCCTAAATGCACTTGTACTGTGTGTGTCAGACTCTACACTTGTATCATTTAAAACAGGGCTCGGTAACATGCGTAATCATTGATGCGGTGCAATTTTCTCTAAGGAGATGTTTATGGAAGGAGTCTCTAGTGTTAGCAGTTTGTATAATGTCGCTATGAAGAGGTGTTTTTTTTTTTTGTTTTTTGTTTTTTTCTTTTCAATTTTTGTTTGTAGGTGTTGTAACACAAGTGAGAACGGAAATTAACTTTTTTCATTACAATTCCATAATGTTGAATAATGAGAAATGTACATAAAATGTGATGTGTATTTCTTTTTTTAATAAATATATAAAATTGTAATCCTTGGCAAATTGCTGTAGTAGAGGAGTAAAACACTTCAGAATGTTTTATAGGAAATGAATCAGCTTTGAAGCTGTATTAGTAAATGTCAGTCATTATTTTCCTATAACTGAGTGTTTTGTGGGCGGCACGGTGGTGTAGTGGTTAGCGCTGTCTCCTCACAGCAAGAAGGTCCGGGTTCGAGCCCCGTGGCCGGCGAGGGCCTTTCTGTGTGGAGTTTGCATGTTCTCCGGGTGCTCCAGTTTCCCCCACAGTCCAAAGACATGCAGGTTAGGTTAACTGGTGACTCTAAATTGAGCGTAGGTGTGAATGTGAGTGTGAATGGTTGTCTGTGTCTATGTGTCAGCCCTGTGATGACCTGGCGACTTGTCCAGGGTGTACCCCGCCTTTCGCCCGTAGTCAGCTGGGATAGGCTCCAGCTTGCCCGCGACCCTGTAGAACAGGATAAAGCGGCTAGAGATAATGAGATGAGTTTTTTGTAGCTGCTTTTTTTTTTTTTTTTAAATATAATTTTATTTAAACCCCTTCAAATTCCAGGATTCTTTATTGGGTCCAGACAAACTAAGACAGCTCATTGTCAATTTAATATTGATATCATGATATATTTGTTCTGCACGATTGCAAGTATTGTCTCTTTTCTAACTAAAATAATTGTTTGGTCTTTTTTTTTTCCATTTATTGGAAACTTGTTAAAATATATATTAAAAAAAATACAATTATTTATTTTGGCTCCGTTTGTGAACGGATTGTGATGCACGCTGTTGTAGAAATGTCTTGATCCATTCTGATTCCTGTTGCATCGCACAGCCCATTAATTGAAAACGCATGGCCCTAATTTCACCTTGAAATTGACTCCTAATCTGCCACTTGCAAATATAATATTGGATCGTTTTTCTTAAATAAATGAAGTGTAAGATTAATGTCTCATGTTTTAGCTTCTCTTTAGGACTTGGGTGAGAATCAGCTGATGTTTTAGGTCTAATTATGCAGAAATATAGAAAATTTCAAGCACCGCTGTATTAGTCTTGTTCTCCCTCAGTGAACCGTTTCCCAGTCGTACACAAAGCGGTGACGATAGTTATAATGTCAGCCTTTGTACTTTGAGACCCCTGGTTAACTCATTTGTGCAACTTCTGTTTTATTCCGAGGAGAAATGTTTACTGTGGAGGATAAAAGCTCCATGATATGGCCGCGTGCTCCACCCGTTACGCTGCCAATGTAATTACTCTGCACTCTGAGGTCACATTGACAATTATGTTTCATTATCGCATGCTGAGAGCCAAAGGCCATGGTTTGGCAGGATATGGAAATGTACTAAACATGAGTCCACAGTGTCCTGGAGCTAATTTTAAGCAGCTGAAAGATGAGCAAATTGTACCTTTTCCTCTTCTGAGGGGGGGGAAGAGAGGTGGAAGATTTTTAATAGTGGTGGCTTTTTTATTTATATATATATATATATATATATATATATATATATATATATATATATATATATATATATAAATATAAAAATATCTTTTTAACCCACCACATTCATCAATGTGATGGCTGGATAGATTTATTTTTTTTTCTCGCAGTTCCTTCCTTGAATCCTCTGTTCGAGGTGATGCACTGATCCCCTGACAAAAATATTCATGTTCCATAAAGAACCTTTAGTATATCCAGTAGTTAAGTGTTGGTATATTAAATGAGGAGTAAAACACACCACGTATTTATAGGAAAATCAATAACTGGGAGTTATTACTACTAAAGTTATTTTATGTCCTCAAGTGGTGGGTTTTTTGGTCCTCTCCCAAAAAAAAACCCACTAGTTTGCCAAAGCTTAATTTTTTTTAATATTTATATATAGATATAACAAATGACACATGCATATAGTTATATTTAATGTTGCAGAACGTCTGTGAAGCAGGTTAATTTGTGTCCTCCCTTATGTTATAGCAGCTATAAACAGTCATTCGCTTATCACTTTTTTTTTTTCCCTCCTCTCTTGATGTTCTTGAGAAACTGCAACACAACCATGTAAACTTGATTTAAAAAAAAAAAAAAACCTGGTTCCAGGTCCTTGACACTGGAAAATCCTTTCATAAAGGTTATGTTCATGTCTCCTTACCGAACAAGTCCCAATATCATTTAAAATTTGTTTGACGTGTCTCCTCTAATCGTGTCCTCTCAGCAATAAAATGAATGCACAGGTGAGCTTGGTTTTCATTTGCATAAATTTTCAACACTTAATGCAATAATTTTTTTTTCTCTCATATGTGAATATTATAAAATGAGGCTTCATCCTCTAGCTATCATGTTGTGTGTTGGTTTTTTTTATATAATTTAACCTTTAAAATATTTTCATTGATAGCCCATAGCTACTAAATACCGGTATTTGAAGCTTTTCCAAATCCACCATTTTGTGATTATGATTTCAGTAAATGAGTTTCTGGATGTGCAGGGAAAGATGAACAAACACAGGGCCGGTAGACTACAATTTCCAACACGAGCAAAAAATTTGCTGGAATCTGTTTGGATGGGACTGAATTAATCATCCTACCCTTGAGTTTGTCCCCCAAAAAAAGGGAGGTATTTTGGGACTTTCTTCACAAACCCTACAGATCCCTAAAATAAAATTGCATATTATGGGAGATTTTGTACCCCATGGCCAAATTTTCAACCTTTAATATAAGGCACATGAAGTCTGCAGTAGCCGTTATTCTGCCCTGTTTGGGACACACCCGGCTCTATATTTGGCGTTTCTGCATGTGAATGCTGCAGTGTCTGTGGGAAAGCGAACTCTGAGCATGAATAATTGACCCCAGCATGCTTAATGTGCTCTAACAGACCTGTCTCTGTCTGTCTCGTTTCTTTCTTCTTGATGCAGGTATCCGCTCCTGGGATGTGGACCCGTCTTCCTGTAATTTGGATGAGCAGCTCAAACTCTTCGTCTCCAGACACTCTGCTTTCTTCTCTGAGGAGCTCAAAGGTAGGCGCTAAACCGTGTGACCCGACAGCCTTTGTTTCCGTGTAGAAGCACTCTGCTACGAGTTATCATTTGAAAAATGTGCCAAGAAGTCATCAAGCATCGCCAAGTCATTCAAACCCCCCCCCAAAAAGAACCAAATGTCATATGAATCAGGAATAAGTGACAGTTGTTTTCGAATGATCTTCACCCTGAAAGCCCCGCTTCCTTCCCTCCATTTTACATAATTGGCATTTTTGCCGGTGCGCTCGTTCCTCGATTTTCTCGCTTGGATGATGTTGATGCAGCGTCCTTGCTTTCTGTTGCAGTAAATGGAGAATCTTTTTTTGAGTTTCTCATTGATGTGAAATAAAATCGAGCAATGTATGTTTTGACTTGGCTAACAGTTTAGTAAACTAGGATGGGTTGGGGTTTTTGTGTGGGGTTTTTGCCCCCCTTCTTTTTTTTTTTTTAATTTAATTTTTTTTAAATTGTCCTTGGTCTTGAATTTGGTTGTCCAAGTTTTAGGCCAAATGTTTCAGTGGTTTTCCCCCCCCCAAAAAAAACAAACCCAAAACTAAAAATACCCTAGTTGACTAAACTGTTGGCCAAGTCAAAACATGCATTGCTAGGTTTTTTTTTTAAAAAAAGGGAAACCACTGAAACACTTGGCCTAAAACTTGACCACCAAATTCAAGACCAAAGACTTTTTTTTTTTTTTTTTTTTTTAAGTCCTTGGTCTTGAATTTGGAGGTCAAGTTTTAGGCCAAGTGTTTCAGTGGTTTCCCTTTTTTAAAAAAACCTAGCAATCTATGTTTTGACTTGGCCAACAGTTTAGTCAACTAGGGTATCTTTAGTTTTGGGGTTGGGTGTTTTTTAAAAAAAAACAACTTGTGACCTTGGGCTGCATGTACATGGCCAGTAGCCTTGTGAAAATGAGCTCATAAAGTCTCGAGTATTTCTCAAGGCTAGTCGGTGCAGCAGTTTCACAAGCTGTGGCACTGGTATGACCTTTGCTTCAATTTCTTTTCCCTACAAGGCAGGGGGGCTGAGGTGAACAAGTCGATCTTCTGAATCAAACTCCAAACCATAGCACCATTAGCCAGTGCAAAGTAGTTCCCAAAGACTGGGAGTATGTCTAACAGGAGCCTTCTGTTTTATGAAATGCTAGATTTAACTTTATTGTACCAACTCTGCAAATATTTGGCCACTAGATTGAAAAACTTGCTCTCAGAATATCAGAGTATGATTTTTAGAAGAAGAAGAAGAAACCTTTATTTTTCACATGCACACTTCAAGCACAGTGAAATTCATCCTCTGCATTTAACCCATCTGAAGCAGTGAATGTGCACACACAGCCAGAGCAGTAGGCAGCCACGCCAGAGTGCCCGGGGAGCAGTCAGGGGTTGGGTACCTTGCTCAAGGGCACCTCAGCCAAGGCCGCCCCACATCAACCTAACTGCATGTCTTTGGACTGTGGGGGAAACCGGAGCACCCGGAGGAAACCCACACAGACACGGGGAGAACATGCAAACTCCACACAGAAAGGCCCTCTCCAGCTGCTGGGTTTGAACCCGGAACCACCTTGCTGTGAGGCGACAGTGCTAACCACTACACCACCGTGCCACCCGATTTACATGCGTAGTTTCATTAAAACAATAGCACTTCAAGTATTTATGCATCTCTTTATCCATTCCTAATACTTAAATGTTTGCTGGTGTGAAACCAGGATTGGGTGGTGACCAAGGATTGAAGGTGGAATCAGTTTGGAATCAAGCAGCTAAGGTTATTGATGTATCCACCATGAAAATAAAAAAAATAATGGGGCTGAATATTGAAAGTCACACTTCTATTGGTGTGATGTTAGCAAAACATTTCTCTGCTCTTTACCCGTGGTCCCTGTTGGTTTTTTGTTTTTTTTAATAAAAGAACTTGATATTTAGATGGTAAAATGTTTGTCAGAGCCAGAAGGATAATTTGCACAGCCCACCATGTGGTGTTATTTTTACACTGTGCTTTAGTCATCACCCACAGCTGATGCTGTAATGGTTAGATTTTGGATAACAGGAAATATGGGCTGCTGCCTAAAAAAGTTTTGCTGGTTCCCTGTTGCAACACTGTGATGGTTATAGTCAATGTTGTGCATGAATGCATTAAATGAGCACCGTGCATTGAGCATGCTCATATTTTTGGTGAATGGTCAACTGAATGAATCGCTTTGCAACTAGTGACTGACACACACACCAGAAGTAGGAGTAATGGGTAAAGGTTGAACTTGTGATTTGAAATGTTTGTAGTACGATGTGTTAGGAGTGCACCTTGGAGAGTTATTACAATGCAATCTTGATTTTATGTTTTCCCAGTGTTGTGATGGCGGTGCACACTGTGCTGGTCACAACACGGCTGATTTGCTTTCAGTAAAGCAGACTCAGAGCTTTCTAATGGTATGGCACTCTAATGTGGTCTACTGAAGTTTAATATTTTAATTGAACAAAAATTTCACTTTGGATTCGGAGCAACTCCTTAAACAAAAGATCAGAAGACGTGAACATGAACTAGTTCAGATGTTTATAAATTCCTAGAAAAATTGCAGAATGTTGCGGGGGAAACTGTTAACTGTCCAAGCTATTTTTACGATTATTAGGATTTGGTACAAAATTATAACCACAACCAACAGTTTCCAATCAGTTTGTGACCTTTTTTAAAAAAAGAGATTTTCTCAGGAACATGTACAGTATGAGCGATTTAGAGACACAGTTTTGTGCTATTTATATTCGATTACCTCATCATCCAACCCTAAAGGAAAATGGGTGAAGTGGATGGGGAATTTGGGAAGTACGAGACATGGTTTGGAAGACTGGAATGGAATTGGAGAAGAGAACGGAAGTGAAGATATGAGCAGCTGATGGTGCAGCTGTCCTTCCCCACCTTCAATCACCATCTGATGCTGGATTGTGAACACACTATTGGGTTCACGATACAATTTTCCCGTGATGTATTTGGAAAAAAATTAAATGACGTTATTCCTTTAAAAAAAAAAAAAGTGCAAGATTTTATCAACTAAAATATTCCTTTTGTTAAAAAGCTTTCAATTTTTTAATAACCAGCGATTAATTTTTTACCCACATCTGTACAGGTTGGAGTCCTATTTTAACTAAAATTTTCCTTTTATTAAAGGAAATGACATGGGCCTTTTCTTAAATTATGAACGTTTGTACTACCTGCATTTGCTTCTCCTTAACTTTCGGCAGTCTGTAAAGAGAGCTCTTATTTCTTGTTAATCTATTTGTAGAGTCACACAACAGCTCTCTGCTATTTTTAGATCTGTTTTTTCACAGCGTTAGAACTGTTACTTGTACCTCACGTACAGTCTCTCTGTACTTTAATGCGTCCTCTGCTGTTAACAATTACAGCGAGGGAAAACTAAGATTATCTCAATTTGTTTTTTTTAAGATCATGATTTATCGTTGCATATCGTTACATGCCTAGGTTTGAGTGTGTTTGGATCATTGAGTGTCTGAAACACATTGCACCTTGTACACATCTGTACTTGGTGCTTTCCAGTTAAGGTCCGTTCACACGGCATGTGTGAGTGGGGTCTCGGTGTGTAGCAATATTCGCATGTGCTTAAGAAAACACTCCAGAAAACTCAAACCCACTTGCTCGTGGAGGCGGAACTGTTCACATCCATGATGTCCTCTTGTATCAGGTCTGAAATAGAGGTCAAGTCTACGGAGTTGTTCCCAGACTTCAGAAAAATACAGGAATCCCAACGTTTTGCAAGGATATTTGTTCATCAAAGTGACACGAATTCCTCACGTTTTCCTTTTTTAGTTATAAACTTGGTGTGCTGTTATATGAATCATGTACCTAAAAGTGAAGTATTTTATTCTTCTTGTACCACACTAATTTGTCAGTTATAGTTTCTTGATCTGTCATGCTCCTGGAATGTGCATGTCAATTAGCTGCTTTTTTTTTCTCCCCTTTTTTTTTTTTTTTTAAAATAAAAGTTCAAGCTTGCACAGGAAAAACAGCTTTCACGTGTCCATTTATGTGAAGCATTTGCCATACAAGTCCTTGTGAACAAGCTGTTGCTATAGAAACACACATTAGATTGGGTGTTTTTAAAATTAACAACTTTATCACCAGTCACATTGCAGGATTCAAAACCACCGGTATATAGTTGATAACCTTCTATTTAAAAAAACTTTTTTTTTTTTAAATGCTTTTAATGGAGAGCAAACATGATGAAAGGGCCAGTCCTAAAAAGGAAAAACATCCTAAGATGATGCCAAGCATTAAATCATGTCCTGTGCAGTGGGCTTACTGGTTTATCACCACTGATGGTGAAATTTTAAGAAATGTTTACATTTGCATAGTTAACCAAGCTCCAGAGAAATGCTGCCCCTCTCTCACGTGACTTGTGAAATGTAGCGATGGTTTGGTTTGTCACACACACATTTAACACAGAGTAAACATTTGTGTGGTTCAGGGATGAGAGTCATAGGACTTAAATTTTGAGCCCAGAGCAGGGTCTCTTAGCTGTTGATCTTTTACCAATAATATCAGCTGATGGGATTCCCTTCTGTGGCCTGACAAACCAGTTACTGTTGGGCTGTCTCTCAGATGGTGCATTCATCACTTGTCCAGTTATGATCGTTCATTAGCTAGTCCACAGGGTCACCCCACTGATCAGGCTGAAAAGTCAGAGGTAACAATGTCATGTTTGTTGAGTAGAAACCTCCAAAATAGAAACGATCATCGAATGGTCCGAGCTGTGATTTTTAAAACGTAACGTGACAAACTTTTGTGTTTAGAAGACAACATCTTTCTTGTACAGGGCTAGATTTCTGAGCAGGAAACATGCTGGCTATCCAGTTTCTAGCTAATAATAATAACCAGCCAGCTGGTTACCTCACAAGCTAATAGAGATCAAAAGAGGATATAGTTTGTTTACCTTACGGAGCTAGTTGACAAGTTTAATGTCGTTACTTTTTACTGTAGTCCATTGACTGTCAAACATGAACAGTGATTGTTTTTATTATTCATCTCCTCTCATTATCTGTAGCTGCTTTATCCTGTTCTACAGGGTCGCAGGCAAGCTGGAGCCTATCCCAGCTGACTACGGGCGAAAGGCGGGGTACACCCTGGACAAGTCGCCAGGTCATCACAGGGCTGACACATAGACACCGACAACCATTCACACTCACATTCACACCTACGGTCAATTTAGAGTCACCAGTTAACCTAACCTGCATGTCTTTGGACTGTGGGGGAAACCGGAGCACCCGGAGGAAACCCACGCGGACACGGGGAGAACATGCAAACTCCGCACAGAAAGGCCCTCGCCGGCCATGGGGCTCGAACCCGGACCTTCTTGCTGTGAGGCGACCGCGCTAACCACTACACCACCATGCCGCCCCTATTTATTTATTTATTTATTTTAATAAAAGTGGCGCTGCCACCAGTTTAGCCCTGTCCATCCTCATGTTTCAGTGGCGTAGACTTTTTTTTTTTTGGGGGGGGGGCACTTTTCTCATCTAAACTGTCTTTCCATTTAGTGTCTAATACATACTGCTAGTAATCAAATATATGATGCACTGAGTGTCTCTGGTTGAAATTATGGATTCTCTGAGATGACTGATATAGTAGTATTTTGTGAGGGGCGCAGCCCTGAAGAAAATGGCATAGTACCAGTCACCGAAGAGAATCCGTAATTATCGGAGCGCCTTGATGCATGGTATATTAGATTTTATATCCAGCATCAAACTGCGTGGCTCATGAAAAATTTAAGATATGGGTCTAATCTGCTTCTGATTGTTACACTGGGCGAATACGTTGTCAACACGGCCTGTGATTGGCTGATCACGGACATTCTCAATGAATGACGAGTCGCATCATCAGTGAGTAGGAGTGCATTCTGGCATGATGCCACGCGACGCTGTTATTAGCCGGGTAGGTTTACCATGAACGTTAAAAGAAAATGGGCTACTACAGGTTTTGGACTCTGACAAAGTGGTGTGGGTTTTTTTTTTTTTCCTTTTCTTTTTCAATCGTATTTGAACCCTCTGGGGTCAAGAGCTTTGCTGGTGAAGCTCGGCAGGTTTAGAATGAGTAGGTCATGTATTTATACTAAGATCTTTGAGTTTTCATACAAGCATGATGAGCATATTAACAAACTTTTTACATTTTCCTACGTGCCCACTGCTAGCTCTATTTATTTTTTTAAATTGCATGAATCATAAAACTTGTCACCTTCCTCAGTCACACCAGTGTCAGAGCGCTGAATGCCCACTTACACATTCATAAAAGACTCTTCCCATGGTAACAGCATGATCACTTTCACTCTTTCGGTTTCCATTAGTTTCTGTTTCGTGGCGTTTTCTATTTTCTAAGTTCTAGTCCAGCAGATTTTAGTCGGATGCCAAGTGATATTCCCATGTCTAGTTTTGAGTCATTGTGTTAGTTACTTGGAATCTCATACTCAATTTTAACTCTAAGAATAGCTGTATTGTTAATTACTAAATTTCTTAGACTTTATAAGTCATTGGCACATTTTCATGAGCATTATAGGAGTACAAGTAAGTTGTAACCAACTGGAACGTTCCCCATGGCGTGTGTGTGTACGTGTGCTACTGTTTTCTTGGGTATAACTTTAAGCATGTTTTTCTTGGATCTTCTGACATTTTCTTGTAAATCATATTCAATTTGTAGTGTAATTGGCAACTAATGTCTAGTGTAACTTGGCCTGTAAAGGTCACAAAAATGTGCCTGGAAATAGCTGAGAAGCCAGCCCTAGGCCCCCGGCTGCATTGTTCCAGGCCTTTGGCCTGTCAGACGGGCTGAAATTTGAATGGATGGAGAACATTTCAGACTTTTCTGTCCTGTTACAGTCGACTTAAAATTCCTTATTTCCCACAATGTACCGGCTAACTTCACCACAGAATTTACCATCCTATACAGACCTATTTGGACTTTTCTGGACGCATGCGCTAATGCAGACTGTTAGCCGTTTCTATTAAAAACGTTTGAAAAATCGAGGTTTCCTAGGAAAAGACGAGCTTCAAGGCTATGGCTGCCTTGATGGCTATATTGTTTTGAATATTAACGACAGCTATTGAAATTTTGTGTAAAAGCCATTTATTCGGCAGTGACCATGTATACAATGAACATGTATACAATGGATTTTATAAGTAGGTTAGTTTACAGTATGCTCAAAATAGCAGTGTGTCCTAAATGAGTTTTTAACTCAACAGTGATGAATGGGTAACGGTCACATCACTGTCGGTGAATTTCTAGTTCAAGTGATAAAATGTCATGTCTAGACAGGACGTTTATTAATGAGATCTCCAGCTGAAACAATTCGGGCTCTGTGGATAGATGTGATGGAGAGTTTGTGTGCGTGCGCCTGGATACATCGGCTCATTTCTACCAGTGTACCTTGGGAGAAGGGGTGTGTGGAGACTTCAACTCTCATCACTCCTGTGCAGATTCTTGCTCCAGATTTGACACCAGAGGCATTTTGACTTCCATTCTATAGAAATGAAGCCAATGGGGTCACACTGTCCATGTTCTCTTGAGTCCAGCATTGCTAATAGAAAACAAACTGAGCTAGCTGTGGATTATCACTAGCTAAGGGATGAACATTGTTGCACGTTTTATTATAATTCACCGTGTTGCTGGCTTGTGCCATACATGTCTTCACATCGCAATGCCTTTTTGTGCAACAAGTGTTTCAAATGGGGCTTCCATCCATCCATTTTCTACCGCTTATCCGGGTCACAGGGGTAGCAGCCTAAACAGAGCAGCTCAGACTTCCCTCTCCCCAGCCACCTCCACCAGCTCTTCCGGGGGAGCACTGAGGCATTCCCAGGCCAGCCAAGAGATGTAATCTCTCCCATGTGTCCTGGGTCTGCCCCAGGGTCTCCTCCCGGTGGGGCATGCCCAGAAAACCTCTCTTGGGAGGCGTCCAGGGGGCATCCTAACACAGTGCCTGAACCACCTCACCTGACTCCTTTTGATGTGGAGGAGCAGCAGTTCTACTCGGAGTCTCTCCCGAATGACTGAGCTTCTCACCCTGTCTCTAAGGGGGAGTAATGAGCTTTTGTTCTGTAAATATACTGTTTGTGTGGGTTTTTTTTTTTTTTTTAAATAAAATAAAAATGCTTGAGTAAGTAGGTTGAGCTTTGTCAATTATTTAATTCAAAGGAAGATCTTTATACCATCAACGAAAAGTAATTTGGCAACTAAAACTACACCAAGAGAAAATATCTTTTAACTGTGGATTTCTGGCTTCAATTTTGTAAAGATTTTATTCAATAAGTTGACACCATAATTATTTAAATGACCATTACCATAGATGGCTTGCCAAACTGTGCGCGCATGCACAGTCCTCATCACTTCCAAGCAGGAGGCTGAGTAACATACAAGCAGCTGCTTAGGAATGCAGAACATCAGAGCACGTGTTTCTCTCTCTCTCTCTCTCTCTCTCTCTCTCTCTCTCATATATTCACATATATATACATACATACACACTGCCGTTCAAAAGTTTGGGGTCACTTTGAAATGTCCTTATTTTTGAAAGAAAAGCACTGTTCTTTTCAATGACGATCACTTTAAACTAATCAGAAATCCACTCTATACATTGCTAATGTGGTAAATGACTATTCTAGCTGCAAATGTCTGGTTTTTGGTGCAATATCTCCATAGGTGTATAGAGGCCCATTTCCAGCAACTCTCACTCCAGTGTTCTAATGGTACAATGTGTTTGCTCGTTGCCTCAGAAGGCTAATGGATGATTAGAAAACCCTTGTACAATCATGTTAGCACAGCTGAAAACAGTTGAGCTCTTTAGAGAAGCTATAAAACTGACCTTCCTTTGAGCAGATTGAGTTTCTGGAGCATCACATTTGTGGGGTCGATTAAATGCTCAAAATGGCCAGAAAAATGTCTTGACTATATTTTCTATTCATTTTACAACTTATGGTGGTAAATAAGTGTGGCTTTTCATGGAAAACACAATTGTCTGGGTGACCCCAAACTTTTGAACGGTGTGTGTGTAAAAAAAAAAAATAATAATAATAATTTAAAAAAAAAAAAAAAAAAATATATATATATATATATATATATATATATATATATATATATATATATATATATATGGTCTCCATCTTTCTAAACTGCATTATCAAAATTCTGGCACGGATTTTATTGATTGAAATATTATGCAGACAGTAATGGATGCTCACTCGGAGCCTAGTCATGAGTGCGTGCGTGCGTGCAGGCTGTGGTGTTTGAGCTAGCATTAGTGGTGTACACGCTGACTCACTACACACAGTTAATAACACTGCCCTAATATGGGCTTTTTAATAGTTTTTCATTAATTGTTAATCTTTAGCATTTATTTAACTCCTCCTTTTGAACACTTCTGCCTATTTTTGGCAGTACCTTGTTATGACTGTGTGTCGGAGTGTCCTGTTACACTTTGGAGGTCACTCTTATAAAAAAAAAAAAATCTTGTGCTGCTTAATGAAAACAGCTGTGACTGCATTTTCCACTTTTACTTCCTATATCGGAGGCAAAAATAAAATACTCTGCTGTTTTTTTAGCAATTTTTCACTGAAGTCAAGGTTCTTATTCACAGAGCCTGAGGCGGATAATTGTTATTGTAAATACGCGGGCGATTTTTTTTTTTTTAAGAAATCTTTTTATTTAAATCTTCAAAAGTGGCATGCAAAGGTAATGTGTGTGGACTTGTCCCTTCTCTACACCAACTCTCGATACTTGGTTTTGATGCTAAACTTCGTAGCCTCTTTTGTGCTTTTAGGAACAGGGGAAGCCATGATCTAATGGTTAGAGAAGCAGCTTTTAGAGCCAAAAGGTCACTGGTTTGATTCCCTGAACCAGCAGGCATGGCTGAAGTGCTCTTGAGCAAGGCACCTGCTCCCCAGGCTGCTCTGGGTATGTTGTACATCATTCTGAATAAGAACATCTGCTAATTAACTCCATGTACAGATTATGAAAGAAAATGCTGTTAATTCTTCCACAGTGACGAAGTGATTGGCTGCCGTTTTGTTGAGTTGCTCGAGGTGATTTTGGTCGAGAGATTCAGATTTATTCATGATTATTAATGATTATTATTAATAATCATCTCCGTATTATACTAAAGGAAATTAATCAGTGACTGGCTCTTGTGATGAAGCAGAGTTCTAATTTAATTAGATTAGGTAGAACTTAATTGATCCCTTTGGGAGGGTTCCCTCAAGGAAATTTATATATTTTTTTCATGGCGGCACGGTGGTGTAGTGGTTAGCGCTGTCGCCTCACAGCAAGAAGGTCCGGGTTCGAGCCCCGTGGCCGGCGAGGGCCTTTCTGTGTGGAGTTTGCATGTTCTCCCCGTCTCCGCATGGGTTTCCTCCGGGTGCTCCGGTTTCCCCCACAGTCCAAAGACATGCAGGTTAGGTTAACTGGTGACTCTAAATTGAGCGTAGGTGTGAAGTGTGAGTGTGAATGGTTGTCTGTGTCAGCCCTGTGATGACCTGGTGACTTGTCCAGGGTGTACCCCGCCTTTCGCCCGTAGTCAGCTGGGATTGGCTCCAGCTTGCCTGCGACCCTGTAGAACATGATAAAGCGGCTTGAGATGAGAGATTTTTTTCATGATTTTCCTATCATGGCATTTTGCAAATGGTTTTTATTCCTCTAGCTCAGCAGGTACGTGTTAGTTCCCTAGTAATTAAAAAAACCCAGCATGGTCACTTTTTTTTTATCCATTGATAGTTGCAGTGAATATTGTGGAACAGCCACAAAACAGGTTCTAATAAACATTCCAATTTTTTTTTTTTTTTTTTTTTTTTTTGTTAAGACAAAAAAAATGCAGCTATTCATGTCGGGAAGAAACTGAAATAGAAGACTTTTCCAGTTTATAAATCAAGACCACCTGACCAGTGATACAGCACTGGTATAAATGGTGATATCGTGGATTATGTGCATATTTGACTTCCTGGAAATATAAAAGGCCTAATTTTGTACTTAACTCTTCACCAGAGATAAAATCTTTTATTTGGCTAGTCGTAAAATCTCTTAACGAGACATTAACACTGAAACTCTGCTGCCTTTGTTTTCATCAGTAGTCCATAAACTCCTGAATGTTTATTGGAGCATCAGCCAAAAATCATGATCAGCAGAAACGGTGTGAGGAGTGCATACAAAGTCTTACAAATGTGGGTTCATTTGATCTGACGCCATCATAAAGCTGACTCAAATTGTACAGAGTCAGCATTTGTCAGAATATAAAACGCTCTCAGTAGCAGATAGTGTTTAACCTTCACTCTCATTACTGTGATATATAAAACCTCTTCAGCCTGTCTCAAGATCGCATTTACAAACTGCACTTCTATGATGCAGTCAAACTTCCCAAAATTCTGACATCAACCCTATCAAAAAATACTCACTGGCCACTTTATTAGGAACGTCCATCCACCTGCTGTTTGATGCAGTTCTCTAATCAGCCGATCCCTTGAGAGCAGCACGATGCATAAAGTCATGCAGATACAAATCAAGAGCTTCAGTTAATGTTCACTTCAAACATCAGAATGGGAAAATTGTGATCTCAAAGTGTGACTTTCACTGTGGCATGGGTGTTTGGTGCCAGATCAACTGGTTTGAGTATTTCAGAAACTGCTGATCTCCTGGGGTTTTCACACAACAGTCTCTAGAGTTTATGGTGCGACAAACACTGAATGAGTGACTGTTCTGTGGGTGGAAACGCCTTGTTGGCAAGAGAGGTCAGAGGAAAATGGCCAGATTGGTTTGAGCTGCCAGGAAGGATATAGCAACTCTTTACAACTGTGGTGAGCAGAAAAGCATCTCGGCATGCAACAGCAGAAGACCACATTGGGTTCCGTTCCTGCCAGCCAAGAACAGGAATCTTAGTCAAGAACAAGTTCCTATTAACGTGGCTGGTGAGTGTATGTGGGTTATGCTTAAGTCAGGTCAGTGCTGGGAAACCAACAAATTTTAATTGAACTCTTCTAATTCTGTCAAGAAAAGTGGCCAAATGGCAAACCTGAAATCTGCCAGAATTTTGTCAAGTGAACTTTTAAGGGAAATTTAACCAAATATTCTGTGCTGTATGTACAATTTTGACTTATTTTTCAGAATAAATTAAAACTTGGCAATTGTTTTTTAATTAATGATGAATGTTGGACAGTCATTTTGTTACAGAAAAAGAACTGTTTAAAGAAGTCATTGTCCATAATGAGATCCCCAAAAGAAATCCTTTCCATGTTGTCGCTCCTCAGCTTTGGCATTACTTTGGAAATGGACTTCACAAATTCTGCATAACTTCTCGTAAACATTTAGAAAACAGCCCCCGTGTGATAATCGACTACAGGCAATAAATGGGGTGCTGTCAGAGACTGGAAGAAGAGAAGGAGAAAATGAGAAGTATTTTTAGTCACTTTCTACAGTTTCTTTAGTTATTGAGGTAAACAGACACGGGTCTGTCTCTGTAGAGATTCTGTCTCTGTAGAGATTCTTTCCATGTTGTAAGACGCTTATAATATCATGAGCCCATTAGTGGTGAAAATAAGCAGCTTACTCTGATGCTGCTGATTTCCCTGTAGAATTATGCTGTATAGCCATTTTGTGTTTGCTAGTTAGTGTTCTGACTGGACTGATTTTCAATCGTATGCGTGTCTCATAAATTTGGACCCAAAGAAATGGGGAAAATGGGGCCCAGCTTAAAAGAATCACTGTGCTTTTCTTTAAAGATCTAGAATATTTCCCCCATTTTACAACTTGCATAAATTTTTTTTTTTTAATTTGTAAAAATTTAGATTAATACAAAATTGTAATACTTTTAAAATAAAGATTTTAGTATTGTCATTTTATAAGTTTAGTCTGTACAAAATTAACACTTTAAAGCATTCTTCAATATGATTTATTAGATCACTTGAATATTCCATACAAAAGAAATATTCTGTAATTTAAGCTTTTTACATCTTATTTTAAAGAGTCAATGCAAAAATTCAACATTTTAATGTTCTAAAATTTTAAAGTGCATATCACGGGTAAATTCAGGAGCAAGATCAATGCAATTCTCCTATTTTATATTAAACTTTTGGTCAAATATCTGTAACATTCTGCATTCTCTGCAATATTTATTTATTTATTTTTATTTATTTTTTTTACCTTGCGCAATACCAGAAAAATTCAGTTGAAATCAAGCCATTTGAGGCGAATTGGTCCGCCTCTGAAAAAACTTGGCATTTGGATTTCCCAGGAAACATTGATTTTCGTGACGTCGCGTGTGGGACGCCTCCTTCTGAATCCTACGTCAGCGCTGGTTTGTTTATGAGAAAATGACCTGGTGGTTTTCAGCAAATTTCTTCAACGTTATCGTGTAATTATTAAAATGGTTAACAGATGTATCGTAGGAGGGTGTAGCAACACCAATCTTGATGGGATTAGCACTCATCGTTTTGCAAAAGACCGGACAATGAGAGAGAAATGGGAGCGCTTGGTCTACACAGGCTGTGCACTGAAACCGTGCAAAGCTCGCGCAGCCTGCTGGCGCTTCTGCAGGTGACGTCACGAATCTGGCTCCAGACTCCCTTGGGATTTTTCAAGACGTGTTTTATTTTTTTCTGCTGTAGACAGATGGCCTTGTGCAAAAGTACCCTTCTGGATGAGTGTGTAAAGGGACATTCTTTCATATATTTCAAAAAAAAAAAAAGAAATTTGGTCCAGAATATGCCCTTTAAGGTATTCAATTAAAGGTTCAGATGTACAGTAAAGGTTCATATACAGTACCAGTCCAGAGTTTGGACATACCTACTCATTCATAGGCTTTTTTTCTGTATTTTGACTATTTTTCTACACTACAATACTGAAGACATTAAAACTATGAAATAACAAACACATGGAATTATGTGGTAAACAAGTGTTAGTGTTTTATTTTAGATTTTTCAAAGTAGCCACCATTTTACCTTGATGCTTTGCACACTATTGGCATTATCTTAACCAGCTTCATGAGGTAGTCACCTGTTAATTGGTGAAGTTTCTTGCCTTCTTAATGTGTTTGAGATCAAATGGTAAATACGGTAAATAGCTCTATTCTACAACTGTAGTAATTCATATGCCAAGAATCGCTCAACTAAGTAAAGAGAAATGACATCCATTACTTTAAGACATGAAGTGTCTTAATAAAAATAAAAAAAAAACAGAATTGGGTGAGGCCAAACTTTTTTTGTGTGGGGTTTGATCATTTTGAAATGTTAGATTTAGTACAAAATTATTCCTTTAATATTAATAAAACACTGTGTTTGACTAAAGGTGGTAACTTGTCATTTCTGACCTCGGACAAGGAAATGCCAAAAAACTCGACATGGAATTCTTACTCAAGAACCGAGTTCAGTAAGTAACATCAAATCTCAGTATTGGCATTAACTTGAACGTTTTAAAGGTTCAGCACAAAATTAATGCTTTACTCTTGTAAATATTTAGTAATTAAAAAAAAAAAGTAAGCTTCAATAAAAACTTGCAGCTGTGTCCAGTCAATGGGTAATTTTTTTTTTTTTTTTTTTTTTTTTTTTTAAAGTTGACAGTACTTGAGATCCCGGAAGAATTTAGTGCTTCATAATTTAGCATGATGTTGATCATCCCATTCTGCTCCAAAGCCTCTTTATCTTCAATATTGGAAGACATCTACAGCGTTGTATTAAAAATGTACTAACTCAAATCATAAGCACCTTTTGAACATAATCCATAAAACTTGTTTACGGATTTTGGCAGAATTTTCTGGACATTGATGATTGCAAAAACAAGATCAAGCTAAAAATTTACAGGCCTTGATTTTATATTTGCGTTGTTTCACAGGAATAACTGATGTTTATAGCTGACGAGTGTCCTCATTCAGAAGTAAAAATAATAATCCACATTTAGATCTGTCACACTAAGCATGTAAAAAGTAAACCGGTTTGTAAGAAATCTCATTCAAGGCTTAAACATGAGACCTTTCTGATTCAAACAGATGTGACAGCAGTATGTCTGTGTACAGGAAGGAAGCAGCTCCTTCCTATCATGTGTGTGATCATGTTCAAGGTTTGAACATTCGATAGTTCAGCAGTTCAAGGCCACTTTTTGTTCACACTAACAAACGATGTGATGGGTGATCCTTTATTTTTGAGGACCGAACTCCAGCAATAGGCAAATTGAAGACTTTTTCAAAGTAATTATTTGGAAGGACGAATCATAAATGTGTTTGCGAGCATGTTTTGGTTTCCCAGAAACCTGGAATAAAAAATGTAAAAGCTAGTCTAATTTAAGTCAAATGTATTACAGGCTATTTAATTGTCCACATTTTTTGAAACGTAACACATTTGTTTGGCGTGTCCACCGTACAAGTCCCTGCGAATGAGCCATTACTATATAGAAACGATAAGATTTATATTTACTGAACCTGTTCAATTATTTATAGTTGCACGACTGTCAGAGCTGCTGTTCTAGAAGATGAGAGCTGTGGTATAAAATGAGAAGTTTCAGTACTGGCTGCTGTGTTGAGGCAGACCGTGGTTGGCGTTGTTACTTTCCCTTCCAGCATTTTGCCTCTTGGTAACAAATACAACATTTAAGTGAAATGTTTTCTCAACAGCGGGTTACTCGCATCTGTTCAAGGCTTCGGAGGCTGGTTAAATGGAGAAGATGGTTCTTGACTGTTTCTGGAAGCGCTCTTGTGCATTCCTGAAGTGGTTTGTTTCGCAGCAGTAGAGGATACAAAATTGCAATCTAAACACAATCAAGGTTAAAATCAGCCTTCCACAAGGGGGTTATTCAGGATGTGGCTTGGTTTAATTTTGAGTTTCCAGCAATATAAACATAGTCGGGATTTTTCCCCCCAACATAATGTGATGTTCATTTTCTGTACTTGAATAGATTTTCATTCAATAATGAAATTGTGTACAGTACCGGAAGCATTTATCCTCTTGCACAGGGTTTTGTTGTGGGTGGGGTTTTTTTTGGGGGGGGGGTTCCCCTAATTTCAGGGCTGGTGGTTATATGTTTTGAGGTAAGGCTGCAATGAACTATTTTGATAATTGAGTAATGAGTAAAGTTCCCCACCCTCCCCTACTCTCTCTGTCTAGGCCAGAGGACGCTGCAGCACAGTGGAGATGTTCTGGAGACCCAGGTGGTTGTGAACCCATCCCACAGTTTGGTGTGTTCAGAGGTCAGACAACGTGTGTGTGTGTGTGCGTGTGCTATCAGGATGTTTTAACTAACAAGCATTACAAAGCTGCTTTGCATGAAATGGATCACTTTTTAGTAATCCCAGAGAGAAATTGACAAAATGGTGGTGCCTTTTTGTTCTTGATCTGCATTAATGATCAGAGAGCTGTTTCGCTCCCTTATCAATGTAAAGTGTTCAGCTGAATGAAGTATAAACATGGGTTTTCTGCATCCTCTTGACATTTGCAGTCCAACACCCTAGAAATGTCACATTTTGTGGGGGTATGGGAAAAACAAGCAGATGGCGCTGTGACTGAATTCTTGGAAAAAAAGAGAAATCCTATTGAGACAGTTCAACAAACATGGTGGTAAAAACAGTCTGACTAAAGGTTTCTAAAACCTCACTATGGCCCTCTTCACGTCTGGTATGAACACGTGTCCTGCAGCTCTAAGCACAGGGTTGCTGTGGCAACCTATAGGCTTTTCATCTCATACAGTGCTTAGTCACATAACCACTCAGTGACGCCCTCACTGTCGTAACCGTGGCGGTAAAGCCAAACTTTTTGTATTTAAGTTCACACAATATTGGGCTATTTAATATGGTATTAATGAAATTCATTTATTTGGTATACAGGGTTAGTCAAAATTGTTAACACTAATGGATTATTTTTCTCTTGCAGATAGATGTACGTTATTGGTGACAGATTAAATGGTACTGTTGCTCGCTGGTTTTTGTGTGTTGAACACGATGGCGAACGGCTTGAGACCGTCCTGTAAATCATGTACATATGATGCATGTTTTGTGAATAAATGGTTTCTACCACTTAAGTGTGTTTTAACATAATTTTGACTAACCCTGTATTTCCCCCTGGACATCTTGGCCATTGAGCTTTTCATCTGCCTGATAACTGCATGTGATCGGACAACTTAAACCCTACTAGGCATGGGACATACGTTACAGGGTACCCGCGGAGTCTTAAAAGTATTAAAGTATTGAATTTCATTTTCCAGAATTAAGGCCTTAAAAGTATTAAATTTCATCTTGAAAGTCTTAATTTTTTCCACAGAGGTCTTAATTTTCCAAAGAAAGTCTAACATCGTTGCGTAACCTAGATTAAATTCTCTGTGATGAAAATGAAGCAAAATCTAAAATGTTTTGCGCTGCCCTGGCGTTCACACGCAAACAGCGGGAAATTCACGTCGCGCCGTAAAGGGTTCACACGAAACGAGAGCAGCAGGCGCAGAGAGGGTGAGGGGGAGAGAGCATGGGGAAGTGCAGATTCAACCCGAAGTGGCCGCTCGACCCTAAGGCCCCGGTCACACCGCCCGAACTTTGCTGGAGCGTTCCTTGAACGGTAGGGAGGGGGGGCTGAATTTCGACAACGCTAGTCACCGCGCACAAAATGGGGAAAAAAAATCGAAAACACGGGCGTTGGCTTAGCGGTGCACCGCTGAAGCCGGCGTTGCTTTAGCGTTGGTTTAGCGGTGACGCGAGCGTTGGTATAGTGGCGTTCTGCGCATGCGGGCTTTGGCTCGGCGGGGGTATAAAGTTGGTTTAGCACCAATCATAGCAAGTCTCTCCGCATCCATGGTGATACAGTTTTACTGTAACTTTGAGCAAATTTGATATAGATGAGGTCTGAACTCAACGGCAGCTCGATTCCAAATGAGCTCCTGGTCCATTTCTCCTGTATTTATAGCCAAATTCTGGTCCCACTCCGACACCTCTATACCAACGCCAAACCAAAGTTCATTGCCGCCATGGATAGCTGCTTCAACGCCCGACACCGTTCCAGCAACCCTGTGTCCGCTCGTAAAACGCTTACAACCGCTCCACTGAAGTTTGTGCAACGTTTAATCGCCACCCGGGCAACGCTGGCGAAGCAGCAGTGGTCCAGCGTTCAAGATTTCTGCGTTGGCCTAGCGGACCCAAGCGTCCACGAACTTGCGTCTAGCGGTGCCAAACTTTGACTGGGCGTTGGTGGAGCGGGGGTGAACTTTGCCGGGGCGGAAAATTGCCCCCTCCTCACCGCTTGCAATATTTTGTGCGGCTCAAAACTTTCGGAGCGGTAGGAGGGCCCCTCGAGAAACATCAGCGGTGGCCGAGCGTATACGGCGTTGCTTTAACGGGGGCCAACTTTTGTTAAACGGTGGTGAACGGTTACGAGCGGTGATGAATTTTTTTTTCACCGCTCCAGGAACGCTCCAGCAAAGTTCGGGCGGTGTGACCGGGGCCTAAATACGCCTGGGTTAAGGGGGTTCCAAATAATGACCGTGAGGCATTATGCACTTTGTGTAAAAAAAAAAAAAAAAACCTTTCAACTAGGGACAATGGGGCTTACAGCTCTGGATTCTCACATGAAAAGTGGTAAACATATTTCATTTGCATCCACAATTCAGAAGCAGGCAGCTATACTATACTATTATAGCTATACTATTCTTTTTGTCTTTTTGAATGCTTCTCTGGCGTGTGTGTGTGTGTGTATGAGGGGTGATTGTCTGGACTTACATGGGGGTGCTCTCCTCTGCATGGTGTCCAGGGGGTGTGAGTAGAATGAATTCTGATTGATTATTTTAATAAATGTAATTTTGTTATTTCAAACACTCGTAAATACTAATTATTTGAGGTTTAATCTGGTGCTCAATATGATTTATTCTTCCCTAATGAGTGCAACAAAGGTATTAAATTTCACTTGAAATGGCATTAAAAAAGTCTTAAGTCTTAAATTTTGGTTTAACAATCCTGGGGGTACCCTGGTTACGGTCTCTCGCCGGTTTAAAAACAACACATTTGATCTTTGAAAACAGAAATGTGCAGTACCAGTCACAAGTTTGGACACACTCGTTCATTTACTTTTTACTGGTACTGCACGTGTTTGTTTGTATGTACAGCAGGGAAATGAAATGATCAAGTGGTCGCCCGAGACATGCGTAGAGACCAAATAAATGCCAGCTATGAACAGGGCCAATGTGTGGTTTGATCAAGCTCCATTGGATGGGATGTATCGAAATGGACATAGCCCTCAGTTTGAAATCTGATTAGTGTTAATGTTTTACACAAACTTGTTTTCAGCTGAGGAAATTCCATTTTTTTCAGGACCACCTACAGTAGAAAAAATGTCAGTTTCCCAGGCCGTCACACAATTACTGAATTATGATCTAATTTTTTTCGTTTGTGGTAATGCTTTCTATGGCAAGTTAATCTCCATTTGTGTCCCCTTTTTGTTTTTCCATTTCGAAGGTCCGTCGGCTTATTACCGACACGTCTCGTCACAAGCTGCTGATTCTGGCCGGACAGTGTGTGGAAGACTCTGGGGACCTTGTATTACAAAGTGGGTGCTTTTCACTGAATGACTTCATCCAGATATTTGCTCATGAAGAGGTGAGGAACTGGAAATGATGTCCATATTGTAATGCCCCATTGATTTCAGTGTGAAAATTGCCACATGGAGTAACATTTATAAATTTTTATATTATAACGCAGATTGGTGACATGTTAAGCTCGGCAGATCCTACACACAAAGCAAGCCTCACACTGAGTTGCCCCGTGTCTGGATCATGGAAGAGCTCCATGTTGGAGAAGCACAATTTGCAAGACTTTATTGAAATCAAGACCAACCCGCCAGCAGTGCTGCCTGAGATGGAAGGTCTGCAGGAGTTTACAGAGTATCTTTCTGAGTCTCTCGAACCTCGTTTGGCTTTTGAGCTCCTTGAGCCTCCTAGCACAGTTGGCTTTCTAAAACTGTCCCGTCCCTGCTGCTACGTGTTTCCTGGTGGTAGAGGGGACTCTGCCTTCTTTGCCGTGAATGGTTTTAACATATTGGTCAACGGTGGGTCTAATCCACGTTCTTGTTTTTGGAAACTGGTGAGACATTTGGACAGAGTGGACTCCATATTGATGACGCACATTGGTGCGGATAACTTGCCAGGTATAAACAGTTTTCTCCAGAGAAAAACGGCAGAACAGGAAGAGGAGGATTCGGCGGGCTCCCAGAGCAGTGAAGATTGGCAGAGGAACTTGATATCTCCAGAAATTGGAATTGTGTTCCTTAATGCTCCTGAAAGACTTAAGACACTACAAGGTGATCCTAAGGTTTTGCGCAGCTGTGATCAGGTTTCACTTACACTACAGCATCTAGAAAGGTTATCGATCTCTCCAGAATCTCTCAGTCGTCCTAACAGTCCAAATATTGAGCCATTGATTCTCTTTCAGAAGATGGGCGTTGGTCGTTTGGAACTGTATATTCTTAATCCTGTTAAAGGTAGTAAAGAACTAGAAACCTTTATGCAAAAGTGGCCCAGTAGTGCCTCTGGTGTGAAGGGTTCAGAAATCCCTTTACCTTGCCTGGTTTCAGTATGTGCACTGTTGGTATGGCATCCTGCTAGCCCTCAGGAAAAAATTATTCGTGTTCTCTTCCCTGGGTGCACGCCACAGGCAAAGATATTTGATGGGTTGGAGCGGTTGAAACAGCTAGACTTCCTTAAGCACCCAGTGGTGAGTCTACAGGATCTTGAATCACTCAAGCCTGATAAGCAACCAAAACGTACGGAGAGCAGAGAGAGCCTGAAGTCTCTTACCAAAGACTCAAGACCTGGAACTGCATCACTCAAAGACAAGGTCAGCAGAGTTGACCATAAGAAACAAGACACTAAAGTGAAAGCCAAATCTATAAGTGAAACGGGCCAAAAAGAGAGTAAAGAAGTGGAAGAAAAAGCAAAGCCAAAAGATAATGTGAAACAAAGACTCTTGAAGCCTGAAAAGCAATTGGTTAAAGAGGAGAAAAAAGAAGTGAAGAAGAAAGAGGAACGACCCTTGACAAGTCTTTCTAAGAAAGATGAACATGTTGAGAAAAAGAAGGAACCTATGAAGAAAGACTTGGGATCCAAACCTAAAAAAGACCTTAAACCTGAAATAAAGGAGGTTAAGAAAGAGGTTAAACCAGAGGAGAAGAAAACGACTAAGCCAGTTGTTAAGGATGCAAAGAAAACCTCTGGAATTGCATCTTCTGACATGAGAAAGTTATCAGGCAAGAACGGGTCATTAAAGAAGGACACGACAATCACTAAAAAGGACAGTTTATCTAAAGGGATGAAGTCTAAACCAGAGAATAATGAAGAGCACCATCTGAAACCAAACTCTGGTCAAAAGTTGTCTGAGGATATTGGAGCAGAGGTTGAGAAGTTAAAATTGGAAAATCAAGCATTGGATGAGGAAGGGAATTGTTTAGGTTCTGCAGCTAAAGGCACTGAGCAAGCTGAGAAAGATCATCAGTTGAATGGAGCACAAAGTGGGACAGACTTGTCAGAAACTCCGGAGAAATTTCGATGTACAGAGACACTATCTGCCTCAAATTCTGCTCTGGGACCATCTCCTTCACCACTTGCAAAGACTCCAAAAAGTGAGAAGTGTGTGAATTTTGATCTCGTGCCAATGGAGCACGGGTTGATGGATGGAGTCCTTGAAATGGTCTCTCCAGCAAACAGTGGAGGACAGATGTCATTCTGTCCGTCTCCTGAAAATGATAATCAAGACACTGGTCCTGAAGATGCTCATGGGGCAATTGGCTCAAAAAGTCATGTGACTGCCAACCCCACATCTTTGAAGGACATACTCCCAGATGCCTCGTCTACAGTCACATCCCTGCCTGCTGAGGAAGGTTCTCCACACTCCACTGAAGTTGATAATTCTTTATCAGTTTCTTTTGAGCAAGTAGTACCCCCTGTTGACCGGTCAGAAGATGGCTTGTACACCAATGGGCATGATTCAAAAGCGCATATGCCATTAAGGACATTCAGTAATGGTGACCAGAACTATAACGGGTCTGAGAAACATCTCTCTGGCCCGCAGGCTCTTTGCCCTGATATCCCACCTCATGATGTTGACCTGTGTTTGGTGTCACCTTGTGAATTTGAGCATCATAAATCGCCCGACAGCCAAACAGGGTTGCCTTGCCCAGGTGCTCACAACTTCTCACCTGAGAGTGACCAGTCTCAAGAGCCTGCTAAATCACTTTCGCAGTGCAACAGTAACAGTGTTTGTTACTCGTCACAAGGCCAAGAGACAACACCAACCTCGGTCACCGACTCCCTCCCTACAGTCTCGGATTCTGATGTCCCGCCAGCTACCGGAGAGTGTCCTTCACTTAGTGAAGATTTGGATTCTGATGATGAGTCTGCTGACCTTTTCCCACCCAATCATCCACATGATCATCCCAGCAGTCACTTGTTTCACATGGACCCAGCACATTCTTCTCCAGATCCTCCTCCAGCACCAATGAAGGACTTGCCCCCACTCCCACCTCAGCCTGGTGCCTGCATGGTTGACCCTGAAGCCGATTCCCAAGGCAAGTCTTCAAAGAATGTAGCTATGAAGGCCAAAAAACCAGCAACGTCGGGCACACAAAAGATGGCAGCTGCACATACTTCAGCACAAAGTAGCAAGACAAAGGCTGGTTCTCAGGCAACAAGCGGTACAATTAGGTCTTCTTCAAGCTTGGATACGAAGTCTGCTTTACGTAGTACCATTGGTAACACAAGACCAATGTCAGCAAGTGCAAAACTACAATCAGGTGATTTTACTATTTTATATCGCAGTATGGGTCAGGTTTTGGAATGTTAACCTTATTGACCGGTGCTGGAAGTCGTCCAGCTTCCCTGCAGAGTTTTAAGCATTCTTCTCTTCCTCCTCTTATCCATTTTAAGCACTTCCCCCTGAATCTAAATGCTGGGGGAAATTGTGGCTCAGAGCTGTTAAGGCTTTGGGCTACTGATCAGAATATTGTAAGTTCAAATCTCAGCACTCCCAAGTTGGGCTTTTGAACAAAACCCTTAACCCTAAAATGTAAGTTGCTTTGGATGAAAAATGTTAATCAGTATACTGTAAATGATCAAAAGGTGGAGGGTATAATCCGATGAGCTGACTCGGGTGTTGGGATTAGGGGAAAAACTTGAAACTCTGGGGTATTGGATGTCCAGGAAATTTAAGAAAACTAATTATGGAACTTTTTTTTTCCCCTTTATAAAGGTTTTTTAATACAAGAAATCAACCCAAAACAACGTTGGCATCTCCTCCTCCTCTCTTTGCAGGTTCAGCAAGTAACAAGACACATGCTGCAGCCGTTTACCTGGACCTAGCATACCTACCCTCTGGCTTTGCAGCGTCTATGGTTGATGTGGAGTTTTTCCGCCGTGTGCGCTCCTCCTGCTATATAATAAGTGGGGAAGAATTGTACAAGAACTCGGTCATGAGGCCCATCCTTGAATCGCTGTTAGAAGGCAAGGCGGCCTGGGCAGACATACAGGTCAGTTATGGTTCAACTTGTGCGTACAATAAACGAATGTGTTTAACTGTACATTTTACACAATTATTGAATTGTCCAGTAACTAAAAAAATCAAGGGGTTCCTTTTGTATGATGTTTTAAAAGCAAATTGTTAAAACCTTTCCTGCTTTTTGTTGATCATTGTAAACCCACCCGACTCATTGTAGCTTCTCATCTTTTTCAGGTCACTCTGATCCCCACTTTTGATTCACTGACAATGCATGACTGGTATCAAGAGACGCATGAAAGACAAAAAGAGCTAGCAATAACGGTACTGGGAAGCAACAGTACAGTGGCCATGCAGGATGAAACATTCCCTGCCTGCAAAGTGGAGTTTTGAATGGGAAATTGGGGGGGGAACAAATTCACTCCTCCCATTTTGAGCACTCGGGCCAATTCAGCTGTAACATTTCATAGAAGTTTTTGTTCAAAGCTTAGTAGCATTTACATAACTGCTCAGATATGCATTGAATTAATTAGCATAAACTCTGAGAATTAGCTAAAACAAACTGTGACTCTCCATTAATGAAGATTTACAGAAGTTATTGGTATTATGTTCTAGATCGTGTGTGAACAAAAGGAGTAAACAAAAGTTTGGGGTGTTCTTTTTTTTTTTTTCTATGCCGTAGTGAAATATTGATTGTTTTAACAGTCCCAAGCTGTATAGACTTCACACATCATTTTTCTTTCCCTCATTACTACAGTCGGTTTTTGCATGGTTGCACAGTTTGGATTTTTAGCACAAATGGGGATACACAAAACGCAGTGGACTTATGTAATGGACGAGGAGGCTGGACGGTCAATGCACCGGTCCCACGGGGTTATTTTTAATCCTCTCTAAATGACAAAGGGTTTGCTTTGGGTGTTTTATCATCAAGCAATCCCCTCCCCCCACCATGCTTTACCTGTTTCCTGAACCATAATGAATGATTCTTCTGTTGGGATGAAATCACAATTGCATGTTTTGAACAGTTTCAGTATTTGTTTCATCTTCACATTTGTTGTTGATGGTAATCATCCACCACACAAGCACCAGTGTTTAGGAACGACTTGTTTACTGCATCCTTGGATTTATGCTGCGTTCAACTAAAGCTTGTAACTTGGAATCTGCAACCTCAAACCAAAGAAAAAAATCTCCCCTTAACTTGGAAAGTTGGGAAGGTCTCCTTAACTTGGCTTATGACTTCATATCAATAGTAAAAAAAAAAAAACTACTTTGAGTTAATAGTCCTAATATTAATCAACCTGGTCAAATCCGTAAGACACAAGCTTGCTGTTTAGATGTAAATACAGAAGTTTATGATCACTTTTCTGTTGGCTGACCTAGATTAACACGCGTCCATGTTTTTCACTTTATAGCTCAATACACCAAGCTTAAATATTACACAAATCAGACTTTCCATTTCTGAGTTAAGTTGAATGTAGCATAAGTGTAGTCCAGGGCTAATTTTATCTAGTGACGGTACACTGTGAGCCAATTTTGTTTTAGAAAACAATCATGTATATTCTTTGCTTTTACAATTGTTCTGTTTTGATGCATGGTAATGAGTCTGTTAATTACCGTTTCCTGGATTACAAATTTCCAGATTTTGGTTCAGGATATAGTATGACAGATTTGTTTGGAGCTTTTTCAGCATCTTAAGGCTTCATTTTTCCCCCCAAAAATTCACGACATGAATGCTTCACCCCATTTTGTAATCGGCCACCCGAGACAGGTTTTAGTTTTGCATTGGGCCTACAGAGCTAAAGTAAACCCCAAATTGGCAGTGCAGACAGTTTTGCTGAGTAAAGAGCCCACTCAGCTCAGCTAGTTGGCGATCTGAGACTAGTGTGGTGGCATTGGCATGAAGGTTAAAGATTTCCAAGCTGGTCTGTTTTGAGCGGAGTGTATCGAAGAGGAAAGGGGGCTAGACAGACTAAAGGATTAAAGTGCTGCTGCATGGCTTCCTCTAGATCGAGCTGAAGTGTGTGCTAATGCACCACTATTAGCAGGTGAAAGTGGAAAAGGACCAACATGAAGGAAGTTTAAATCAAAACTCAGATTATCATTATAAAATAAGTCTTGGACACTACTGAGGATCAAGTGTTAAAGATTTAATATGAATGTTATTCAGGGTGGGTTTGATCTTTAATGTAGAAAAAAAAAATGCCACAAGTTGCTTTTGAGATTTTGCAGTGTTGATCTAAAACTAACTTTGGGATTACTTTTAGCAGTGGCGGTTTTTTGCATTTGTGCACCATTTGTCACACCATTGAGAAAATGGATTGCTGTAAGTCTGTCTGATCATGTTAATGGTGGACTAAGGAGTGTGGAAGTGGATACGTTGAGCATCCTAAATAGTGCACTTCTAGAGGAGACGCTTGCAAATCCAACCGCTTGGGGTGATTTTTTTTTTTTTTTGGTCCCCCCCCCCCCCCCCCCCCCCCCCATTGTGTGTGATTTAAGCAGTTTGTAATTCAACAAGTTCACAAGCCTTAAACACTATAAAATCCAAGTTGTCTGAACAAATAAATGCTTCAGATTCATGATTTGAATATTTGCAAACTGGGTTGTGTGTGAGTGGGGGGAAAAAAATCCATTTGCATTAAAGCAGTCTGCACTATTTAAAATTTTTTTTTTCCCCTCCATCTTAAAAATAATTTCTTTGTCATCTAGACATCACATCAGGTTTGTCATTTGTATCGGAGTATTAAAGCTAAGTCTTGAATCAAGGGAACTGAACTTTACAGGTGTGATATTGGCATAACTTGATTTAATATTATATAACTAGGGCTGTAGTCAAAACTTTTATTGTTGCTCCAAGATCAGGATTCATCAAGCCCATGTCTTCAGGGGAACAAGCTTGCAAGTCGGGATTGAGTCCAAAATCTATGAAATCTTTCTTGAGGCCAAGTCTTTGCATCAGCTAGTTGGCTTGTGGTCAATATGAGTATTTTTGTACAGACACTCAGCTGAGCCCATATTTATTGAGACCAGTATCCGAGATTAAGAGTGTTCAAAGTAAAAATGCCAAATGTCTGTGACTGGTCTAAGACTACCTGAGCTCAAGTCAAGACCCAGTTTTGGGGGTGGGGGGTTGAGACCAAGACTATATTTAGCAAGACTAATGGCCAAGGTTGAGACTAATCCAAGTCAGTTTAGAAAATGGCTTAGGACTAGCTGCGAGTCCTATAGCCCGAACTATAACGGTACAGTAACGTCTCCAAAATGTTTCCCGGTGTATAGGGAGTTAAACACAAGTTTTCATAGTTTTTGAGTAGATCAGGTACTAGGGTGGTGTTGCTGGTTTTAGAAACTGGTTTACCAACCAAAAAACTTTAACTAGTCAAAGTACTCATCCTGATAATTGGAGGATGATTAATACACATTTCACATGGAACAGAAAAGCTTTAGTCCAAGTGAAGACCTACAAGGTGATTTTACATTACTGTGGTAACATTTTAGCCCTTTTAACTGTTTTTTTTTTTTGTTTGTTTTTTTTTTAAAATTGAAATGTACAAGGGTAAGTCAAAGTTCTGAGACAAATGAAAATCTTATCTCTAGCTGCTTTATCCTGTTCTACAGGGTCGCAGGCAACCTGGAGCCTGTCCCAGCTGACTATGGGCGAAAGGCGGGGTACACCCTGGACAAGTCGCCAGGTCATCACAGGGCTGACACATAGACACAGACAACCATTCACACTCACATTCACACCTACGGTCAATTTAGAGCCACCAGTTAACCTAACCTGCATGTCTTTGGACTGTGGAGGAAACCAGAGCACCCGGAGGAAACGGACACGGGGAGAACATGCAAGCTCCACACTGAAAGGCCCTCGCCGGCCACGGGGCTTGAACCCGGACCTTCTTGCTGTGAGGTGACAGCGCTAACCACTACACCACCGTGCCGCCCCACAAATGAAAATCTTTATGAAAATAAATAAAGCTATTTCTTACATATCCTCCATTTAAGTCTAAACACTTCTGTAAGCAAGGCTTCTATCGGAGAATTCCTTTTTTGAACTCTTTTGAAATTATAGCATCTGTCTTTAGAACTTTTTGGCTTGCCTTGTATTTTTCAACATTGAATCTATGAACTTTTTTTTTTAAATTAAAGTCTAAATGCATTAACCAATTTTTGGACAACAATCTCATATTTGCATGATTTTTTGCTGCACTGTTTTCCTAAAAGGGGCTCTAGCATAGAATTAGCTTGGCATTAAGGATATTCTAATGATTTACTTCATCAGGATTTTGGGTAAAAGGGTTGCACTCCTCAAAGTGAGGTTATCTGTTAATATTACAATATCAAAGTATGTGAAAAAGAATGGGTTTGGGTTTTTTTGAGAATTTTGTAGGATTTCACATCCTGTTGAACATGTGACTGGTGGAATATTCCAACTATTTCATGGGGTGAATGTGTTTTTTAGGTAACAGAATTGAGTGAGTAAATGAACTAGAATTTCCGTTTTTCATGACCTGCAATGGACGACTTGTTGAAGAGGATGGTTCAAGCACGCGATGAAAAATTTGAAGTATATTAATGATTAGAGTCCAGGTAAAGTGTAGTTATACTAGACTGTGCCAATACAAAAATGCCTTTTTGGTTTTATTAATTCTTTATGGAATTTGTCTGAAACATGGACATGTGAAGGACATTTTTTCTGTCTTTTACCTTTACATACATATTTGTAGATGTAATATCAGTGGGACACAAATGATTCCTAATCATAGAATCACCATACAGTGTTTAACACTTTCAAGTAAAACACCTGTCAGTGCTGTACTGTGAATAAACCAGCACCATTTCAAATAATGGATGGTGTAAAGGGGTGCTAATACTTTGCAGCAAAACCTAATGGGCTAGTCAGTAATTAAATACCAACAATGTTACCTGTGTGTTAGATCTGGTAAATTGTCATTATGATGAAAATGTGCTGCAACTCCAGCTTCATCACCACTCGATAAAGTTCACACAACCTGAGAAAATGTGCAACTACTTTCCATGTGTGAGAGAGAGAGACAAAAATAAAATCTTATGTAGGACAGTTCCATGTAAATATCAGTCTTGCTCTGTGGGGAATCAGCACAGGAACTCTTCAGTTGCTCAGAGCAGCATGCGTCTCCAAGCCACACTGCACTGTTTCAACCAAGCTGCGTTTTTACTAGGCTACTGATTTTATTACTAATATAAAACACTTTGGGCGGCACGGTGGTGTAGTGGTTAGCGCTGTTGCCTCACAGCAAGAAGGTCCGGGTTCGAGCCCCGTGGCCGGTGAGGGCCTTTCTGTGTGGAGTTTGCATGTCCTTCCCGTGTCCGCGTGGGTTTCCTCCGGGTGCTCCGGTTTCCCCCACAGTCCAAAGACATGCAGGTTAGGTTAACTGGTGACTCTAAATTGACCGTAGGTGTGAATGTGAGTGTGAATGGTTGTCTGTGTCTATGTGTCAGCCCTGTGATGACCTGGCGACTTGTCCAGGGTGTACCCTGCCTTTCGCCCGTAGTCAGCTGGGATAGGCTCCAGCTTGCCTGCAACCCTGTAGAAGGATAAAGCGGCTAGAGATAATGAGATGAGATAAAACACTTTGTGGTGTTTCCAATTATACCACATAAATTTACCATTAATTACAATTTATTTTCATTAAAGAACAACCTATAATGCTTTCTATCTGTTTATTCTTGCACTGCTTGGCCAAAAAAAAAAATCACTTAAGTATTTGCTAATTTAAATCTAAAGAGCCTTTGGTTGGATAATTACTGCAGTAATTAACGTTTCAGCTGGCAACAGTTCTTTTAACCCTAACTGATGAGTAGCTTCTCATTTCTTCAACAACCATGTTCGAAGATGTATCAGAAGACATGGTTGTCGCAAAGATGTTATTGAATCGGATTGTTAAATTGTAAAAAATCAGCAGTAGAACTCACGGTTATGTTTAATAGTGAAAGTAAGAGAATTTCCACATGTATAATGCAACGAGAACGCACAGAATTGGGACTAAACAGCTGTGTGTCCATAAGAAAGACACTTCATAGTGGGACCAATCAGAATAAAAGGCTTCAGTTTGCTAGGGAGCATAAAGATTGGACTTTGGAGCAATGGAAAAGTTCATGTGTTGTGATGAATCCAGATTTACTCTGTTCCAGAGTGATGGGTGTGTCACAGTAAGAAGGGAAGCTCATAAAATGATGCACATATCATGCACGGCAGACACTGTACAAGCCTCTGGAGGCAACGTTATGATCTGGGGTTGCTTCAGTTGGCCGGGTCAAGGCTCAGCTTAAGGTCAAGGCTTATGTGGCAATAAAATGAAGTCAGCTGGTGACCTGAATGACCAGGTTATCACAGCAATGGATTTTTTTTTCTTCTTCCCTGATGGCACAGGCATATTCCAGGGCAACAATGTCATGATTCATCAGGTTCAAATTGTGAAAGAGTGGTTCAGGGAGCGTGAGGAATCATTTTCACACATGACTTGGCCACCACAGAGTCCTGACTTTAATTCCATTGAAAGTCTTGGGGACGTGCTGGAGAAGACTTTCCAGAGTGGTTTGACTCTCCCGTCATCAAGACAAGATCTCAGTAAAAACTGCATGCAAATCTGGATGGAAATAAATGTTGACATTGCGTAAGTTTGCCATGGTGAATGCGTGCCGTAATCAAAGCTAAAGGCAGTCCAACGAAATATTCGCGCGTGACTGCAAAGCAGCTCATGGACTTGCTGTTACAAAGCAGTGACACTGCAGCCTTCTTCAATAATTGTTACATAAACATCTCAACAGTAATTTTCACAGATTATCCATTTTTCTTTGTTAAATTTTTTTTTAGTTTTAGATTATGGGGCATATCTGCCATACAAGTCCCTGTGAAAGAGCTGTTACTAAAGAAATCATATAATATGATAAATGCATGCATTAATTTACACCTTTTGGTTTATGTTTCAGCCAGAACTATTGTCAGAGTTATTCAGTAATTAAAAAAAAAAAAGTCCATGCCTTCTGATTCAAATAATTCAACAGTGCTGTGATATAAAATGGTTTCATTTATTTTGTTCAAATTGGAGAACATTAAAATGCTTCATTGTCATTAGTATGTTAACACTTTGCTGTGGGAGTGATTTATGAAGTCAGTTTTCTTCATTCTTTAATCCACTTTAGTCCATTTAGCATCCTCTGCTGGACAGAACCACATGTCCAGGAGAGCATTTTGCGTCCTTGATAATTTCCTCTTTCCAGTGCTTCTTTTTTGACTCCACATATCCATATTAAGCTCACACCCATAAATTTATAAGTGGAGTTTGGCTTGAATAGTGGTTCACAACCACCTGGTTGTAGTCACCCACGGTCCAGCACATTATAGTGTTCCCCTGCTTGAATGACCCTTAACAACTCAGGAAGTGTTCGTTAGTTAGTGTTAGAGCTGATTGAGCTAATGACCTGGACATGAGGACTCCAGGATTGTGATCGATGATTGTGGATTGAATAAATATTAGCATTGACTTCTGAGCACTACTAGCTTTGAACACTGAATTTTGGTGAAAAGGGGACAACATTCAAGAAAAATACTCCGAGCCCATTGTAAAATCTGGTGCTGGATAATCACTGGTTTGGGCCTGTTTTGCAGTTGTTGCAGCCATGGACTCTTGTGAAGAACATCATGAATTCAGCAAAGTACTAGGACATGTTTCCCAATCCCTGTTTGCCTCTGTCGGGAGGATAACACTGCTGTAGATAGGACCTTCAATAAGATAACGAGCACAAACCTACATTGAAATCTCATCTCATTATCTCTAGCCGCTTTATCCTTCTACAGGGTCGCAGGCAAGCTGGAGCCTATCCCAGCTGACTACGGGCGAAAGGCGGGGTACACCCTGGACAAGTCACCAGGTCATCACAGGGCTGACACAGACACAGACAACCATTCACACTCACATTCACACCTACAGTCAATTTAGAGTCACCAGTTAACCTAACCTGCATGTCTTTGGACTGTGGGGGAAACCGGAGCACCCGGAGGAAACCCACGCGGATACGGGGAGAACATGCAAACTCTGCACAGAAAGGCCTTCATCTGCCATGGGGCTCGAACCCGGACCTTCTTGCTGTGAGGCGACAGCGCTAACCACTACACCACCATGCCGCCTACATTGAAATCAATCCAGAAAACATTTCTGTGTTTTGCAGTGTTGTCAGTCTCGGGATGTTAAACCTCTTTAAAAACCTGTAGCCTAAATAGAAGATTAAAATGTAGTGTTTCAAGGGGGGTCCATGTCCCTGTTAGGCATTACAAAAAAAAGACACCGTGCTCTTATTCTTTTTTACCAAATGTTAATTGTGGATGTGCGAATAAATTTGAAACAAGTGTTTTGCAGAAACATTGCTCAACCTAAATTGTTTAAAAAGTATAAATTAAAATGAAACGTGGTTTTTAAATGAAACCATATAATGAAAATATATATAATATATTGTAGCTCAAAGTAACACTGATTACCTGTGTTTTGCACAGTGCATAAAATCATGGACGGTTGAAAGCTTCGGTTAATCTCATCTCATCTCATTATCTCTAGCCGCTTTATCCTGTTCTACAGGGTCGCAGGCAAGCTGGAGCCTATCCCAGCTGACTACGGGTGAAAGGTGGGGTACACCCTGGACAAGTCGCCAGGTCATCACAGGGCTGACACATAGACACAGACAACCATTCACACTCACACCTACGGTCAATTTAGAGTCACCAGTTAACCTAACCTGCATGTCTTTGGACTGTGGGGGAAACCGGAGCACCCGGAGGAAACCCACGCGGACACGGGGAGAACATGCAAACTCCGCACAGAAAGGCCCTCGCCGGCCATGGCGCTCGAACCCAGGACCTTCTTGCTGTGAGGCGACAGCGCTAACCACTACACCACCGTGCCGCCCAGCTTCGGTTAATGTGAATGTCAAATATCCGAATGGGGGAAATGTGATCTCACTGACTTTTACTGTGGCATGGATGCTGATGCCAGATGGGCTGGTTTGTGTATTTTAGAAACTGCTGATTTGCTGGGATTTTCATGCACAAACGGTTTACATCGGCAGGTGTGGAAAACAAAAAACATCCAGTGAACAGCAAATCTTTGGGTGGGAATACCTTCATAGGTCATGAAGAGTATAGCCAGACTGGTTGGAACTGACAGGAAGTCTACAGGTAACTCAAATCACTACTCTTTATAACTGTGGTGAACATAAAATTCATGCTGCGTTCACGGTGCCTTGTAAGTGGTAATTTACATGTTATAATAATATTGTTTCCCACCTTAGCATATTCAACAAGTGAAATGTTTAAAAAAAAAAAGGCCACACATGGATGCCACCATGAAAGCATGTCTTTTGTTTGCTCTGTCAGAGTATGTAAAGCTTATAAAAGAGTTAAGGCCAATTTATGCTGACAACCCAGTCCTCGCAGATGGCGTCGCAGATAGCGTCTGCGTAGCTCCCCCACCTTCGCAGACGCTCTGCGCGCACCTCCCAAAATTTGTGACCACCGCAGAAGCCTCGCAGACAGCATCGCAGACAAGAGGGCTCTGATTGGTCCACTCTACATCCGCTGTACACGCACTTCCGCTTCCCTACTTTCCCGGTTTGTTTTGTTTTCACGACCGGCATTTTTAAAAACACGAGCGAAGATGGAGCAGCATGAAGAGCGGTTGATTAAGGAAGTACGTACATCTATACGACTCCAGTTCTAGTCATTATAAAAAAAAAAGTTCTAGTCATTATAAGTAACCGGAGGATAAACACTCCACTAACCACACCCACCAACTACTCCTAGCGACTTCGCGCCCCCTTGCGTTGTGGCGGTGAATAACATCGCGCACGCCTATTACTCCCCGCTCAACAATAAATTACAACTGTCTGCGAAAAGCTATCTGCGCAAGCCTTGTCACAAGAGCATGCAGAGGCCTTTACAGGCCTGAGTGGCTATTGGAACTGTTCTACTATCGTTAACTTCAAACATTCATGCAACGTTTTGGACTGAAATTGCAGCACAGCAACAACAGTAGCAAGTTGCTTAGTAATAAGCAATCCAGTAGACAACAGTATCATTAGCAACAAACTAGCTGGCTTTAATGATAACTTTTTAATGTTGATGATTACCTTCCTTAAACAGTGATTAGTTTGGTCAGTGTTATACATTTAACCAAATACTGTGTCTGTACATTAACGAATCTAAAGTCAGTACTGCTGTAAACGAATTTGAGGAGAGAACGAGTACTGTACACAGGAATCCGAAGCTACAGTAGGCCAGGCTCACCCAAACCAGATATGTATGTACACCCATCCACATGCTGTTTGATGCAGTTCTCTAATCAGCTGATCCCTTGACAGCAGCACAATGCATAAAATCATGCAGATACAAATCAAGAGCTCCAGTTAATGTTCACTTCAAACATCAGAATGGGAAAAATCGTGATCTCAAAGTGTGACTTTCTTTCACTGTGGCATGGGTGTTGGTTTGAGCCAGACTGACTGGTTTGAGTATTTCAGAAACTGCTGATCTCCTGGGGTGTTCACATGCAACAGTCTCTAGCGTTTACACAGAATGGTGTGAAAAACAAAAACACTGCATGAGTGACAGTTCTGTAGGTAGAAACGCTTTGTTGATAAGAAAGGTCAGAGGAAAATGGCCAGATTGGTTCGAGCTGCCAGGAAGGATATAGTAACTCATATAATCACTCTTTACAACCATGGTGAGCAGAAAAGCATCTCAGCATGTAACAGCAGAACAACACATTGGGTTCCACTCCTGCAGCCAAGAACAGGAATCTTAGAATCATGAACAAGTTCCTATTGAAGTGGCCGGTGAGTGTATATTTTTCATTATATAGTCTTTGGCTATATAATGATTATTGTTACATTTCTATTAAATTACAGTACTGAACTTGAATTATGCTGCTTCTTCATATAAACCTAAAATGCTGTCTGCTCTCTTCTGCATACATGAGCTCACAGAGAGTGACAATTAATTCGTAGGGCGGCATGGTGGTGTAGTGGTTAGCACGGTCGCCTCACAGCAAGAAGGTTCTGGGTTTGAGTCCAGCGGCCGGCGAGGGCCTTTCTGTGTGGAGTTTGCATGTTGTCTGCGTGGGTTTCCTCCACAGTCCAAAGACGTGCGGTTAGGTTAATATGGGACGGCCTTGAGCGAGGTACCTAACTCCCAACTGCTCTGGGCGCTGTTAGCATGGCTTCCCACTGCTCTGTGTGTGTGTGTGTTCACTGCTTCAGATGGGTTAAATGCAGAGAGGAATTTCACAAGTGTGTGATGAATAAAGTTGTTCTTTCTTTCTTTATCAGAGAGAGTAATACCATCATGCAGACACTAGTGCGTTTACATGCACATAGAGAAAATCGAATTTCTGTCGTAGCTCGACTGAAATCGAAGTTCTAAATGCCATGGAAACACCTTAGCTCGGCTAAAATTGAACCGAACTGGATTTCTCGTAATCGAGCTACAGTACGCGACCTAGATTATGCGATTGTAGCCGAGCTACTTAGTGCATGTAAACCCTATCGAGCTACGTAGTCAAGCTACTTACTTCAGCACTGCCCCTTCCGGAAGTGACGAGTGACGAGACCACAAGCGGGAAACACAACAGCCTCGGTCGGCATGACAACAGTAGTAGTAGCGAGCAGCAGAAGAGGTCAGGAGGAACAAGGAGAACGAACGAACGAAGAAGAGAAAATGGCGAGCAGAAACGTGCACTTCTGGAGCAATGAGGTGACAGAGTTCATGCTCATTCAGCTTAAGGAGTTGAATATATTAAAATGCATGAACACGGAACTGATAACTTTGTTTATACTCTTGAATAGCTCTTCTTCATGACGACAACCGGAAGTGTACCAACACGATGGGGCATGTAGCGCCACCTGTGGCTCGAGTGCACAATGTACCTCACACAATAGCTCGATTTCCTTGTGTGCATGTAGGATTGGATTTCTCTGGCACCCCTGCCGGGACCCTTAGCTCGATTAACGACAGTAGCTCGATTTGGATGTGCATGTAAACGCACTGGAGTAAGCCACCAGGGCCCTGTACTACGAAGCGGGTTTTCTGGCTTACCAGGGTAACTTCGAGAGTAACTTGATCACGTGCAGCGTAACTTCCCGATTAACCCATACTACGAAAGTTGGCTATGTTCAAACCGAGGTATGCTGCCATGGCAACTTATGCTGCATCTCAAACCTGCTCGTCTCAGGTCATGTTCTTGGTTAACCCGAGGTTTCCGATTAACCACACCCTTTTTAAACACCACCTCTCCACCGACATTTCCTCTAGAGACAATGCCAGCGTACCTGGATGACCCGTGCGATATCGGAGCGCAGATTAGAGATGGGATTTATGGCTCTTTGATGGGATCCGCATCTTTGTGATCCGTTCTTTGAAAAGAGCCGTTCAAAAGACTGGCTCATTTGGCTCTTTTAAAATATTTATTCAGTTTTAAGAAGACAGCGTCTAAAGAAGCCAGATCCCTCTGCTTAGACAGTGACAATATTTCTGGACATACCTTTTATATAAAGCAACCTAGACTTACATTATTGTAACCCCTAAACACTCATAAATAACCATTAAAAAACAATGAGGGCTTCAATGAATGTCCATGCAGAACGGCTTTTCTGTTAAAAAAAAAAGAACCCACTCAAGAACATAGTTATCAAGAACGCAAGAATATTTTATAGAAAAACACTTCATCTCATCTCATTATCTCTAGCCGCTTTATCCTTCTACAGGGTCGCAGGCAAGCTGGAGCCTATCTCAGCTGACTACGGGCGAAAGGCGGGATACACCCTGGACAAGTCGCCAGTTCATCACAGGGCTGCACATAGACAACCATTCACACTCACGGTCAATTTAGAGTCACCAGTTCACCTAACCTGCATGTCTTTGGACTGTGGGGGAAACCGGAGCACCCGGAGGAAACCCACGCGGACACGGGGAGAACATGCAAACTCCACACAGAAAGGCCCTCGCCGGCCATGGGGCTCGAACCCAGACCTCCTTGCTGTGAGGCGACAGCGCTAACCACTACACCACCGTGCCATCCTAGAAAAACACTTGTTTTACAAAAATATTCAAGTCTGAGATATAAAATAGATACAACTACAATAAATATAACACAAGAACATTTTAGTTTTTTTAGATTATGGCGTGCTCTTTTTCCAATGGTTTAGAGTCTTTTTTTAAGTTTGGGTGCTCTTTAATCCAAGGTATCCACAACCTTTTTTGTGATGGTTTTTGGCTTTGCATGGTTCTATCTGAAAGAAAAGACTTTTATTTTTTTCTCTCTCTCTCTGTACCCTTTGTGCATGTATGTGGGTTGTGTATACTTGCAGTGACTGGAATATATGTGTATTTTTGATGTTTTTGCAATATTTTGAATGATGGCTGTCTTGGATTGGGAGCCGTGTGAGAGGCGGGCCCAAGCCATTGATTGACAGTTTTTGATGGAAAACTTTTTAGTGTTGGGAGCTGTGTGAGGGGCGGGCTTCAGGACTAATTATCCAATTGTCTTCACCTGTCCTTTTCTACATCTTGAACAAAGCTACCTTGTTTCTTTGTGATATTGCCCTGAAGAAGGCACCCATGCCGCTACGCGTGGGCTTCGTTTTTAATTTGTCCATGTAGGACTTGTCTAAAATATTAAAGACATTTTAATCTGGAGTGCCTTAGTCAGAGATTTTTTTCTCTTTTTTGGCTGTGGAACAAGAACATTTTAATAGAAAAAAACTTATATTAAAAATATTGAAATTGTAACAAAAATAGATACAACTAAACAGTCAGATAAATAGATAAAGTTATAACAAGAACACAAGATTATTTTAATAGGAAAAAACAATTAATGCAAAAAATATATTATTAGAAAAATAGATACAACTAGACAAACAGATAAATAAATAAAATACACAAAAATAGAACAAACAAAATGACGATAGAATAAATTAAATGAACGTCCGTGCAAAGTAGTTTTCCCACAATGTTATCATTAATATCACACAACTACATTATAAACTATATACAAAACAATTTGAACTATTAGGCAAACAGATAAAACTTGAATAAATAAAAGGCAAATGCTGTTTAGCCTACTTCTTGTCCTTGGGCAAAAGCTTTTTCATCTGAAACACAGTACAGAAAAAGAACGACACACACACACACTTACCATTATGAATGATGTTTTTATATTTCATTTTCACCTGTTGCCAGGTGCGTTTGGCACTGCTGTTGCCTCTGAAATGTTCACAGGACATACACCAACTTAGTCAAAGGGACTGAACAGTCAGTCATCCTAATTCATGTGACTCTGTGCACATATCAGCTTAAGTAGGCTACTCCATGAATTTACCATACCAAATTTTATTCAGGATTTTTCAGACATTAAACAAGCTATATATGACTGGGGCCACGTCGAAGGACCATTTTCTGTGACTTGTGATTGATCATGAAGCTTTCTCTCATCTGTTCTGGAACATCCCTTACGAAAATCTACCATGGTTTTTATGTAGTGACCATGGTTATACTATGGTTTTTATGTAGTAACCATGATTCTACCATGGTATCTCATGGTTATTCTAAGTACTATGAACCAACCATAGTGTTACTATGGTTCTTCCATGGTAGTAACCATGGTTCTACTATGGTATTTCATGGTGATTCTAAGTACTATGAACCAACCATAGCATTACTGTGGTTTATCCATAGGACTGCAGTAGCTGTGGTAGCATCATAGTTGTATGTGTAATAGGTCATAGTAACTATGAAATTAGTTTAAAAAGGGATAGTATGGTTTTTAAAAGGATGCACTAACTGTAGTATTACCATGCTTTCGTCCAACAGTCAATGCTGTAGAGAAGGATCTCGATTAACAGCCCAGATACATTAACATTTACTTAGAACCTAACAATTTAAGTGAACATTGAGGTAAAATGCATATAGTACATCCTAAACAACAACAAAAACAATAATAATACACTCTAAAAATACTGGGTCAAAAATAACTCAACTTTAACCCAACCACTGGGCTAATATTGCACGAACTCAACACTAGGTTATCTTAGCCCAAACAATTGGGTTGAAACGATTGGGTGCAAAGATTATACCATAGTGAAACCATGGTTAAATCATGGTTAAACCATAGCCATGAACCATGGTCTTCATGGTTACCCAAAAAACCATGGTTAGTTTTCATAGTAGAACCATGGTTAATTTTTGTAAGGGTTTAAAAGGATGCACTAACTGTAGTATTACCATGCTTTCGTCCAACAGTCAATGCTGTAGAGAAGGATCTCGATTAACAGCCCAGATCCATTAACATTTACTTAGAACCTAACAATTTAAGTGAACATTGGTAAAATGCACCATGGTTTTCATGGTTACCCAAAAAACCATGAAAACCATGAATAACTATAAACCATGGTAAAACCATGGTTATTCATAGTAAAACCATGGTTAATTTTCGTAAGGGATGTAGAAGGGAGAATGTACTTGCGCATTTACCCGATCGGCAATTCGTTGCCAACATGCTTGCCGCTCCTTATTGGCAGCTGCTGCGTTAGATTTTGCTCTTAATGTTGTTTTGAACTCCTCGTAGCTTTGCATTATGACAGCGCATTCTTCCTCCGTGAAGTACGGCGACCGTGCCATTGTGAACAGTGGGGATTTGCGCTGATAACCTCCCCTTTAACGTGAACGCGCATTAACCCTGATTAGGTTAAACCAGGTTCAACAAATCAACTTCATAACTGGCGTCGTAGTACCGTTTAACCCCAAACAAGATAACCAGGTTTTGTCAACCCCGGTTTAGCGGGGGAACCCTGGGTTACTTCTGGGTAGGTTAACCTCCGTTCGTAGTCCAGGGCCCAGGTTTGGTCTTTTGTACTCCTGGATGGTTATGGTGTCTTCCCAGGATAGGGTGGATGTGTTTGTGTTGCACCACTCAGGAGTGAGATTTTGGATTTTGACATTTTTGGATTCTTTAAATACCCAGATGTCTTTTTTTCTACAATATTGAATTAATAATAGAAGATGCTGGAGAGGTTTCATCATTTTATCCTTTCACTAATTTGTATTTTACATGAGAGGCAAACTGTAACAGGGAAACTGCCCAATCACAGGCCTCGGGGGCGTGGTTATGTCGGGGGCGGGACACACCTGAATAGTAAACAGACATTTTCAGTTTCGTTTCTTCACTCGAGCTGCGAGACTTTAGTTTCGTTTGTAACCTCTCCGTGCTGGACTTTAACTCGGGGTCGAGTTTTGTACTTTTCTAATTTTCTAATTCTGTCTTTTGTTTTCCTCGCGATCCTAGCTCAATAATAGAGTAGCAATTTCATTTGGTTTTTATTTACTTTACTTTCACGGTTTACACGTTTATTCTTGTGTGATTTCTGGAAGGGTTCCTGTCAGTGTTCATCATGGATGCTTCTTTACCATTCGCCAGCTGTACATCCTTACTGACTCAGACTAAAGAAGCAAACGAGAAGCCACCAGGTGTTTTTAATTTTGAAGGCAGGGTTTTTATTTGTTGTATACTATGTTTAATAATTTTGCCTATTGTTGTTTTCCACTTGGCTTTATCAGTTATATAGATCTGGGCATAATAAGCACCTACAATTGTATATCAAGCATTTCTTCCTATTATGTACAGAGTTTTCTCATCTCATCTCATTATCTCTAGCCGCTTTATCCTGTACAGGGTCGCAGGCAAGCTGGAGCCTATCCCAGCTGACTACGGGCGAAAGGCGGGGTACACCCTGGACAAGTCGCCAGGTCATCACAGGGCTGACACAGAGACACAGACAACCATTCACACTCACATTCACACCTACGGTCAATTTAGAGTCACCAGTTAACCTAACCTGCATGTCTTTGGACTGTGGAGGAAACTCACACAGAAAGGCCATCGCCGGCCACTGGGCTCAAACCCAGGACCTTCTTGCTGTGAGGCGACAGTGCTAACCACTACACCACCATGACGCCCCCAATATGGAACAACGTATCATAAAACTCACACATCACACATCACATTATCTCTAGCCGCTTTATCCTTCTACAGGGTCGCAGGCAAGCTGGAGCCTATCCCAGCTGACTACGGGCGAAAGGCGGGGTACACCCTGGACAAGTCGCCAGGTCATCACAGGGCTGACACATAGACACAGACAACCATTCACACTCACATTCACACCTACGGTCAATTTAGAGTCACCAGTTAACCTAACCTGCATGTCTTTGGACTGTGGAGGAAACTCACACAGAAAGGCCATCGCCGGCCACTGGGCTCAAACCCAGGACCTTCTTGCTGTGAGGCGACAGTGCTAACCACTACACCACCATGACGCCCCCAATATGGAACAACGTATCATAAAACTCATCATTATAAAAAAAAAATCAGTTGTAACTGAGTGATAACTTACCGATATTGAATGCTGATCAAATGTAATTCGACGTTCTGTTAATCCAGTGTACATGTACAAAGTTGTAACAATAAAAATGGTACAAGTCCAAAAAGCCTGGACAACAACCCAACTTGTATACAAGCTATATACAGGTTGACAGTTCAAGTTCACAATTCCTTTTTGTAGTAGTTAATTGTTACAAGCGGCACGATGGTGTAGTGGTTAGCACTGTCGCCTCACAGCAAGAAGGTCCTGGGGTCGAGCCCAGTGGCCGGCGACGGCCTTTCTGTGTGGAGTTTGCATGTTCTCCCCGTGTCTGTGTGGGTTTCCTTTACAGTCCAAAGACATGCAGGTTAGGTTAACTGGTGACTCTAAATTGACCGTGAGTGTGAATGGTTGTCTGTGTCTATGTGTCAGCCCTGTGATGACCTGGCGACTTGTCCAGGGTGTACCCTGCCTCTCTCCCATAGTCAGCTGGGATAGGCTCCAACTTGCCTGCGACTCTGTAGGACAGGATAAGCGGCTACGGATAATGGATGGATTCATTGTTATATTGCAGTTGTTCAAAACAAAAGGACTTTGCTGAGTGAAGTCCTCTTGTAAAAGTCTCCGTTACTTTTCCTCACCTGCAAGTAGAACTTTATATTTCTGATGTTGCTCTCTTTTCCAGTTTTTTGATGCCCATTGGCATGTTTTTCTCTTGTAAATATGCGTGAAGAATATCCAGTGAAGTTTTGTAGCCTATCGGGCATTCAGCGCATCTTTCTATTTAAATCTTACGCTTTGAATGAAGCAAACCTCATGGCCATTTTTGTGAACAAACTGCCAGTCACTCATGAGTGCGGAAGTTTTACGTCTCCAACGTGTGTCTTTACCAGTTTTTCCATATATTTAATGTGGAAGATTAAATGTGTGAAGAATATCCAGGGAAGTTTTTGTAGCCTTTCGAGTGTTCAGCGCATCTTTCTCTTTAAAGCTTCAGCTTTTAATGAAGCAAACCTCGTGGCCATTTTTGTGAACAAACCATCAGTCACTCGCTAGCACGGAAGTTTTACGTCTCCGACGTGTCTCTTTTCCAGTTTTTTTTAATGTCCGTTGATATGTTTTTCTCTTGTAATTATGTGTGAAGACTATATAATGAAGTTTTGGTAGCCTTTCGGGTGTTCAGCGCATCTTTAGTTTCAGTTTATTTATTTAGTTTTTAAACAGAGCACTGAATTAACCCCATCTCTCTCTCCTGGCCGACAAAGAAATGATTGTGCACATGCGCAACAGAAAAGTTTTGTCATTAGATCTTTGTGTGTGATGTCGTGTTGTCTTGACAATATTATAACTATATTGCACGCTCATTCTCCATTGGGGAGAGTGGCGTAATACATGGAGGATAAGTGATATGATAACAATATTGCATGCCATCAATAAACCCACTAGAAGGGAATAGAATATATGTTTTTATTCCATGGAAAACGTGGCCCGAATGTATAGTAATTAATTTTATTGAATGCTATTATGCAGTATGATTATAATAGTAATGCATGACAAAGACAGCAACAGCACTTGGAACAGTTGTAGGTAGCTCCATTTTGTTTTGTGTCTCAATATTTTGATTTAATAACATAATTATAATCTCACTCACTGTGAAATATTTGACAGCATGTTAATCTTTCAGCCAACAGTGTGTATGTTGTGACTTTTTGACAATGTAGTATGTCCAACAGTTAAGAACGATGATAAGCAGATCGGAACACTTTTCAGTTTCGGAAAACCAGCAGATGTTTCATTCCTGGATAAAAATAAAAACAACATTTCCAAAGGCAAAAACAAGGATGCGGTTGTAACCAGAGGTAAGAAATAAAATAGAAAATATTAAATCAGAATAATCATATTATTGTGAACAATAATTTGCTGGCTTCCTCAGTCTTGTTTTCTTTCAAAGGTTTATTTACCATAAGGAATCTTGGCACAAACCATTCAATGCCTCTTCTACTCTAGTAATTTTTCACTGATTACACTTTTTAGTCGTTAAACAATGATACTATAGATTTTACAACCCCGATTCCAAAAAAGTTGGGACAAAGTACAAATTGTAAATAAAAACATAATGCAATAATTTACAAATCTCAAAAACTGATATTGTATTCACAATAGAACATAGACAACATATCAAATGTCGAAAGTGAGACATTTTGAAATTTCATGCCAAATATTGGCTCATTTGAAATTTCATGACCGCAACACATCTCAAAAAAGTTGGGACAGGGGCAATAAGAGGCTGGAAAAGTTAAAGGTACAAAAAAGGAACAGCTGGAGGACCAAATTGCAACTCATTAGGTCAATTGGCAATAGGTCATTAACATGACTGGGTATAAAAAGAGCATCTTGGAGTGGCAGCGGCTCTCAGAAGTAAAGATGGGAAGAGGATCACCAATCCCCCTAATTCTGCGCCGACAAATAGTGGAGCAATATCCGAAAGGAGTTCGACAGTGTAAAATTGCAAAGAGTTTGAACATATCATCATCTACAGTGCATAATATCATCAAAAGATTCAGAGAATCTGGAAGAATCTCTGTGCGTAAGGGTCAAGGCCGTAAAACCATACTGGGTGCCCATGATCTTCGGGCCCTTAGACGGCACTGCATCACATACAGACATGCTTCTGTATTGGAAATCACAAAATGGGCTCAGGAATATTTCCAGAGAACATTATCTGTGAACACAATTCACCATGCCATCCGCCGTTGCCAGCTAAAACTCTATAGTTCAAAGAAGAAGCCGTATCTAAACATGATCCAGAAGCGCAGACGTCTTCTCTGGGCCAAGGCTCATTTAAAACGGACTGTGGCAAAGTGGAAAACTGTTCTGTGGTCAGACGAATTAAAATTTGAAGTTCTTTATGGAAATCAGGGACGCCGTGTCATTCGGACTAAAGAGGAGAAGGACGACCCAAGTTGTTATCAGCGCTCAGTTCAGAAACCTGCATCTCTGATGGTATGGGGTTGCATTAGTGCGTGTGGCATGGGCAGCTTACACATCTGGAAAGACACCATCAATGCTGAAAGGTATATCCAGGTTCTAGAGCAACATATGCTCCCATCCAGATGACGTCTCTTTCAGGGAAGACCTTGCATTTTCCAACATGACAATGCCAAACCACATACTGCATCAATTACAGCATCATGGCTGCGTAGAAGAAGGGTCCGGGTACTGAACTGGCCAGCCTGCAGTCCAGATCTTTCACCCATAGAAAACATTTGGCGGATCATAAAACGGAAGATATGACAAAAAAGACCTAAGACAGTTGAGCAACTAGAATCCTACATTAGACAAGAATGGGTTAACATGCCTATCCCTAAACTTGAGCAACTTGTCTCCTCAGTCCCCAGACGTTTACAGACTGTTGTAAAGAGAAAAGGGGATGTCTCACAGTGGTAAACATGGCCTTGTCCCAACTTTTTTGAGATGTGTTGTTGTCATGAAATTTAAAATCACCTAATTTTTCTCTTTAAATGATACATTTTCTCAGTTTAAACATTTTATATGTCATCTATGTTCTATTCTGAATAAAATAAGGAATTTTGAAACTTGCACATCATTGCATTCCATTTTTATTTACAATTTGTACTTTGTCCCAACTTTTTTGGAATCGGGGTTGTATCTGTTTATAGTTACATTTAATTTTGTGGAATGCCCAAGAAACAAGTTAGTTCCTGTTCTCACTTACATTATAGCAGCTATAAACAACCATCTCCGTGATTACATTTTTGTTTTTGTTTTTTTGTTAAATAACACATTTTTTAAATCCATTTGTTATTAGGCTTTGATTATGTTATGTGAACTGTCCCTGTAAATGAGCTGTTACTCTAAAAATAATATAGTCTTATTAACTTACAGAGAGAAAAAGAGAAGCTGGTGACAGAATGACTATTTATATTTGTTATAATGTCAGGGAGAACAGAAACAACTTGTTTTATGGACTGTGCTGGAATTGTGCTGGAACACAATCTTCTTATTTCTAGCCCAGAACCTTAACCACTTAGCCGCCACTGCCTCTTTTGGTATATTTTAAATGTAATTATAAACATAAAAAGTACAACTTGTCATTCTTTAATTAAAAAAAAAATTGTTGGCAGGGCGGCACGGTGGTGTAGTGGTTAGCGCTGTCGCCTCACAGCAAAAAGGTCCGGGTTCGAGCCCCGTGGCCGGCAAGGGCCTTTCTGTGTGGAGTTTGTATGTTGTCCGCGTGGGTTTCCGCCGGGTGCTCCGGTTTCCCCCACAGCCCAAAGACATGCAGGTTAGGTTAACTGGTGACTCTAAATTGACCGTAGGTGTGAATGTGAGTGTGAATGGTTGTCTGTGTCTATGTGTCGGCCCTGTGATGACCTGGCGACTTGTCCAGGGTGTACCCCGCCTTTCACCCGTAGTCAGCTGGGATAGGCTCCAGCTTACCTGCGACCCTGTAGAACAGGATAAAGTGGCTAGAAATAATGAGATGAGATGAAATTGTTGGCATATTACTGTGGTATAAGAGAACGAAAACATTTTCAGAAGATGCTGTTACAGGAAAATAATCACCACAACAGTAACTTTATCATATTGTTGATTATTTTCCTATAACTCTGTGTCCTGTGATTGTTTGTCCCTTACATACTGTATTACTAACTCACTTTGCAGCTGTGTGGCCAGCTTCACCTCAACTAGAGACTCCATGGAGATCAGTGAACTGGACCTCGAAGTCAGTATTCCAGCAGCTTTACTCCATACTCATGTAAAATACATGTGTACACAGAGTGTTTAAAATGTGTTGTGTATGGTGCAAAAAGATCCAGGGAAGAACTGATGGAAAAGGTTGAGTCATACAGACCGGCCTGCACGGCTGTGTCTGAGGCCAGAGTCCTGCTTCTGGGTCCTGTTGGTGCAGGGAAGTCCAGTTTCATTAGTTCTGTGCAGTCAGTCTTTTCTGGACGCGTCCTGAACCGGGCTATGGTGGGCTCATCTACTTCCACAAGCTTCACAAAAAAGGTAAAGAAGACAAGAAAGAAATGGTCTGTAGCATGGAAGTTTGTTTATTAGAGCTAATCTGAAACAGTGACCAGAAAAAAAAGTACAGACAAGAACACTCTTTAATATATATTTTATTATAATTTGAAAACATGTTTTTAAACATATACAATACCAGTCAAGAGCTTGGACACACCATCTAATTCCATGTTTTTTTTCTTTATTTTTAATAATTAAAGTAATGATGGATGTCGTTTCTCTTTACTTAGTTGAGCGGTTCTTGACATAATATGGATGACTACAGTTGTGGAATAGAGCTATTTACTGTATTTTTATTATTTACTATTTACTGTTTGGGGCGGCACGGTGGTGTAGTGGTTAGCGCTGTCGCCTCACAGCAAGAAGGTCCGGGTTCGAGCCCCGTGGCCGGTGAGGGCCTTTCTGTGTGGAGTTTGCATGTTCTCCCCGTGTCCGCGTGGGTTTCCTCCAGGTGCTCCGGTTTCCCCCACAGTCCAAAGACATGCAGGTTAGGTTAACTGGTGACTCTAAATTGAGCGTAGGTGTGAATGTGAGTGTGAATGGTTGTCTGTGTCTATGTGTCAGCCCTGTGATGACCTGGCGACTTGTCCAGGGTGTACCCCGCCTTTCGCCCGTAGTCAGCTGGGATAGGCTCCAGCTTGCCTGCGACCCTGTAGAACAGGATAAAGCGGCTACAGATAATGAGATGAGATTTACTGTTTGATCTCAAATGCATTAAGAAGGCGAGAAATTGCACTAATTAACTTTTGACGAGGCATAGCTGTTCACTGAAAAGCGTTCCAGGTGACTCCCTCATGAAGCTGGTTAAGATAATGCCAATAGCATGTAAAGCGTCATCAAGGTAAATGGTGGCTACTTTGAAGAATCTAAAATATTAAATCTGAAATATTTTGTTTTTTTAACACTTTATTGTTTATCACATGGGCAGCGCGGTGGTGTAGTGGTTAGCGCTGTCGCCTCACAGCAAGAAGGTCTGGGTTCGAGCCCCGTGGCCGATGAGGGCCTTTCTGTGTGGAGTTTGCATGTTCTCCTCGTGTCCGCGTGGGTTTCCTCTGGGTGCTCCGGTTTCCCCCACAGTCCAAAGACATGCAGGTTAGGTTAACTGGTGACTCTAAATTGACCGTAGGTGTGAATGTGAGTGTGAATGGTTGTCTGTGTCTATGTGTCAGCCCTGTGATGACCTGGCGACTTGTCCAGGGTGTATCCCGCCTTTCGCCCGTAGTCAGCTGGGATAGGCTCCAGCTTGCCTCCGACCCTGTAGAACAGGATAAAGGGGCTAGAGATGATGAGATGAGATGTTTACCACATAATTCCATATATGTTCCATATATTATTTCATAGTTTGGATGTCTTCACTATTGTTCTACAGTGTAGATATTGTGAAAACCAAGCTCAGAACAAGAGGATGCAAGTGCAGTTGCGATGGGTTTTAATGAACCTTCACACAGGCGGACAAATCCGAAACAGCAGGCAGAAACAAAGACAGTAAACGGGCACAAGCAGAGCGATTTACAAACAGGGTAATCACGGGGCAGCACGGTGGTGTAGTGGTTAGTACGGTTGCCTCACAGCAAGGAGGTTCCGGGTTCGAGCCCGGCGGCCGGGGAGGGCCTTTCTGTGCGGAGTTTGCATGTTCTCCCCATGTCCGCGTGGGTTTCCTCCGGGTGCTCCGGTTTCCCCTACAGTCCAAAGACATGCAGTTAGGTTAATGTGGGGTGGCCTTGGGCTGAAGTGCCCTTGAGCAAGGTACCTAACCCCTGACTGCTCCCCGGGCGCTGTAGTGTGGCTGCCCACTGGTCTGGGTGTGTGTGTGTTCACTGCTTCAGATGGGTTAAATGCAGAGGATGAATTTCACTGTGCTTGAAGTGTGCATGTGACAAATAAAGGTTTCTTCTAATCCAAGAGGTCGAAAACACAAAATAGGCACAGGTCAAACCCAGAGTGCAGGAATAAACAAAACGGCTTGGTACTGCACAGATGAATCAGAACAATACTTTGCAATGTGAGTGTGTGTGCAGAGTCCTACACGCAGGTACACACGGGAGTCAGTGAATGAATGTGCAGGTGATGGAGAACAGGTAATGGATGTGACAGTAGAAAATAGTCAAAATACACAAAAACCCATAAACGAGTCCGTGTGTCCAAACTTTTGATTGCTATTCTATACTGTGTAAGGAATAAGAAATTATTACATGATTTGTTTCCACACCTAAATTGATTTATTTTCCTACAACAGCACAGCTCAGTGTTGTACTCCTCTTATACTACAGCAAATACATCAGCACTATTTTTATTTATTCACGAATGATGTAATTTTTTATGAATTGTTCTCTTCCTCTTATACCACAACAACCTGTCAATGATTACAATTTTCTATTTATTATACAGTGACATGTTTTGTTCTGTCGTGGCAGATCTGCAAAACAAGTTAATTGCTGTTCTCACTTCTGTTATATCAGCTATAAACAGTTGTTCCTTCACTGGCATTGTTTTCTATCTCTTGAACTTAATCTCATCTTTCATTATCTGTAGCCGCTTTATCCTGTTCTACAGGGTCGCAGGCAAGCTGGAGCCTATCCCAGCTGACTACGGGCGAAAGGCGGGGTACACCCTGGACAAGTCGCCAGGTCATCACAGGGCTGACACAGACACAGACAACCATTCACACTCACATTCACACTCACGGTCAGTTTAGAGTCACCAGTTAACCTAACCTGCATGCCTTTGGACTGTGGGGGAAACCGGAGCACCCGGAGGAAACCCACACGGACAACATGCAAACTCCACACAGAAAGGCCCTCGCCAGCCACGGGGCTTGAACCCGGACCTTCTTGCTGTGAGGCGACAGCACTAACCGCTACACCACCGTGCCACCCTTCCTGTTATAGAAAATTAATCAACACCTTCTGACTAATCAGAATCCAGAATTTAACAGCTCTGTGGTGTAACCTATATTTATTGCATGAAAATGGTTAAAAGAAAGTGTCCTTTCTCACAGCTCCAGTCATTCCCCATCAGACGGAGCGGAGCGAGATCAGACCCCACGTCTCTGGTCCTGTGTGATATTATGGGGATTGGAGAAGGAGACTCAACAGGACTGAGTCTTTATGATGCACTGTGTGTTATTAAGGGACATGTGATGGAGGGACATCAGGTATGACTTTTAAACCTGTATAGACTGGGATGTGATGGATATATCAATGTGCTGGTATGCAGCGATCATGGATTCTTCAGTAGTTTATGCTGTTAACACTGTGGAATATATACAGATGATGTAGAAAGATGTTACAAATACAACAGCATTCCCAGTGATGGAGGCGTGGCCTCTGTGTGTAGTTCTTTAAAGGAGGCGTGGCCTTTGTATGTATCAGTCCTAGAGAAGGAAGCATGGCCACTGGTACCCTTTCTCAACCAACAGAGAATGGTTTCTTGAACCGGTTCCATTCAGGATTCTTTGACCATTGGTGTCAGGTAGCGAACCAGCCCCTGTTTTCACCAGTTTTGAGTGGAACTGTTGTAATCAAGGATGCGTCGTAACTTTAGGGCATTGCACAATGCACAACAGAAGTAGACAGTAGTAGCAAGATGGCAGAGCGCATTGATTACCTGTGAGCTTTTGTTCTGTTATTGCAGATATTTGGTGTCTTTCCATTTTTTCTGAAGATGCATCCTCTTCTGTTGCATTCTCCATTGCTGCGCTCTGCTTCCTCTCCAAACTAATGACACACCTACTGATGTCATCACAATTTGTGCTGGAAAAAAACAGCTAAATTTTGGTTCCAGCTGAGAACCAACTTTTCAGGTTCCGAACCAATTTATTTTTGGTCGAAATGCTCTGAACAGTTCAAAATTTGGTGCAGAACAAGAACGGAACCGGTTCCCTGTTGGTCGAGAAGGGGTATCAGTGTGTCAGTCTGCTGAAAGAGTTGTGACCTCTGTGTGTTTCATTTCCAGTAAGAGGTGTGGCCTTAGTGTGTATGTTTCGTTCAAGGACGTGTTCTCTATTTTTCTTAGTCCCAGTTAAGGAGGTGTGGTTTTTGTGTCTGTAAGTTTCAGTGAAGGCTGCAGGTCATTTAATATTATATCCCTCATCAAAAAATTCTCATGCAGGGATTGGCCAAGGATGGCTCACGTGACATAATAGTTCCACCATTGATTAAGCAATGTACCTCGTGACGTCAAAAAAAAAGGCATATAGTGTGAGTCAGTCATGGTATATCCTCGACCTGGATATACCATGAACTGATGTCACAATTTCAAGCTACACGGCCGAGTCGAGTCACAGCTGTGGCTCCGTGAGCATTTCTGTGTGTGTAGATCTACATATCGTGATCGTTGTCAGACATCTAATATTTTTTTTCAGATTTACTTCTAATTCTTTGTAGTTAACACTTTTTTTTAGTTTGGATTTTTTTTTTGATGAGGGATATAAATCTAATATACCATGCATTGAGAGGCTCCGGTAATTCTGGATTCTCTTCGGTGACTGGTATAGTACTGTTTTCTTCTGGCCTGCGCCCCTCACAAAATAGTACAATACCCGTCACCTCAGAGAATCCAGAATTTCAACCGGAGCCTCTCCGTGCATGGTATATTTGATTACTGTGCTGCAACAGTGAGGGTATGGTGCTTTCTGATGAGGCAACGACTTCTGTTTAACAAATAAAATAAGTGAAATAACGCCATTAACAAAAGAGCTTTGTGGACAAACAAACAAACACACATCTCTGTATTTCCAAATATCTTGCTTTTGTATAAATCTCAACTGTATATTAATCGATTCCAGTGGCCTGGCCTGTGTTATTACAGGAATCCTATTTTCCTGAACCAATTCCACATTCCCACACAAAAAGGTAAATCTAGTGTTAGTGTTCATAGTCTTTTTATTGCTCACAGTTCAGTGCAGAAGAGCCGGTCAGATCTGACACTACGGGCTTCACAAAGAAACCGAGCTTCAAAGACAAGATTCACTGTGTGGTGTTTGTGGTGGATGCATCAAAAATCAACACCTACCCCAAAGGACTGAGCACCATGTTCCAGAAGCTCAGAGACAACATCAGCAGCCTGGGTGAGGCTTCCATCACCTACATCAGCAAACATTTGAAAGCGCCAAAATGTTTTACATAAATCTCAGATAGACAAACGTGGTAATAATCCAGACATTTAGTTTTAGAATAGAAAGATTCACTGGTAAACCTGTTTGTGATGTTCCTGCCACAGTGCTGCTGAATGTTTAGTGGTAAGAAGAAGTGGATTAATTTTCTATAAAATTAGAAAATTTGTAGTAGTGCAGCTTGTTCTAATAGCTATTCTATTATAGACATTGTTATATTACTACATTCTACAGTAACAACTCATTCACAGGGACTCGCACGGCAGACGCTCAACATAAATTGATTAAAGGTCCCATGGCATGGTGGTTTGTTGATGCTTTAAACGGGCTCGTGGAGGTTTCTGGATGATATATCCGCAGCCTTTCTCGAAATGAACCCTCGGCATGTAGATATAGCCTCCTGGGAGAAAGCCCCATTTCAGCGCTTTTCCCAGTGCGTCGTTTTGCTAATGAGAAGCAGGAGGCGGGGAAGGGTAGAGGGTGGGGGCGGGTCTTATCATTAATATTCATGACATGTAAACGTGTTACCTCTGATTGGCTAACAGCACTGTGACGCTACCTCCAGTGGGTCAGAACAAGCGGATGTGGGTGTCTTACTATGGCGAGAGAGAAGGAACAAACCGCGAAGGGAAAAATACCGCGCGCTGACGTCATTAAGGTGCGACGCGAGGAAATAAAATAAATTCAACAAATGTTTGGGTTTTTACTGAACAAACAAACAAATAAAATGAACGAGTGACTTAAAAAAAAGAATGTGGGTGTCTTTGCAAAAAACTGTTTTGATTGGCTATTATAACAGAGCATGCTGCATGCTTTTTGGTTTTGTAGCGCAGAGTACCTGGCTAACTGCAGGAAGCGGTTAGCTGCACAGCTAATGTAGCCACTGCAAGGCTAACGCACCGATTTTAAAACAGGGCAAAACATAAGCTCATAAGTTACAGTCAATTTCCAGACTAAACTCAGTTTAACAGAGCATGCTGCATGCTTTTTGGTTTTGTAGCGCAGAGTACCTGGCTAACTGCAGGAAGCGGTTAGCTGCACAGCTAATGTAGCCATTGCAAGACTAACGTGGCACCGATTTTAAAACACGGCAAAACGACCAGTTATACACTTACTTGTTCGGTGTTTGTGGCTGATGCGGCAGGGATGCTTGGTACAGACCCAGGCTTCAGTAACAGTTGATGTGCAAAACCTGCCCTGTACTGTCCCAAGTTGTGGAAACATTCATCAGTAAAATGCTTCCAACAAACATACACCGTCTTAGGTAGACTCGACGGCGTATTATTGAAGTAAATAAAATTAAGCCACTGCGTCTTCAGGGGCTCTCCCGTCGGCAGTAAAAACAGACTCCTTTCTGTGTTGTCACATCCATGTACAGCGCAATTTCCATGTTTCGCTCGCTTAGGTGATGCCATGTTGTTGTGTCCTCTATGGTCTCCTCACTACAACTGGGCGGGCAATCCATACGGTGGGTGGGAATTCAGAGGGGGGGCGTGGGGATCATCTCTCTTGCTGACGTCGGCAAGGGAAGAGCTTCTGAACGCGCCGTTTTGACGCGCCATTCTCAAATGTTGGGCATAGTTTGGTTTACACATTATGAAATTTCTAGCCACTGGGGTGACTTAAGAAGGTCAGAGGAACTCATTTTAACGTTAAAAAACCTCAGAAAGTGAAAATTTCATGCCATGGAACCTTTAAAAGTGTGTTTAGTTTCTGATATTGTGACAGTTTCTGTAAGACGTTTATGTAACATTTACGGAAGGAGTCTCCAGTGCTATCACTTTGTAACAAAAGCTGAAAAACAAGTTAAGATAGGTAAAGCTTTCTGACATCTTCAGGACAGAGGAGTATATGCCTCATGTTCTAGGTAATATAACAAGCTGTGTTTTTTTTTTTGGTCTTAATAACTTGAAGAAAAAAAGAGAGCTGAGGGAACAACTGTTTATATCTGCTACGACTTCAGTGAGAACAGAAACTAGTTTTGCAGACATCCAGCAACAGTGAATTTAACTATAAGTGGAGAAAAATTGTTGTGTTATTCTTTAAAAAAATCAATAGTTAGTAGAGACAAATTGTTGATATAAGAGGAATAAAACATTTTGGGACATGCTGTTTTAGGAAACTAATCAACTTCAGGGTGGTAATTGTAACTCCAGTTTAACACACTTCCCTGCTGCTACTGCGACTGATTATTTATCTCTAAAAGCATGCCCCCAAGTGTTTTAGCCTTTATTTAAAGGAAATCGCATTCCATAAAGGAAATATAAATCCCATTAGCATGCACATAAACAATAACTCTTGATTGCAGGTGTGCACCAGGTGGCACTGCTGACTCATGTGGATGAAGTGTGCACAGAGACTTCGCGAGATGTCAGCAAGGTGTACAGGAGCCACCAAATTCAGCAGCTGGTATGTGCACAATCACAGTATGAGTGTGTGTGTGTGTGTGTGTGTTAACATAATGTATGTTTCATTGTCCCTGCTCTGTGCTGTAATGTGCAGATGGTGAAGACAGGAGCACTTCTTGGAATGGCAACGTCCTACATCATACCTGTGAGAAACTACTCTTCCCAACTTGAGCTTGATGACAACACGGATATCTTACTGCTCAGTGCTGTCGATCACATCCTGCAGTACGCTGATCTGTACTTCCAGGACACCGTTGTGGATTAGAAAGCTCCACTGTAAAAACACAAATTTCAATTCATTAATACAGGGTTGGTCAAAATTATGTTCACACTAATGCAGGGGTGGCCAACCAGTTGGAGACCAAGAGCCACATTTTTTACTGTATTACTGCAAAGAGCCACATCATACACATGGGCACACGAACATCACCCATCCCTTCCTCTCTCTCTCTCACACACACACACACACACACACACACACCTACCTCTGCTCAGCCAGATTAATAGTAAATGTCACACACCAACATATTTACTCCTACAGTACTAAGACCACAGGCTGAGGCCAGTCATTTTTAACAATGAACATTGTGTGCACTTACTATGCATGCAACTTAGTGGGACTCATGGCATTACCAAAAAAAAAGCCACACCATACACATGACCGCACATGAACATCGCCCCCCCCCCCGCTCTCTCTCCCTCACAGACACACACGCTCAAACACGCACCTCTGCTCAGCCAGATTAATAGTAAATGTCACACGCCAACATGAGAGAAATTTACTCCTTCAGTCAGTACTAATACCACAGGCCAGTCATTTACAGCAATCAATATTGTATGCACTTACTATGCATGTTGCTTAGTGGGACTTCTGACATTCCTTGCCTTGAACAATCCTCTTCAAATCTGCCTTGTATTCCGTCGTTGCCACTCGAAGCAGTTCTTTCACATGGGTTTCAGTCAGAACAGAACGACGCTTTGACTTCACGTGTTTCATGGTAGAGAACACAGACTCGCAGACGTATGTTGACCCAAACATTGACTAAGCGCAGCCTGTTTCACATTCGGGTATTTTTCCAATGGCACACTTTTCCAAAACTCAATGGTGCCTTCCCTCAAAACACGTTTCAGTTGGTCTTCCTCACGAAGATCGATCATCTCCAACTCAGCCGCAGCCTCATCTGTGACAAGCGGGGCTTTCAAACAGTCCGTCTCTGCATTGAATGGGTCGACGAGGAACGTAACCTGTGGCCTTTTCAGTTGTATATCACGGAACCGGGTTACAAAGCTTTCGTGCAGGTTTTCAATTAGTGTTGCATATCTGGCTCCTTGCTTATTCAGGGAGGCGGGAAGCTTTGAAATGAGCTAATGACGACTGACATATAAGGCAGAATGGCTTGCCATTACGTTCAACAAAAAAGTATAAACTCTCCCACTCTGTTAAAAATGTCCTATGTTCGTCTTCATATTTTCGTTTTGCTGTGCATTTTTTCATTGCCATTTTGAGAGGCTACTTTACACAAGATACACCTTGCCCAAAAACTTAGCGATTATCTCACGCACATGCGCATTAGACATGACCTGAAAATACCGTAATATACCCAAGCAAAGCGAAGATGCATTTGACGAAAATACCATACTGAACTCAAGCAAAGCGCACACGCACATTAAAAAAAACAAAACACAAACTTCGATATGAACGTAAGAGCCGCATGCGGCTCGCGAGCCGCGGGTTGGCCACCCAAGCACTAATGGATTATTTTTCTCCTGAATGTATGGTGCGCCGTGATTGCTGCTGGCGTAATTGGGCCCTACTTTTTTGACACCCCAACAGTGACGTCAGAAGTCTACTTACAGATGGCGCAGCAGTACGCCATTGATGAACTTCCAGTACAGATCCGATTGGTTTCTACCATTTAAGTGTTAACATAATTTTGACTAACCCTGTATGTCTCTTATTTCCTAATTTTAGTTATCTTTAGTATAGTATAGTATAGTATAGTAATTTGCCCATAGGTGTGAATGAGTGTGTGATTATGTGTGTACTAGACATCCCAACCACTGTGTATTCTTGTCTCACACCCAGTGTTCTCAGGAGAAGCTCCACAGCCAAAAATTACAAAAACCTAGAAATTGAGATGGATAGATATACGGACAGACAGACAAATATATAAATGTGTTGAACAAATAAATAAATGTATATTTTTCCCAAAATGATGTTGAAATATTTTGATTTAGATTACTTTCTAAGCTTGTCATGCTGACCTTCATTGCAATCTAAGACTGACTTTGTAATCAAATTCTGAGCTGGTTTTGATTTTTAAACTGGAAAAAGTGGTGCCGGCAGTATGGTGGTTAGCGCTGTCGCCTCACAGCAAGAAGGTCCGGGTTCGAGCCCCGTGGCCGGCAAGGGCCTTTCTGTGTGGAGTTTGCATGTTCTCCCCGTGTCCGCGTGGGTTTCCTCCGGGTGCTCCAGTTTCCCCCACAGTCCAAAGACATGCAGGTTAGGTTAACTGGTGACTCTAAATTGACTGTAGGTGTGAATGGTTGTCTGTGTTTGTGTCAGCCCTGTGATGACCTGGCGACTTGTCCAGGGTGTACCCCGCCTTTCGCCCGTAGTCAGCTGGGATAGGCTCCAGCTTGCCTGCGACCCTGTAGAACAGGATAAAGCGGCTAGAGATAATGAGATGAGAAAAAGTGGTGCCAGTGGGCTACTTACAGGGAGAACTAAAATATAGCACCAACCTAAACATCCATCTATTATCCGTAGCTGCTTATCCTGTCCTACAGGGTCGCAGGAGCCTATCCCGGCTAACTATGGGTGAGAGGCGGGGTACACCCTGGACAAGTCGCCAGATCATCGCAGGGCTGACACAGACAACCATTCACGGTTAATTTAGAGCCACCAATTAACCTAACCTGCATGTCTTTGGGGGAAACTAGAACAAACCCACGCAGGCATGAGGAGAACATGCAAATGCCACACAGAAAGGCCCTCGTTGGCTACTAGGCTCGAACCCAGGACCTTCTTGCCGTGAGGCAACAGTACTAACCACTACATCACCGTGTCGCCCAATCCCTAAACACATCAGGAATATTTCAGCGTAAACTTGCTTGTCTTTCAGAGAAGAGATTTCCTTTCAAGTAAGTTTATCTCTTTCTTTAAAATGCAAGAACTTTACTTCAGTTTGAGAAATGGGAAACCTATTTCAGTTCAAGAAACCCCGTATATAATAGAGAATAACACATGTGGCCATGCGAGGTGTTTTCCCAGACTGATACACACCTTTATTGCAAGAAAATATGATTAGGTCAGTTTGGGGAGGAAAAAGAAAATTCTCTGCGTTGGCCGGGAATCGAACCCGGGTCAACTGCTTGGAAGGCAGCTATGCTAACCACTATACCACCAACGCGTATGCATCAAGCCTACACTTTCACTACTTATAGTTTCGTCTTCGCCCTGGAAACCTCATTTATGTTTATAATTTTTCTAAATTATTTAAAAAAAAACCGTCTGATTGTTAATTTTCTTCAGTCTGGGCACTGGGAAACGTGAACCAGAGTTAAGCACCTAAAAACGAAACGAAATTCAGAGGCAACCCTGGAAATCGAATGATGTCTACGTCATCACGTACACGCACCCAAATCGTATGATGTGACGTCTTGACGTCACGGCTTACCGCTCGGGTTTCCCCGCCGCCAAGATGGCGCCCGTGTGTACAACTGAATGGGCGACGCGAAGTGTAGAACTGTAGAAAATTGGAAATGTTCTCCGTACTTTTACAATATCCTTCTTTTTAAAATGGATTCCCAGTTGAGCGTCGCTAAAAAATTTTGAAATCAACTAGGATGGTAATATCATGACACAGAGCAAAAAGAAGAAACGGGTGAATCGCAGTCTGCTGCTGGCCAAGAAAATCATCATCAAGGATGGTGGGACGGTGAGTTCACGAAATAACACCGAAATAGCCTCTCTGAACGGTCTCTCACAGCTCAGGATATCGGCTTTTACTTATACTTATTTATTGTTGAAGATAAATATCAGTCGCACTCTGAATATTCTCAGCTTGGGAAGTTAGTAATGGCAAGGCAACTTCCAGTAGGTTTGGGCAAAGCAGCATTGTTCACCTCTACTGTTAACTCATTCAAATTAACTATATATCATCTATAATTTTTTTTATTATTATTATTGGGTCATTCCATGTCAAATCTCCGAATGCTCCCACTCGACCATCTCAGATTTGGCTGAAAAAATTCCAGGAGGTTCACACACTTCCCAATAGGAAAAGTCCCAAATTTTAGCTCCTATAATAAATCTAATAAATTCAATAAGTGTCAATCATAATAATCAATTCTACTGGACTGTCAAAGACTTATCATGGATAAATACTAACTGAAGCATACAGGTTGCTTTTTCTTCTAAATTATGGTACAACAGAAATGTTGTGATGAAAACAAGTTTGTTTTCACCCATGTTGGAGCTCCAATATTTCAGTCTGTAAAGGCTGCATACAGGTTATCCTTCAGGTCTTAGTTTACCATCAACCAAATGAAGCATTTTGTTGAGTTTAAAGGGGTACAAAATATAATATATATATATATATATATATATATATATATATATATACGGTTGCTGATGTGACAAAGTAACGTATTCTTAAGTATTCTATCAAATTTATGTACTAGAAAACAACGAAATATCTTGGTAATTGTAAATATAATACTTTATACGCTAAACCGCACAAGAGTCGCCATTTTTAAAAGACCGTGACGTCAGCGCTACCCACTGCACTAGCGTGTAATCATGGCGTCGGGCGCATCAAGTGAAAGCGACAGCTCTGTCGAATCATACAAAGAGATCCCGCAAGACACACTGCAAGCAGGCTATGGCTTAGAAGGGTACCAGTTTGAACCTAGGAGAGGTACTCTCGACTCCGGTGATGAAATAAGAGAAGAAAGCTCGGATGACGGCGAGGATGAGACTGATGCTGACCATGGGCATGGCGAGCGTGGGGCAGAGCGTCTGCTTGCAGATGACACGGCGTGGTGCTCGTGCGGAAAATGTAACGTGGAGTTGCTCACGAGTCCAGCAGAATTTATTTGCTGCAATGAGATAGGCGCCACCCGTGGACTTGCGAAATCGTCGCAAGAGGCAGAAACAGGTATTTCACACGTGCTATTCCCAACCTCAATGAGCCAACACAACTGGGCACATACATACGTCATGAGTGTTATGCAGAGAAAATGAACGTGCATTCTGATTGGATAAAATTAATATCATGGCGGGCTGTTCAAACTGCGGAAATAGTTTGCTCGAGCTACTTTCAAAACACTATAACTTTCCAACCTTAGAACAAAAAACTTTTGTAAGTCTTGAATAAGGTTCATCAATGTGCGTTTTATTGTTATATTTACTCTATATATTGCCCTCTGTTCCCCTTTAAGCTGTGTGTCATAAATTCAGGGCGTTCTGTTAGCATTTGAAAATGCTTTCATAGGCCATGAATGCTGTGCGTGTATGCGAACACCACATTTTCAAAAAATCATTTTGCAAAAATAAGGCAGAACACCATCGCAAATTTTGGCTGTGTTAAAAACAGACATCTAATCTTTCTAAAACAGTCAATTTTATGTTGGTGGACGCTGTCTTTTTTTTTTTTTTTTTTGGCTATAACATACCAAAAATGTCACCAAATTAATTTTTTCCATTTTTAAACTTTAATATCTTCCAAACCACTCATCGCAGAGGGGCAGCTTTAGAATACAAAGTGCACAATATATATGGGAAGGTGTGTGTGCAATATCAAGCCTCCATCTTTGAAATTGCACTTTCCACAGTCCTTCAAATATGCTGCCACGGAGCGTAGTGTAGAATTTCCAAGCAAATTCAAGCCCCCAGAATTCTATGATGAACCAAAAGCACACATGTAAAAGTCCATATTCTGCGAGTACTGGTGCCAGATTTTGACCCTTGAAAATTTGAAGGACCTGGCTTAAATACTTTTCTAGGTAGAGCAATCTCAAAGTGGCTCCCCCAAAAAAACTCTGCTCAAAACGGGTCCGAGGTTAGTTGCAAAAATATTTTTTATGACAAAACTATAAGGAGTTGGGAGCTAAAATTTGGGACTTTTCCTATTGGGAAGTGTGTGAACCTCCTGGAATTTTTTCAGCCAAATCTGAGATGGTCGAGTGGGAGCATTCGGAGATTTGACATGGAATGACCCTATTATTATTGTGTACAGTGTAAACACTCATAGTACTGTCCATAGTGAATATATCTGGGTTATCACAGGCACTGGTTAGTAATATTGCATGCATCAGTATTATCACACACACAACTGCACCTTACTGTGTTTGGTTGCATTGTATAATTACATACTGCAATTTATACTGCTGCTTATATGCCAGTATGCTGCTTTTTAAAAAGGTTATGTACTGTATATTATTTATTTATTTTTCTTTTATTGATATGCTGTTGTGATCTGAGCCCTTAAACAGTGTTTCGTTGTATAGTAATGTGCAATGACAATAAAGAATCTCTCTACAATAATGAATGAATGTATTCATGATATAACAGGCTGTACTCGTCTCTCAAGACATTTTCACAATGCACTATGTGTATCTATGTTATTTCCTGTCCACTATAACCAGAACACCTGTGTGAAAATCCCAGGGCTTCAGCAGTTTCTGAAATATTCAAACCATCCTGTCTGGCACCAACAAGCATTTTCGCCATTCTGGTGTAAACATTAACTGAAACTCTTGATCTGTATGAGTTTATACATTGTGCTGCTGGGATGACTACATGAATGAACAGGTGTACAAGTGTTCTTTTTAAAGTGGCCAGTGAGTGTGCATATAGTTCACAAAACAGTAATGTCTTCTACAAAAAAATCAATATCAGATTTTAGCGACAATAAACAAAACCCAATACTTTCAGAACACAATATTGTGATATAATTTACAGTGGTGTAGTGGTTAGCACTGTCGCCTGACAGCAAGAAGGTTCTGGGTTTGAGCCCAGCGGCCGGCGAGGGCCTTTCTGTGTGGAGTTTGCATGTTCTCCCCGTGTCCGCGTGGGTTTCCTCCGGGTGCTCCGGTTTCCTCCACAGTCCAAAGATATGCAGGTTAGGCTAATTGGTGGCTCTAAATTGACCGTAGGTGTGAATGTGAATGGTTGTTTGTCTCTGTGTCAGCCCTGCAATAACCTGGGGACTTGTCCAGGGTGTACCCCGACTCTCTCTCCTGTAGAGGATGTGCAGTCCCGTGACCTGTCCGTGTATACTCCGCCGTATTGGACGGCTTCAGGATTGTTTACCTTGCGCGAGTGTAATGGATCCAGGGAGTAATCCCCAAGAAAATTCGAAAAATACCCCATCTACATTGCGCGATAACTTGTCTATTGCCGCTTTTCCACTACCAACGCGGCTGTGCCGTGCTGAGTTGGGCTGAGTCGAGCTGAGCGGGGCTGTTGGAGTTGCATTTCGACTTCAACCGCGCTGAACCGTGCTGGCTGGAAGTGGGTGGACACATTGGGTGGAGTTAGCGAAAGTGGGTGGATGTCACGTGATGTCGTTAGGCGGTGCAAACAGTGACATCAGTGATCTTTTAAGTGGTAGTCTCACGACCCGGATAGTAAACAATAAACATGGAGGACATGGAGTCGTTAGTGTTGCTGGTCTTGGTGCTGTGGCTTGTTGTCACCGAGAACGCCAACAGATACTGGCAAGAGCGTATAGATGAGGCGAGGCGCATAAGGCTTCAGAAATTCTCGTAATTCGTAATTATTCTTCTTCCGGGTTTACGGTGTTTACAGATCCCAGTGTGCTCGCGGGGCTTGTGTGGGCATGTGAGGACACTCCTCCTCACCAGTCAGTGCACAGGGGAGTGTCTGCTCACGCCCCCAGCCGGAAGTGAAGCTGAAAAAGGGTAGTGGAAAAGGGCCATAAGTTTGTTCAGCATCTTGAAGGTGATGTGAGGCAGCGTTGCGTGGAAAAGTGTTCCAGGTTGGGGATTGCAGATCCATACAACTTGCCTCAATCCTTGTTCAGGGAAATTCGGAGCTGCGGTGCCGGCGATTTGCCCGATCTGGCCTACCACGACATTTACAATTTTCTTGTTAATCGTGAATCGTGTTACACTGGCAAAGCCCTCAAAGCTTACAAGAGCCTGGAAGCTTATAAATATTTTGTTGCGGGATGGGTATCCCAAGTATACCTCTGGAAGGTTCCGAAGAAGAATGTCTACTTGATAACCTCACGGGTAAGTGGCATTAAGACGTTTATCATAAAGAGACTGTGCAGGACGTTTTATCGTAAGAATGTTCGAAATCTAAACTCAGTTCCAGATATAAGAAGAAAACGGTAAATCAGAAAGCTGCGCACATTTGCGCAGCTTCCGCGAATCTGCACGATTCAGCCATGAAAAAGGCGGCATCCGCCAAAAGGCGCGCCGTTTGCATCCCTGTTTAAACTCATAGGTTAACCGACTTTAACCGGCTAATGAGGCTCGGTGGTCGGTCAAGATTTTTTTAGTTTTCGCCATCCCCACTATGGATTGGCCTTTCAAAGGCATATATGAGCCAAAAAGATAAAACATTGTCATAGACTAGGCCAGGGTAGTAGGGCTAGGCATAGCCATTTTAAACGTTAGAGATCAAGCGGACTGACAGCCACAAACACTGTTCTGTCTAGTTTCTAAGTATGCAGTTATCATTCAATCCGAAAATCAACTTAACAGATGTACTAGGAGTATTGAATTAGAAGATTACACCTACCTGATATGAAGTGTTCACTACAAATTCGGCTGGTAGAACTGGGATACCAGTTTTCTCTTCGCACAGCGGACACCCATTTTGCGTGTCTCTCCTCGTCTGCGGGGAATCTATAAAATGACAGGCCCTCCTTTTGGCCCTGTCTATTGGTACAACCAAATGCTGAACAAGATATAACCATTCTCGAAAGATCTACTCCCGCACACTTGATAATTAGAACGGGTTCGTCTAAGTTCTATGCGCGGCCATGCCGTCCAAGATGGCAGATAAACAAATATTACGTGACCTCGTGACGTCACGTGCACGCTCTCTATAGTCAGCTGGGATAGGCTCCAGCTTGCCTGCGACCCTGTTGGACAGGATAAGCAGCTATGAATGGATGCTATTGTAGAGTCATATTTGTTACAGGAACTAGTAAACCTACACATGACATTGGTAATATTGTGATGTTAAACATCATCCAAGTTCCTCCTTTTTGATACTGGCGCAATCACTGAAACTCAGCAACACGAGCTTGGATGGAAAGAAACGTTTTTCAGTTGAGTATTGCAAAGGGAATGAAAGTGATAAAGATGACATGCCGATGAAATGAACAATGTGGTTGCATGCTAGACTAAATGTGGAAACCATGGTTATGATGATAACAAGCAAGTTGAGTGAAGAAGTGGACTGTTACCACCCTGAAGTTGATTAATTTCCAATAGACCTCTTCGCATGTTTGTAAACAAACCGACCGTTGCCAGGATGCGCGCGCAGCCTGGACCCAGAAACAATGGCGCTGCCCATAGACCGGCATTATGAGCTGTCAGATTAAGCCATTATTAAAAAAATGTTCTGTTTCCGGTCCACCAGCCGGGTGAGTGCCGTTTGTGTGGGTGAATTTTTTTTTTTTTTAACGCCGGTTTTTCGACATTTTTTTCGGGTTCATAAATCTAAAATCGAACTTGACATTTCCGCATTCCCAGGGCTTTCCACTAGGGCTCATACTAGCCAGCCATGACAAATAAGTAGCCAGCCAGGGGGAGAGTAAACACAAAATAAACTCCTGTGCACGCAGTTCCCAGGATTAAATGTATTTTCCACAGACCATTTATTTATTCACTTTACTCAAATACAAAGTAAAATGGCAGTAAATCTTCTTTCTTTTCTTGCGTATTGCATCATGAGGCGTTCCTGGCTTGTAAATCTCTTATTTTCGGTGCATGACACATTCACGAAGCTGAGTGCGCACGCACACCGCATGTCGGAGCGCGGATGAGTTCTTCTCCCTTGATCAACGGTTCAGTTTGACATTGTCAGTCCGTTAGATAAACATTTAATTTTATTAAAATCGAAAATTAATATTTAGAGCCTGTGGGCTACAAAAATAGTCATTAAAGTAGCCGGCTGGACTTAATTGTGTGGCTGGCAGCCGGCGCTTGTGGAAAGCCCTGTCGAATCAGCTCTGCGCATGCGCCGTGCGGCACAAAAAAATGGCAGCCACCATGAAGGAAGGAGATCCGGAGTTTTCAAACATTTGCTGAAGTGTGAAATTGCAAAATGGTATTCTGGCGAACAACCAAATAATAAAGATTCAGAAAAACAAATCATTCAGTGATCATTTTAATAGTGTAATTTCATCCGAACTAGGCCTAACGGTCGATTTAGAACTACAAAAAGTCCGTGTGTCGGACATTTTAAGTACCTTTGTAAAAGTTTTGCAAATGTTGCAGTCAGCATTTAAAATGCTAACTTAAAGTTTTTGTACAAGTTTCAGTTGATTAAACCATCATATTTTATTAAATGTGTCTGCTTTTGTAATAAAAAAAGTACTGAAAGAAAAAGCAAACACAGCATTGCGATTTCTTATCCATCCATATATAATTTAAAAAAAAATAAATAAAAAAATAAATCCCTCCCTCCTGACTGAATTTTTTTTTGCCCACCCGGTGGACAGGAAACGGATTTTTTTTTTTAAGGATGGCCTTATGCCAAACAATTGTCGTTACAAGATCGAGAATGCTACATAAATAAGTTAACTCTAACAAGTGGACATCGCCTACCGGATCCGCATTTAATTAAAGAGTGGACGGACGATGTTAGTAAGTTCCCTGGTATACAATGGCCAGATATATACTCGTACCTTATTGACAAGACTTCAGTGTACACCCACGAAAAACTTCGTGCCCTCAAGTCTTTAGACGCATATGATTATGTGCGGGCATGTACAACTTGATTAACAATGGGACATTCATATTCATTTTGTTTTAATCAAATTATGCCAGTGGTGTGATGGAAATGTGGCTTTAGCTACAACAGCAAATACCAACACTAAACCGCAATTTGCAGGAGGTAATGGCATGAAAGGAATGATATTGTAAAGAGTGCAGCTAAGAGAAATCAGAGCTGCGTAAAAAGCGAGAGGCAGAGAGCAGAAATGAAACTGAACGGGGCGGGAGCTAGGTTAGAGCAGTCAACGTAAGTTGGCATTTAGAGTGAGGGTACACAATTTTACCTTTCCATCCTTGCTTTAAAATTGTGATTTTCGGCATACACAAATAATGATGGCACAAAATCTGGACTGCTTGAGTCAAGCGAGAGCTCTCCTACAAACAAAATTGCATGCAAAGCTAAGTTAACATGCTAACAATATTCATTACGTCGTGTAACTATGACCAGCTAATCAGACAAACGTTACCAAAGTATTTTGCTACATCAATAAACGAAGACTAGAAAGAATAAAAAAGCAAGATTTAATAAAAGCCTGATCTTACCTGTGATGAAGTGGGCGCTGCAAACCCGCGCATTTTTGATGGTGCTTTCATCCCAGTCTACACGTTTGATGGCTTGTAGCCATAGATGTCGGCGATTTTTTTTGGAACGGGTGAGATCCTGCTGGAATTCTGAACATTTTAACCCCATCACTGCTACGATTCTGACACCCGACAACACAACAACTAGGCATTTCTGAGTCTTTTTTGGGTCCAGGCTGCGCGCGCAATTTCCGCTTACGTATGAATGACGTTTACTGCGAAGGGATCTATACCTACACACCTTGAAGTGTGTATTTGGAGGAAATATTCCTCTTCTACCACAGCAAAGTTGCCATTTGATGTCAAGTTAGTTTCTGTTATCACTTAGATTTTAGCGGCTATAAAGAGTCATTCCCTTACCAGCCTCTCTTTTTGCTTCCAATAATAATAATAATAATAGTGTTACAGAGAATAATAGTAGGGAAAATGCTGTTGCATTGGGCAACATTTGACTGGTTTGTGACAGCATTAATAACTTCACTGTTGCTTAATTGATATGGATGGTTTCCAAAGGTGGATTTGGAAGCAGCAAATGAAAACCAGAATTAAAGCTTTATCTGTTCATGCATGACTGTTTGGGAACTCTCGTAAAAGTAATCCTTAATGATTTAAACTTTGTTTTTCAGTCATAAAGAAATTTTTCAAATCACCTGAGGGATTTCATCAGTTACTGAATGGTGGGAAAATCGCCACTGTATAAACCATGCAGTGTAAACCAGTCTGGTGAATGTTTCTCAATGACTGGCAGATTGTGTCAGCGATTATTTTGTTTCACAATACTTGTTTACAGGTTTTACTCTTATCTAAAATTTTGATCCGTGATCTTAGGATGTATCTGTGGATACGAATCTTTCTTTGGCCATTCTGTTGGGGTGTGTCCATTAAGGACTCCAACTGTTACGTTGTTTGAATGTTAGTGAAATGGAAAGACACCCAGCCACTCAAAGGTCAGTAGTTAAACGTGTCCTTACCAGAAGAATTTGGCCTCCAGTCCTTATGAAATGGTTGTTTTGTTTCACACAGACACATACAAGCCTGTACATTCCTCAGCATGATGTACAGCTTTGGTCAGAAGTTTACATACAGTGATATGAACGTCATCTTGGATATGAATGTCTTGGCAATATTTGGGTTTTCAGTAATTTCTTTGAACTGTTCTTTTCCTGTGGCAGAATGATTGTACAGCATACAGCTTTAATAAGAAAAACACTAGAATTTGGTGCACAAGTTTTAATTTTTTTTGGGTTTTCTGAAATCAACACAGTCAAAATTATACATACAGTACACCTAATATTTGGGTAAAATGCCTCTTCGCAAGATTCACCTTGACCAAACATTTTTGTTTACCATGAACAAGCTTGTGGCAGAATTCTGGTTGGATATTTCACAACTCTTCATGGTAGAATTGGTGAAGTTCTATTAAATTTTTTTTTCTTGGCATGGACTCGACTTATAAGCACGGTCCGTATATTTTCAATAGGGTTGAAGTCAGGACTTGTTTTAAGCTTAATGTTAGCCTGCTTTATCCTCCACAACCAGCTCTGATGCGTGTTTGGGTTCATTGTCCTGTTGTAACTCCCAAGTCGTGTTCAAGTTTCTGATGGTTTATGCTGAAGAATTCTGAGGTAGTCCTCCTCCTCCATTATTCCATCCACTTTGTGCAATGAACCAGTTCCACTGGCAGCAAAACAGCCCCAGAACATGATGCTGCTACCACCACCACCAGCTGGTACAGTGTCCCTCTGTACATGGTGGTCATTGTGGCCAAACAACTCAATCTTTGTCTCATCTGACCATACAGCTTTCCTCCAGAAGGCTTTTTCTTTGTCCATGTGGTCCGCTTCAAACTTTAGTTAAGCTTGAAGGTGTCAGTTTTGGAGCAGGGGGTTATTTCTTGGATAACAGCCTCTTAGTCCATGGTGATCTGAACTGTAGACAGTGATTCTTCAGCTTCCAGTTCATGGCAGGGCTGTGCCATGGTGGTTCCCAGGTTGTTCCTGACCATCCAAACCAATTTCCTTTCAGCTGAGGGTGACAGTTTGGGTTTTCTTGAGGCAAAGTGGCTTGGCAAAGTGACGACACCTCACAACAACTTGGATACAATTGTTTGAACTGACCTTGGAATTTGTAGTTGTTTAGAAATGGCTCCAAGAGACATTCCGGAGTTGTGTATATCTGCGATCCTCTTTCTCAGATCTGCACTGAGCTCCTTGGACTTTCCCATTTTACTGTGTGTTGGCCAATCCAGTGAGTGTGGTAAACAAATCCTTTTTATGAAGGCACAGAGAAGCTACCAGCTGTAGTCAATCATGATCACTAACAGGAAGTTAAGAGACCTCGGCCTTGGCAAGATAAGAGACATTTTGGAAGTTTCAGCACCTCTGAATTAATAATCTAAGTGTGTGTAAATTTTTGACCCTGTATGTATAATGTTGACCGTGTGTTGATTACAGGAAACCCAAAGAAAATTAAAACTTGTGCACCAAATTCTAGTGATTTAAAAAAAAAAAAAAAAAAATATATATATATATATATATATATATATATATATATATATATATATATATATATATATATATAATTTTTTTTTTTTTTTTCAAGCTGTATGCTGTACAATCATTCTCATCTCATTATCTCTAGCCGCTTTATCCTGTTCTACAGGGTCGCAGGCAAGCTGGAGCCTATCCCAGCTGACTACGGGCGAAAGGCGGGGTACACCCTGGACAAGTCGCCAGGTCATCACAGGGCTGACACATAGACACAGACAACCATTCACACTCACATTCACACCTACGGTCAATTTAGAGTCACCAGTTAACCTAACCTGCATGTCTTTGGACTGTGGGGGAAACCGGAGCACCCGGAGGAAACCCACGCGGACACGGGGAGAACATGCAAACTCCACACAGAAAGGCCCTCGCCGGCCACGGGTCTCGAACCCGGACCTTCTTGCTGTGAGTCAACAGCGCTAACCACTACAGCACCGTGCCGCCCGTACAATCATTCTGCCACAGAAAAAGAACAGTTCAAAGAAATTACTGAAAACCCAAATTTTGCCATGACATTCATATCCAAGATGACATTCATGTCACTGTATGTAAACTTCTGACCACAACTGTAACTCTGTTTCTGTTTTGCTGTCTTGTGGATATGTACATGTTTCTGTTGGAATATGTCGCTCGTTCTGAATATTCTCCTGAGCTTTTAGATTTGACATCCATCCTTCTATTTTCAGAACATGAGGAAATTTTTCACCTTCTGTATTTGTGTAAAATGTAAATAAAACAGAATGTGATGATTTGCAAATAATCAGAACCCTATATTTCATTGAAAATAGTACAATGACAACATATCAAATGTTCGAACTGAAAAATCTTAGTTTTTCTTTATTTTTAAATTTTTTTTTTTAAATGCTCATTTTGAGTATAATGCCAGCAACTTATTTTTAAAAAATGGGATGGGGGAAACAAAAGACTGGAAAAGTTGTGTAAGGTTAAAAAAAAAAAAAGGGCTCATTAGCAATGAGTCAGTAACCTGATTGGGTATAAAAAGAGCATCCCAGAGAGGCTGAGTCTCTCAGAAGTAAAGATGGGGAGGGGTTCACAGCTTTGTGAAAGACTTCGTGGGCAAACAGTGCAACAATTTAAGAATAACGTTCCTCAGTGTAAAATTGCAAAGAATTTGCAATTGATTTTGTAGTGGAAATCGCTACATGGGCTCAGGAACACTTCTGAAAACCATCGTCTGTGAACACGGTTCGTCACTGCATCCACAAATGCAAGTTAAAACCATATAACAATATAATATTATCATAATATTAATCATACGGTTTCCCTGGAAAGTTTGTTACCATCATAAAACTATTCTATGTGAACTTCTGCTGCAGCGTTTCACACAATAACAAGTCCTCTGACTGGTTTAACATCTCCAGTGGTGTCCGACAAGGCTGCATAATGTCACCTGTTCTCTTTCTCATGGCAATTCACTGGGCAATGCGTAAAACTATTGGTAAGCAGAGGGAGGGGTATAAGGTGGTCTCTTCACTCAACCCTAGAAAATCTGGACTTTGCAGATGATATTGCATTACTAGCGAGCTCAAGTAACCACCTACAAAGCAAAATGAACGCTCTCTCTGCAAATGCAGCAAAAGTGGGTTTAAACATCAGTAAAAACAAAAAACAACCCTAAAACGGTTCAGCTGTCAAATAAAGCACAACCTATTCACCTTGGAAATGAATGTATCGAAGAAGTTAATCAGTTCACATACCTGGGTAGCATAGTGCGTAAAGATAATGCCACAGAAAAAGATATCACAAGCAGACTTCAGAAGGCAAGATCAGTATTTGTATAACTTAACAAAGTATGGAAATCAAGCAACATTAGAGAGAAACTAAGGTCAAGGTATTTAATAGCAACATACTTGACGTATTAAACGCAGCCAAAGTTTTTTCAGTGCAGTATCGTTCCTGTGCTGAGACATGGCAGTGTATGGCTGTAGTAAACGCACGTTATCATTACAGCCGTAAGAATGTTATTTTACAGCCCGTCAGAAACGACGTGATGGTCTCTAAACACAGCGGACTTGTTCCAAACTCGAATTTTTCATTTTGCATATAGTTGCTATGATGGTTATCTTCAGTTCTGTTAAATTTGTCAGTGTTTTTACAACTTGTACAGTACAGCTGCTTGTGCTTGATGAAGCTCAGATCTAGGACACACACACACACACACACGTATATGCATAAAACTTCAGGGGCGCTTCAAATTAGATTCCCTGGATAATTTACGACCTAGAAATGTATTGCTTAAATATTTGTGCACCCGCACATCCACTTTTATATTATTTTATCGAACAGCACTGTTGAATTCTCGATTCTCCTTGGCTAGAAGTTGATTCGTTTTCTATAACAGCAGCTCTGACAGTCATTCCAGCTGTAATTCAAATCCTAGGTTCATATTAATGCGCTCGTTCTAATTATTCTTTCTACATCAACAGCTTATTCATGGGGATTTATATGAAGGACACGCCACATAACTGGATTTAAAAAGCATGTGTAATTGCTGATATGGTGCATTTGTTCTGCAAGATGTTCATTTAACATTTATAGAATGAATCTCAAGTGTCCGAGGTAAAGTTTTTTGACATGTTCAGGACAAGGGAGTTTACACTTTGTGATGCGTGTTATTCACGTTATGAAAGAGGAAAAAAGTCTGGTGAGGGAATGACTGCTTATAGTTCTAATGAAGAGCAGGAGCTAACTTGTTTCTTGAACGTTCCACAACATTAACATGGAACTATAAATAAATAAATAAATAGTATGAGCTGTTATTCTTTAATCAGTAATAATGTAATAATTGACATTGCTGTGGTATAAGAGGAATAAAACACAGAACCTGCTGTTATCTGAAATTATATTCACTGTCGTTGTTTTCCTCGAACAGCACACCCAGATATGTTTTATTTCTTACTACCAGATAGAGCCGGGAGTTATGCTATAAGAATTCTCTCAATATTTTCTGACATTTTCATGATGTTGATATTTCTCACGATATTATGTTATGAAAATGTTCAGGGACAAAAGATGGTAACAGCAAGTGTAGACCGTCTGTAAGGATGCAGATGCCAGGGAGCTAGGGTGCACTCACGTGCTCTTGTGCCCACCTGCGGCCATTTCAGGCTCATCAGACACCATAAACGTGCCACACCCAGTGCAGTGCGTTCGTTCATGAACTCCAGTGCCATGCTGGCTCCAGAATTCTACCAGTATTTGCTTTGTGGGTTCCTGGTGTTTTGGCTTTGTTTTGGCCTGTATGTATTTTTTTTTCCTGTTGCCTGCTACAGTTTTGGGTTGTTAAAGCCCTGTTTTTTTCCACCTGTGCCCCAGTGTCTGCTCCTTCATCTCCCGTAGTAAGATTGTACAAGCCCGATTCCAAAAAAGTTGGGACGCTGTGTAAAACATAAATATAACCAGAATACAATGATTTGCAAATCCTTTTCGACCTATATTAAATATGTTCTGTTTTTAATTATAACCCTAATTCCAAAAAAATTTGGGACGCTGTGTAAAATGTAAATAAAAGCAGAATGCAATGATTTGCAAATCTCATAAACCCATATATTTTTCACAATAGAACATAGACAACATATCAGATGTTTAAACTGAGAAAATGTACCGTTTTAAGGAAAAAAAAATAAGGTAATTTTGAATTTGATGGCAGCAACACATCTCAACGTTGGGACAGGGCCATGTTTACCACTGTATAGCATCCCCTCTTCTCTTCTAAATCCCTTCTTTTAAACGTCTGGGAACTGAGGAGACCAGTTGCTGGAATTTTGGGAGAGGAATGTTGTTCCATTCTTACCTGATACAGGATTCTAGCTGCTCAACAGTCCTGGGTCTTCTTTGTCGTATTTTTTGTGTCCTGATGCGCCAGATGTTTTCAAGTGGTGAAAAGTCTGGAGTGTAGGCAGGCCAGTACAGCACCCATACCCTTCTACTATGAAGCCATACTGTTGTAATAGATGCAGAATGCGATTTAGCATTGTCTTACTGAAATATGCAAGGCCTTCCTGGAAAAAGACGTCATCTGGATGGGAGCACGTGTTGCTCTAAAACCTGTATATATCTTTCAGCATTCATGGTGCCTTTCCAGATGTGCAAGCTGCTCATGCCATAGGCATTAATGCATCCACATACCATCGGAGATGCAGGCTTTTGAACTGATCACTGATAACAAGGTGGATGGTTCCTCTGCTCTTTAGTCCGGGGGACGCGGTATCCATGGTTTCCAAAAAGAATTTCAAATTTTGATTAATCTGACCACAGAACAGTTTTCCACTTTGCCTCGGTCCATTTTAAATGAGCTTTGGCCCAGAGAAGACAGTGGCGTTTCTGGATCATTTTCACATATGGCTGCTTCTTTGCAGGATAGAGCTTGAACCTACGTTTGTAGATGGCTTGGCGAACTGTGTTCACAGACAATGATTTCTGGAAGTGTTTCTGAGCCCATGCAGTGATTTCCACTCCATAATCATGCTTGCTTTTAATGCAGTGCTGCCTGAGGGCCTGAAGATCACGGGCATCCGATATTGATTTTCAGCCTTGTTCCTTGTGCACGGAGATTTCTCCAGAATCTCAGAATATTTTGATTATATTATGTACTGTAGATGATGAGATATTCAAAGTCTTTGCAATTTTACGTTGAGGAACATTTATTACGAAATTGTTCCACAATTTGTAGACGCAGATTTTCGCAGATTGGTGAACTTTTGCCCATCTTTACTTCTGAGAGACTCAGCCTCTCTAAGCTGCTCCTTTTATACTCAATCATGCGACTGACCTGTTGCCAGTTAACCTAATTAGTTGCAAAATGTTCCTCCAGCTGTTTCTTTTTAGTACCATTTACTTTTCCAGCCTTTTATTGCCCCGTCCCAGCTTTAAGATGTGTTGCTGCTGTCAAATTCAAAATGAGCTAATGTTTCATCTCATCTCATTATCTCTAGCTGCTTTATCCTGTTCTACAGGGTCGCAGGCAAGCTGGAGCCTATCCCAGCTGACTACGGGCGAAAGGCGGGGTACACCCTGGACAAGTCGCCAGGTCATCACAGGGCTGACACAGACAACCATTCACACTCACATTCACACCTACGGTCAATTTAGAGTCACCAGTTAACCTAACCTGCATGTCTTTGGACTGTGGGGGAAACCGGAGCACCCGGAGGAAACCCACGCGGACACGGGGAGAACATGCAAACTCCGCACAGAAAGGCCCCTCGCCAGCCACGGGGCTCGAACCCGGACCTTCTTGCTGTGAGGCGACAGCGCTAACCACTACACCACCGTGCCGCCATGAGCTAATGTTTTCCATGAAATAATAAATGTTTCAGTTTAAACATTTGATGTGGTGTTTGTTCTATTGTGAATAAATATGGGTTTATGAGATTTGCAAATCATTGCATTCTGTTTTTTATTTACATTTTACACAGCATCCCAACTTTTTTGGAATTGGGGTTGTATGTTTTACACAGCATTCCAACTTTTTTTTTTTTTTTTTGGAATCGAGTTTGTAATATAATGGGCCTAATATTTATTAAGCTAGTTCTATGCATTATGCTACGTTATACACACTTCTTCATTGATCTATTCATGGTGGTAAAAATACTGCAGCTGCCTGTTCATTTCTGGAGGAAGGTTGATATTTCCACTAAATTGCGATGCAATACGATACTCAGTTGGCTTACAATATGAATGGTCATACTGGGATAATGATGATTTATCAATGTATCACCCAGCACTACTACCAGGTATTTACCTGTGTATATGTCTCATTCCAGCCACAGGGTTTTGGGTCCCCCAGTGTTTACCATGCTGTCATTGTCATATTTTTGGAGTTCTTCGCTTGGGGATTGTTGACTGCACCCACGCTCGTGGTAAGTCAAAATATATTACTTGTGCTTTCTATCACAGTGACTACAAAATATGTCTGAGATTCAGTGAGCCATGAAACTGAACATGCACAATAGTCAACCTATTGAACATTTCACTGGAGTTGGGTGTACAGCTTTAAATAGCTTAATAGTTTTAAATTAAATGGTTCAATTGTTAAATTGATAGTTAAATTGATATGAGAATTGATCAATCGTAAATTAAATAGTTTGATAGCTTTAAACGGCTTTAAAAATTTTAGGCAAAACTCTGCTTAGCTCTTGGGGTTTTTGTGAAATGTAATTACACTGCAGCCCCACTATAACAAACTCCTTGGGGGATGTCCAAATAGTTTGTTACACTGAAATAGACCCACCTGTCACACCAAACACTCACACTTGAATAAAACAAGACCCACTGTGATTTTATTTATATTTATACTTATTTCACTTGCATATGTATGAAGTCAAGGAAATACAGTGGGGCAAAAAAGTACCGGTATTTAGTCAGCCACCAGTTGTGCAAGTTCTCCCACTTAAAAAGATGAGAGAGGCCTGTAATTTTCATCATAGGTATACCTCAACTATGAGAGACAGAATGGGGGAAAGAATCCAGGAAATCACATTGTAGGATTTTTAATGAATTAATTGGTAAATTCCTCGGTAAAATAAGTATTTGGTCACCTACAAACAAGCAAGATTTCTGGCTCTCACAGATCTGTAACAACTTCTTTAAGAGGCTCCTCTGTCCTCCACTCGTTACCTGTATTAATGGCACCTGTTTGAACTCGTTATCAGTATAAGACACCTGTCCACAACCTCAAACAGTCACACTCCAAACTCCACTATGGCCAAGACCAAAGAGCTGTCAAAGGACACCAGAAACAAAATTGTAGACCTGCACCAGGCTGGGAAGACTGAATCTGCAATAGGGAAGCAGCTTGGTGTGAAGAAATCAACCGTGGGAGCAATTATTAGAAAATGGAAGACATACAAGACCACTGATAATCTCCCTCGATCTGGGGCTCCACGCAAGATCTCACCCCGTGGGGTCAAAATGATCACAAGAACGGTGAGCAAAAATCCCAGAACCACACGGGGGGACCTAGTGAATGACCTGCAGAGAGCTGGGACCAAAGTAACAAAGGCTACCATCAGTAACACACTACGCCGCCAGGGACTCAAATCCTGCAGTGCCAGACGTGTCCCCCTGCTTAAGCCAGTACTTGTCCAGGCCTGTCTGAGGATTGGGAGAATGTCATATGGTCAGATGAAACCAAAATAGAACTTTTTGGTAAAAACTCAACCTGTCGTGTTTGGAGGAGAAAGAATGCTGAGTTGCATCCAAAGAACACCATACCTACTGTGAAGCATGGGGGTGGAAACATCATGCTTTGGGGCTGTTTTTCTGCAAAGGGACCAGGACTACTGATCCGTGTAAAGGAAAGAATGAATGGGGCCATGTATCGTGAGATTTTGAGTGAAAACCTCCTTCCATCAGCAAGGGCACTGAAGATGAAACATGGCTGGGTCTTTCAGCATGACAATGATCCCAAACACACCGCCCGGGCAACGAAGGAGTGGCTTCGTAAGAAGCATTTCAAGGTCCTGGAGTGGCCTAGCCAGTCTCCAGATCTCAACCCCATAGAAAACCTTTGGAGGGAGTTGAAAGTCCGTGTTGCCCAGCGACAGCCCCAAAACATCACTGCTCTAGAGGAGATCTGCATGGAGGAATGGGCCAAAATACCAGCAACAGTGTGTGAAAACCTTGTGAAGACTTACAGAAAACGTTTGACCTCAGTCATTGCCAACAAAGGGTATATAACAAAGTATTGAGATGAACTTTTGTTATTGACCAAATACTTATTTTCCACCATAATTTGCAAATAAATTCTTTAAAAATCAGACAATGTGATTTTCTGGATTTTTTTTCTCATTTTGTCTCTCATAGTTGAGGTATACCTATGATGAAAATTATAGGCCTCTCTCATCTTTTTAAGTGGGAGAACTTGCACAATTGGTGACTGACAATACTTTTTTGCCCCACTGTAAGTCGCACTTGCCATCGTTTGTTTGCCGCATCTTTCTTTCTTTTCAGTGCATCATGTTGAATGAAGTTATGGATAAAGTCTCGGAGCTCTTTTTCTGTAAAAGTTGAAATTGAATTTTTTAGGATACCATGTTCTTTAGACAAATTCCCTGCGTTCTCACCATGCTTTAGATGGTCCAGGATATGAAATTTGACTTCGACAGAAAGTATCTTATGTTTACGAGTGTCATGTAATGGAGGTGGATGACTGGTGTAATTGCAGGCAGAGTGTTTTATTTTAAATATGGGAGGCAAACAATTAAAAAAATAATGACAAAGGCATGGTCATGGAACGAGCAACGGTCAAGCGAGGCACAAAAAGAATATCAGAGGTAATCACAAAGTCCAAAATAGAAAAGCAAGTCAAAATCAGTAAAGCAGTACACAGCACAAAGGCTTGGTAATGTGAGGCACTAGCGACAGCACGTATACTTTGCAAAGTCTGTGTGTTTAGGGAGTCTTGATAAGCTCTTGCTGTGATTGCGCTCTAATCTGAGACAGCTGCATGGTAATTAGTCCTAATGGCGCTGCGCGCTCAGAGCACGTGGACATAACAGCGAGTCGCCATGACAACAATGCATATGGAGTAAAGACTCATGTAAAGTTGTTTTTAGCTTGTAAAATAAAGTCCTTTTAAGGTTTGTTTTTTTTTTTAAGTCAGTGATTGCCAACTGAGCTTGGTTAGTTAAGCTTTTGTTTTATGGTGTTAATGTGTACTGTTAACTTGACTGTGGACTTGATTACTTATTGTTTGTCTCTGGGGAAAGAAGAATGCATGGCTCAGTGATTATTTACTTTCAGAGTCCGACTCCTTGTCATTAAAGGCGGGGGACGTCATGAACTTGGTTTGTTATATGTGAAAGTTTGTAGTAAGCGTTCATTATAACAGGGTTACAGTGTAATTTGTTCTGGAAAAGCCTTAATTACCTGGAAAAAAATCCTGTTGTTTTTTTATGAATGTTTATTTTAAAAATGAAAAAGTTATGATCTATTATCTGTCATATCACCTTTTGCTTTGTCATTTTTGAAGTTTGATTCCAGAAAATGAAGGTGATGCCACACGGCACCATTATTTCAACAGAAAATAAAACTAAACCAAATGGCAAAAAAAAAAAATCAATTTCATTCTGATTCAGATTGAGCAAAAGGACTAATAAGTGGCAAAGTGCTCTTGAGATGCAAACATTTCTTGGTGTTGAATTTGATTTTTATACTCAAACTTATTTTCTTTTAAAACCTGATACTGTGCTAAATCATCATCAGTATTGATCCTAATTATTGTTGTTTTCAATTGTCCAGGTTCTTCATGAAACATTTCCAAAGCACACGTTTTTGATGAATGGCCTCATACAGGGAGTTAAGGTGCAGTACTTAATCTGTTGTCGGATAGGTTTGATGTCAATAAAGCATGGCTGGAGACATAAACGATTGGTTCTTGTTGGTCACAGGGTTTGCTGTCGTTTCTGAGCGCTCCTCTGATCGGTGCTCTGTCTGATGTCTGGGGCAGGAAGTCATTTCTTCTCCTCACCGTTTTCTTCACCTGTGCTCCTATCCCTCTAATGAAGATTAGCCCATGGTACGTTTACCAGCATTCACTACTATTTCCACACCTTACACGTTCCATTACTGTTTTAGTAGCTCTTTCCATTTACTCTATCAGCGTAGACTTTAAGAGTAGTTGGGGGAAAAAAATAGGCAGATGAAGCTGTTTTATTAGTGCAAACGCATCAACAAACTTCTTAGGTAGTTTGGTAGCATTAGAAGGTTCACCTCAAGTCAGAATTATAGTAATTACAAGATAACGACTTGGACGTTCACCTCCGAGCTCTTTGAACTGGGGAAATCAGTCCCTTCTATGGCAACATCGACACTTCAGGTAACTAGCAGTTAGCTAAACCGTATTTTAAGGTTTTTCAGTGGTTCAGTCAAGTTAAGTCCTGTTATTACACTCCTAACATCCTTTTTAGGAGCATTTGTTTACTGCATAACATCACACAATATGGGGTTGTAAATTCCTAAAGATTTCGGCATCTCCAACTGATGATTATTTTAGTTTGTACAAGTTTGTAATTATTGTTATTTAGACATGACGTTAGTGCATTATTAGCCATCAAGTCAGATATTTTAGAAGTCTAAATGACTACAGAGTGAATCTCATGATTACGCTTCTGTCATGTGTATGTATGACAGAGAGATGTTAAATTCTCAAATCTGATTGATCAGAAGGTGTTTATTAATTTCACAGGTTTATATGAATTTGCTCTTAATAATAATAATATTTATAATGTGCATATACCACTTACATATTCTCACGTGTGCAAAAAATAATAGATTAATAAATAAGAGAAATTATAATAAAAGTATGTCGATAAAAATACAAGCTGAATAGGTAGATATGTAGATAAATATATGGATGCTATAATTCATGCTAAAAATATGCATAAAATATAATTTGAAGATAATTCCTTGTCTCATCACTAAAAGCCTTCTAGAAAAGATACGTTTTTAGAAGCTTCTTAAAGACTGTAGGCGACTCGGCTCTATGGACATTTAATGGAAACCTGTTCCACACAACAGTTACTATAGTAACGGCTCATTCACAGGGACCTGTACAGCGGATGGTCCACGTAAACTGATTAAACCCAAAGAAAACACCCCCTCAACTTGAAATTCCGACTTCTTAGGATAGTCTTCTCAACTACAAATTTCTTCCTGGTTTATGGAGTGACATCAAGTCGACATGACTCTACACAGGATCAGAAGTAAATAAATTGGCACTTCGTGACTTTAAATGAGTTGCACTGTATATAAAAGTATTTGCTTTAGATTATTCAACATGCAGATATATTCACTTGTTCAATTTATAACACTGGTTATGCAGTTAGAGATTTTGAAGAGCTGAATCTATCTGGCTAATTTGCCGCTCACAAACGTTGAAAGTTTTGGCCTGTGAATCACCACTTATGAGGTAATTCGAGTGCAGCATACATTTTTATGTTAAAGCTTTAAATTAAAGTTTTCCAGACTCTTCAGGACAGAGATGTTTATACTTGTGGATTTTTTGACGACATGACAAGAGGAGTAAAACATATTGGTATATGCTGTTATAAATAATAATCGACTTCAGGTACCTCTTTTCCACCAAATCAGTTCCAGGGCTGGTTCGGGGCCAGTGCTGGTGCTGGTTCACAACTCGTTCAACTTGTGAGGCAGCTGAGAACCAGTTTGCTTTTCCATAGCTCACGGTGCTAAAAGAAGACACGTCATTACTTTGCTGTATACGTCATTACGTCGCTGTATGTGTCAGTTACGTCGCTACGTTTGCATAAACCTTGGCGCGAATATCGAAGCAAAAACAACACGGAAGAAGCAGCAGCAGCAACAACAATAATAATAATGGATGACTTCGCGTTTGTACAGCTGCTGCTTCTCGTCGCTTAAAAATGGCGATCTTTCGCGGTCTTGTTATTGTTGTTGGTCTTAACAACTCCGCCCCCCTGCTGACGTAAGCGGTTCTTTCCTCTGGCCCAGCAGAGAGTTGGTGCTAGCCTGGAACTGGTTTTTCTGGCCCCAGAGCCAGTTCTTTGTCAGTGGAAACAGAAAACCCAGTTCCAAACTAAGCACTAGCCCCGAACCAGCCCTGGAACTGCTTTGGTGGAAAAGGGGCAAGGGTGGGAACAGTAACTCCACTTCATCATACCATCGGTCACTAATTATTTTCCAATAACGGCTCAACACGCTTCACATTTCTAGCTACCTTAATGTGTCTCCAGTCTCATCACTGTAACTGATGTTGAAATATTTTTTTGCACCAGTTTTGTTTAATTTTCTGTTTTTCTTTGTAGTATATGTTGAATTTATTTTTTAAAAAGAATCAGTGTTTCTATGTCCTCATACTGTATTCTGTATTATAAAGATGATTTTAAGTATTGTGACATGATATCTTTGATATTGGTGCCAGACACGCTCATGTGACGTTGAGAAGCCATACACTGAGAAAAGTGCTGGAACAATTTTGAATGAGTGATTTAATTTGAAGATGTGGATTTAATTAGAGGCGGATGCATGTTCGGCTATACTGTAATTCTGACCTCTGCTTCTGCTTCAGGTGGTATTTTGCAGTTATTTCTGTGTCCGGAGTGTTTGCTGTGACATTCTCTGTGGTTTTTGCGTATGTGGCCGACATTACGCAGGAGCATGAACGCAGCATGGCATATGGCCTGGTGTGTACTGTTATTACAAATATTCATGATGTATATTTTTACTTACACACACACACACACACACACACACACAGGTCATGAATTGAAATTAAATTTGTTCTATGATGTGTAATTATATTGTTTTGTTATGCCAGACTGCATTTATTGATATGTTAATTAAAAACAAAATTAGGAGCAATTTATCCTAAAATCTGTTTTTCATTTACATTACTATTCCAGCTTCATATGAAGTGTGTATATATAAGATAAGCTAGCCTTTTATTATCCCACAAGGGGAAATTTACATTGTTATAGCAGCAAAATATATAAAGAGAAAAAGATAAGGCAGTGAAGGAGTAGTGCAAAAGTACTAAGTATACAAAAAAAGGATACATCTCATCTCATTTTCTTCCGCTTATCCGGGGCTGGGTCACGGAGGCAGCAGTCTGAGCATGGAAGCCCAAACTTCCCTCCCCCCAGACACCTCGGCCAGCTCCTCGGGAAGAACACCGAGGTGTTCCCAGGCCAGCCGAGAGACATAGTCCCTCTAGCGTGTCCTGGGTCTTCCCCAGGGCCTCCTCCTGGGGGGACATGCCTGAAACACCTCCCCAGGGAGGCGTCCAGGAGGCATCCGAAAGAGATGCCCGAGCCACCTCAGCTGATTCCTCTCGATGTGGAGGAGCAGCGGCTCTACTCCGAGCTCCTCCCGAGGGACTGTGCTTCTCACCCTATCTTTAAGGGAGCGCCCAGCCACCCTGCGAAGGAAACTCATTTCGGCCACTTGTATCCACGATCTTGTTCTTTCGGTCATTACCCAAAGCTCATGACCACAGGTGAGAGTCGGAACGTAGATTGACCGGTAAATCGAGAGCTTCGCCTTTTGGCTCAGCTCCTTCTTCACCATGACGGACCGGTAAAGCGACCGCATCACTGCGGAGGCTGCACCGATCCGCCTGTCGATCTTGCGCTCCATCCTTCCCTCACTCGTGAACAAGATCCCGAGATACTTAAACTCCTCCACTTGAGGCAGGACTTCTCCACCAACCTGAAGAGGGCAAGCCACCCTTTTCCGTTCGAGAACCATGGCCTCGGACTTGGAGGTGCTGCTTCTCATCCCAGCCGCTTCACACTCTACTGCAAACCGCCCCAGTGCATGCTGAAGGTCCTGGTTTGAAGAAGCCAGTAGGACAACATCATCCGCAAAAAGCAGAGATGAAATCCTGTGGTTCCCAAACAGGATTCCCTCCGGCCCCTGGCTGCACCTAGAAATTCTGTCCATAAAAATTATGAACAGAACTGGTGACAAAGGGCAGCCCTGCCGGAGTCCAACATGCACTGGGAACAGGTCTGACTTACTGCCGGCAATGCGAACCAGACTCCTGCTCCGTTCGTACAGGGACCGGACAGCCCTTAGCAAAGAGGCCCGAACCCCATACTCCCGAAGCAGCCCCCACAGGATACCACAAGAGACACGGTCAAATGCCTTCTCTTCCATAAAGCACATGTGGACTGGTTGGGCAAACTCCCATGAACCCTCGAGCACCCTATGAAGCGTATAGAGCTGGTCCAATGTTCCACGACCAGGATAAAAACCGCATTGTTCCTCCTGGATCCGAGGTTCGACTATTGGCTGAATTCTCCTCTCCAGTACCCTGGAGTAAACATTCCCGGGAAGGCTGAGAAGTGTGATTTCCCCTATAATTGGAGCACACTCTCCGGTCCCCTTTCTTAAAAAGAGGGACCACCACCTCGGTCTGCCACTCCAGAGGCACTGTCCCCAACCGCCACGTGATGTTGCAGAGGTGTGTCAGCCAAGACATCCCCACAACATCCAGAGACTTGAGATACTCAGGGCGGATTTCATCCACCCCCGGTGCCTTGCCACCGAGGAGCTTGCAAACCACCTCAGTGACTTCGGCTTGTGTAATGGACGAGTCCACCTCTGAGTCATCAGCCTCCGCTTCCTCAATGGAAGACGTGACGGTGGGATTGAGGAGATCCTCAAAGTATTCCTTCCACCGCCTGACAATATCCCCAGTCGAGGTCAACAGCTCCCCACCCGCACTGTAAACAGTGTTGGCAGAGTACTGCTTCCCCCTCCTGAGGTGCCGAACGGTTTGCCAGAATTTCCTCGAGGCCGACCGATAGTCCTCCTCCATGGCCTCACCGAACTCCTCCCAGTTCTGAGTTTTTGCCTCCACAACTGCCCGAGCTGCGGGCAGTCAGCTGCCTCAGGAGTCCCGGAGGCCAACATGGCCCGATAGGACTCCTTCAGCTTGACGGCATCCCTTACTTCCGGTGTCCACCACCGGGTTTGGGGATTGCCGCCACGACAGGCACCGGAGACCTTGCGGCCACAGCTCTGAACAGCTTCGTCGACAATGGAGGCAGAGAACATGGTCCACTCAGACTCAATATCCCCCGCCTCCCTCGGAAGCTTGGAGAAGCTCTCCCGGAGGTGGGAGTTTAAAGACCTCCCCGACAGAGTGCTCAGCCAGACGTTCCCAGCAGACCCTCACCATACGTTTGGGCCTGCCAGGTCTGTCCGGCTTCCTCCTCCGCCAGCGGATCCAACACACCACCAGGTGGTGATCAGTTGACAGCTCAGCCCCTCTCTTCACCCGAGTGTCCAAGACATAGGGCCGGAGATCAGATGAAACGACAACAAAGTCGATCGTCGACCTCCGACCTAAGGTGTCCTGGTGCCACTTACACTTATGGACACCCCATGCTTGAACATGGTGTTTGTTATGGACAAACCGTGACTAGCACAGAAGGCCAATAACGAAGCACCACTCGGGTTCAGATCGGGGAGGCCGTTCCTCCCAATCACGCCCCTCCAGGTGTCACTGTCGTCACCCACGTGAGCGTTGAAGTCCCCCAGTAGAACAATGGAGTCCCCAGTCGGAGCACCTCTCAGTACCTCTCCCAGGGACTCCAAGAAGGCTGGATACTCTATACTGCTATTCGGCCCGTAGGCACAAACAACAGCAAGAGTCCTCTCCCCAACCCGAAGGTGGAGAGAGGCGACCCTCTCGTTCACTGGGGTAAACTCCAACACATGGCAGCTGAGCTGGGGAGCTATAAGCAAGCCCACACCAGCCTGTCGCCGCTCACCGTGGGCGACTCCAGAGAAGTGGAGAGTCCAGCCCCTCTCGAGGAGCTGGGTTCCGGAGCCCAAGCTGTGCATGGAGGTGAGCCCGACTATCTCTAGCCGGTACCTCTCAACCTCCCGCACAAGCTCAGGCTCTTTTCTCCCCCAGCGAAGTGACATTCCATATCCCAACAGCTAGCCGCTGTGTTCGGGGATCAGGTCGTCGAGGCCCCTGCCTTCGACTGCTGCCCAATAAACCCTGCACCGGCCCCCTACAGCTACCTCTGTAGGTGGTGAACCCACAGGAGGTCGGGTCCACGTCACCGCTTTGGGCTGAGCCCGGCCAGGCCCCGTGGGCAAAGGCCCAGCCACCAGGCGCTTACATATGAGCCCCAACCCCGGGCCTGGCTCCAGGGTGGGGCCCCGGCTGATTTTTTTTTTTTTTTTTTTTTTTCCCCCCCATAAGGGGTTTTGGTGAACTGCTCTTGGTCTGGCCTGTCACCTAGGACCTGTCTGCCTTGGGAAACCCTAACGGGCGTAATGCCCCCAACAACATAGCTCTTAGGATCATTCAAGCACACAAATCCCTCCACCACAATAAGGTGGCAGTTCTAGGAGGGGAAAAGGATATATAAAAGAAATAAACTACAAATTTAGAGATATATAGTTAACATAAGTGTATTACAAAGGTGGTATTGCACGTGTAAGTATTGCACAGGTATTATTACCAGTATTACCCAGATAGCAAGTCGGTATATTGCACAAGAGCCATTTTAACCATGTGTAGCTAGCAGTTCGCTATAAAGTACTGATGCTGATAGTCAGTGCACACAGTATACGTTCAGAGGGGTTTCTATGGATGTAGAAGTGATCTGGACAGTATTGTTCATTATTGTGAGGAGTGACTGGTGCTGTACTTGGTGAGGTGCTGGTTGTGCAGTCTCACAGCAGCAGGGAGGAAGGAGTTGCTGTATCACCCCTTAAGATGGAGGAGCCATCTGCGGTGTGTTAAGCTATATATTTGTCTATTCAGTTTGCCTCCTCCCACCAGATCTTTTTAATATAGGCTAGTTCCATTTACTTTAGCTGTTTTTTTTTCCTATTAATTAAACATACTGCTCAGTTTGTTTGCGTTCTAAGGTTATACTTCCTATTTTTACACTGCGTTTTCACGTATTATTCTTCCAATGGTTTCCACTAGGTTTCAGCCACGTTTGCAGCGAGCCTGGTGACCAGCCCAGCCATTGGTGCCTACCTCAGCCGAGCGTATGGAGACAGTCTGGTCGTGGTTTTAGCATCAGCGATCGCCATGCTGGACATCTGCTTCATCCTGGTGGCCGTTCCTGAATCGCTACCAGAGAAAATGAGACCAGCGTCATGGGGAGCGCCGATCTCCTGGGAACAGGCTGATCCCTTTGCCGTGAGTGTACTTTACTGTGTTGTAGTTTAACTCATTTGTGGTGCTTTAAGGATTTTGAGGTGAATGACTGGACGAAGCGATGGATGAAAGAAAGGATAGATGGTTGGACAAATCAATGGATGCATGGATAGTTGGATGGCCAGCCAGACAGATATGAGGATGGATGAATGGGTGGTTGGACAAATGGATGGACAAATGAATGGGTGGCTGGACAGACTGATGAATGAATTTGTGGTCAGACAGACCAATGATTGCAGGGATCGACAAGAGGGATTGAGTGGACAAATGGAAGAATAGATGGTTTGGCTGACAGACAGAAAGATGGTTAAATGGACAAATGGATAGGATGAATACATAAACTGATGATTCGGACCACTGGATACATGGAGGATGTGATAGATTGACAGATGATGAGACAAAATGTTGGATGGATGGATGTTTGATAGAAGAATGGATAGATTGATGGATAGAACCTTGGTTGAATAGGCAAATGTAAGAAAATATATATAAAATATACAGTCGTGTTCAAAATAATAGCAGTATGTTACTCACGTTTTTAAAAAGCTCAAAATCCTTATACTAGTTTTTATTTCCATGCATTGGGAACACTACACATTATATTCTACATCAAAACATGAAGAAAAATGCATCAATATTTTAATTACTTGACAGAAAATTAAGAAAAATGAATATTGGGCTGTTCAAAAACTATAGCAGTGTCTGCATTTTTCATTGCAAACTCAAATATTTACTGTATAAACTGAAAATCTTTAGGATTTAGTGTTCCTGTGAATCACTAAACTAATATTTTAGTTGTATAACCACGGTTTCTGAGAACTGCTTCACATCTGTGTTGCATGGAGTCGACCAACTTCTGGCACCTGTGAACAGGTATTCCAGCCCAGGATAATTTGACAACATTCCACAATTCCTCTGCATTTCTTGATTTTGCGTCAGAAACAGCATTTTTGATGTCACCCTACAAGTATTCTATTGGATTAAGGTCCGGGGATTGGGCTGGCCACTCCATAACTTTCATTTTGTTGGTCTTGAACCCTGATGCTGCTCGCTTACTGGTGTGTTTGGGGTCGTTGTCTTGTTGAAACACCCATTTCAAGGGCATTTCCTCTTCAGCATAAGGCAACATGACCTCCTCAAGTATTTTGATCTATGCAAACTGATCCATGATCCCTGGTATGCGATAAATAGGCCCGACACCATAGTAAGAGAAGCATCCCCATATCATGATGCTTGCACCACCATGCTTCACTGTCTTCAGAGTGTACTGTGGCTTGAATTCAGTGTTTGGGGGTCGTCTGACAAACTGTCTGCGGCCCTTGGACCCAAAAAGAACAATCTTACTTTCAGCAGTCCACAAAATGTTTCTCCATTTCTCTTTAGGCCAGTCGATGTGTTCTTTGGCAAATTGTATCCTCTTCAGCACGTCTTTTTTTTTTTTTTTAAAACAGTGGGACTTTGCGGGGGCTTCTTGCCAATAGATTAGCTTCACACAGGCGTCTTCTAATTGTCACAGTGCTCACAGATAACTTCAGACCATCTTTGATCACCCTGGAGCTGATCACTGGCTGAGTCTTTGCCACTCTGGCTATTCTTCGATCCATTTGAACGGTAGTCTTCCGTTTTCTTCCACGTCTCTCTGGTTTTGCTGTCCATTTTAAAGCACTGGAGATCATTTTAGCCGAGCAGCCCATCATTTTCTGCACTTCTTTCTACGTTTTCCCCTCTTCAACCAACGTTTTAATCAACGCACGCTGTTCTTCTGAACAATGTCTGGAACGACCCATGTTTCTCAGGTTTTCAGAGAGAAATGCGTGTACAACATGTGCTGGCTTCATCCTTAAATTCGGGCCACCTGATTGATGCCTGTTTTTTCACAGAATGAATGACCTCACTAATTGAACTCCACACTGCTATTATTTTGAACACGCCCCTTTCACTTAATTATTCAGTTACACAGACTCAGGAGCATGCATATCATGAATGTTGGGTCTGTTGGTTTTCTATGACTTGACTACACCTATTTGCCATGTCGCAATATAATTTCTACCAAAAACAGTGATTGATCTGGTTAGTCATGTTGGACTGCTATTATTTTGAACACAACTGTATATGCAATATATAGCTCAATAGAAAATTTGAATAGCTTCTGGATGGTTAGACAAATGGGTGGATGAATAGACAGATGGAGAGAAGAATCCTTGTGCATAATGAAGTACAGATACCAAAGTGGTAAAATACAGTCCGATACCATTTTACCATCGAGTCTACTGAGGTGTACTGTAGTGTTGTACTACACACATTTCTAAAATAGCTCTAAAGCTGGGAACAGTGATGTATCCCATATTCAGCGTCCTGAAATATCACATGCACGCTGAACATCCATCTGTGAGTCACAGTCAGCAGGTTCCAGGTCTCTGTAGGCGCGGAGCATGTTCAGCACGGTGGTGGTGGTGTTTGCTGTATAAAGAGAGATCAGCACAGAGTGCAGTGTAAACAGGGGCTGGTACAGGACTCGACTCTTACACCCTGATCTACAACAGGATTTAATTAAAGTTGACACGCTGTTTGGACAGACTCGAGAAGCTGTAAAGTTTACAGAAGAAATTAGATGTACAAGACGTGTATTAAAATGTAATCCGTAAGGAATGAAACCCTCTGTTTTGTGCTGTTATAGTGATGTGGTGAAGTGAAGTATCTTTTACCACCCCAAAGTTACTGTTACTATAGAAACAATGTCTTTCGAGTGCATGGCTGTGAACCCGTGATTTGCAGCAGTGCTATTGTCAGAGTCGGTGTTAGAAAATTAACACCTTCTGTCCAGTTTGAGAACGGAGTGATAATCTGAAAGAGGGTGTTGTCTGTCTTTGCTGCAACACAGTTTGCAAAGTAGTTCAGATGTAGTGAAGGCAGTGTAGAGCGATTTTATTTTGGATTGGGAACGCTGTTCATAGGCTCATATGCAAGAGCGCACAATGATCTGTGTTTTCTGTTCAGTGCAAAAGAAACCGCCAAGTACATACTTCGTGTGTTCTCTCTCTCTTTCTCTTTCTCTAGTCCCTGAAGAAGGTGGGTCAGGACTCGACGGTGCTGCTCATCTGTATTACAGTATTCCTGTCGTACCTTCCTGAGGCTGGCCAGTACTCCAGCTTCTTTCTCTACCTGCGACAGGTCTGATTATCACATCATTATTGCTGTATACATGTCATAAGTAAGGAATAAAACTCCATGCCATGCTGTTACAGGAGAATAAAACTCCATGCCATGCTGTTACAGGAAAATAAAAGCAGAGGTTTTTTTTTTTTATTAATTCCTCCAGTACTATACCAACCACCCAATGATTGTCCGTTTTTGTTTATTACATAATTGCATACTTTTTGTCCAATTATAATTACATTTAATGTAGTAGTTGCTGCCTAAATACAGCCAAGAAAACTTAAGTAATTCTAAATTGCTGTCTGTGATTTGTTAACACATTTTTAATGGTTAAGTGTAGGACCACAATGATTGATTAACATTGTGTCAATTATAAAACAATGATATTTTATAGTTAATGTGAATAATGATTTTAGTGTAGTGGTTAGCGCTGTCGCCTCACAGCAAGAAGGTTCGAGCCCAGCGGCCGACGAGGGCCTTTCTGTGTGGAGTTTGCATGTTCTCCCCGTGTCCGTGTGGGTTTCCTCCGGGTGCTCGGGTTTCCCCCACAGTCCAAAGACATGCAGGTTAGGTTAACTGGTGACTCTAAATTGACCGTAGGTGTGAATGTGAGTGTGAATGGTTGTTTGTCTCTGTTGCCCCTTTTCCACCAAATCAGTTCCAGGGCTGGTTCGGGGCCAGTGCTTAGTTTGGAACCGGGTTTTCTGTTTCCACTGACAAAGAACTGGCTCTGGGCCAGAAAAACCGGTTCCAGGGTAGCACCAGCTCTTTGCTGGGCCAGAGGAAAGAACCGCTTACGTCAGCGGGGGGGGCGGAGTTGTTAAGACCAACAACAATAGCAAGAGGGCGCCATTTTTAAGTAAGCGACAAGATATCATGGCTGCAGTAAAGAAGCAGTCATCCATTGTTGTTGTTGCTGCTGCTGCTTCTTCTTCTCTGTGTTGTTGTTGCTTCAATGTTCGCGCCAAGGTTTATGCAAACGCAGCGACGTAACTGACGTATACAGTGACATAATGACGTGGCTCCCCTTAGCACCCCGAGCTATGGAAAAGCAAACTGATTCTCAGCTGGTTCACAAATTGAACGAGTTGTGCACCAGCACCAGCACTGGCCCCGAACCAGCCCTGGAACTGATTTGGTGGCAAAGGGGTATGTGTCAGCCCTGTGATGACCTGGCGACTTGTCCAGGGTGTACCCCGCCTCTCGCCCGTAGTCAGCTGGGATAGGCTCCAGCTTGCCTGCGACCCTGTAGAACAGGATAAAGCGGCTACAGATAATGGATGGATTTTATAAAATATATAATTTATTTTATGATTTGGTACAGTTTAAATAAAGATGGTTTAAATCCACAAATTTCAAGTACCTTGTATTTATTGTTTAACACATTCTTTATCAAATACTTTCTCCATGGATTTTTCTGTCGATAAAAGCAAACACATATTACAGCCTTTCTCCTTTATAAGCCACATTCAAGATGATTCATCGATTTTGTCAGTTAATTTATATGAATAATTGACTGAATTTTTTGTAGTCTTCCTTAAATACACTTTTATTGCAGTTAAAAACTAATTCCATTTTTCTGAGGTTTACTGTTGGGAAATTTATTTTAAAAAAAGTTTAATTTTTTAGGAGTTATAAAGACTAAATGGCAGTGCAATCATGTAATCACACTAATTCTATTTAATTGTAATGTTCTGTGGCATATTCTCGAAACATTAGTGTTTGAATAAAGAATGAATTGTTTTTTATACAGATAATGGGCTTTTCATCGGAAAGTGTTGCTGCTTTCATAGCTGTGCTAGGATTACTTTCAATTGTTGCACAGGTTTGTTTTAATTATTCCAGTTTTATACTCTCCATACTTGAAGATTCGTATTTGTTAAGTGTCTGTGTGTATGCTCTCTTCTTCAGACTGTAGTGTTAAGTTTACTGATGCGTTCCATCGGGAACAAGAACACGATCCTGCTGGGTTTGGGCTTCCAGATCCTCCAGCTGGCGTGGTACGGGTTTGGTTCAGAGCCGTGGTGAGTGTGAGGGCAGGGCCTTGTGGTCATGTGAATTTACAGAAGTGATTGAGATGTGTGATGATGATCTTTGTCTTGTTAGGATGATGTGGGCTGCGGGTGCCGTAGCTGCCATGTCCAGCATCACCTTCCCCGCAGTTAGTGCTCTCGTGTCCCGCACTGCAGACCCAGACCAGCAAGGTGAGAATCATGCGCTTGGATTTATTAGTGTGGCAAAATGACTTTTATGAAGGGTGTGCGAATATCATAATACAACAGTAAGACTTTTTTTTTTTTTTTTAAATGCGGTTTTTCATGTTTTGCAAAGTGAAAACTCCTCTGACATCAAGACAGAACTTAGTTACACCTTTTACAAACAACTCGTATCACGTCAGTGATTACAAACTATTTATTTATTATCAGTTCATGTGGAGCGTCCACCATCCAAGTCCCACTGTTACTACAGAAATGATGGTGTATTCGAACCGAGTGCATGTGATGTGCAGCTGCGTTACTGTCAGAGCTGCTGTTCTAGAAAATTAATCAATAACATCTGACCAATCAGAGTTCAGAATTCAACAGCACTGTAATACAGGTGATGTTTCGAGGTTTAATGTGTGTGTGTGTGTGTGTGTGTGTGTGTGTGTGTGTGTGTGTACACACGTACAGGTGTGGGTCAGGGAATGATAACAGGGATCCGTGGTCTGTGTAACGGACTCGGCCCAGCTCTCTATGGCTTCATCTTCTACATCTTTCACGTGGAGCTGGATGAGGTTCCTGAGAGAGGTGAAGATTTTGAGCATCACACCCAGCTCCACCAGCAGGTCAGCCACTCCGCACACTTCACACACTCCCTCGTGTCTAAAACTGATGTCTGTTCAGTTAATGAGCATTACATCAGTTGCATAATATAATAATCACATTTTTATGATCATATAGTTATATGATTATTTCTGTGTCTGGAACATTTTTTTTTTAAACTTTTATCAGTATGCTGATTTTGTCACTCCATCTCATTCCAGAGCGCGATAATTCCTGGTCCTCCGTTTCTTTTTGGAGCATGCTCAGTGCTCCTGGCGCTGCTCGTGGCTTTGTTCATCCCTGAACACACACAGCTGGGTAGCCGAGTGGGCAGCTGGAAGAAACATGCCTCGGCTCACGGGCACCAGCACAACGCTCAGCCTCCAGAGGCCAAGGAGCCACTGCTGCAAGACACCAACGTGTGAAAGAAAACTCTGAACCAGAGATGTGACAAATGCCAATCTATATCAGACCAAGAGCTTTTTTTTTAAAAAAAAAAACAAACAAACAAAAAAAAAACCTATGTACATAGAGGAACATGTATTTAATGACGGTTCTGTCCAGTGGTACCGTTGCAGTGGCTTGTATTTATTCATTTTATAGTTCTTTATCTTTTTGCTGATTTTTTTTTTTTTTTTTTTTTTGTGCGTGTGTGTTTGCATTCCCATTTTAGACAGGGCTCACTCAGGGACACGAAGCTCGGTCAGGAGCGTTTCTGAACGCAGCATGCTAACCCATAGTCGCCTCATGTTAATGGAATAGTTCAGTGAAAAGTCACATGTGCTGAGTGTTTGTGTGCTTTCACACTTATTAGTCTGTTTCTTGAGTTGGGATCAGAGTGCAATTTATTATTTTGGTTGATTTTGCTATTTGGTTTGGTTTGCACATAATTAAAATGAACCAAATAGCAAAAAAAAAACGCTGTCTGAAATGTAAGGAGGGCTGAAAACATCCTCATAAAACTTTCACGTCGTTCAATAGCATTATAGAAAAATTTAACAAACTTTTGTGCTATTTAATCTTATTTTGGTTAAATCTTTTTTTTTTTTAAACCATTTTTCTGCTGTAGATTTTTGGTGACAATTAGTTAACTGATTTTATATAACACCCCCCCCCCCCCCCCCCCAATTCATCCATTATCTGTACTGCTTATCCAGTATAGATAATGGGAGCCAATCGAAGCACTGTGCCATGGCGCACACGTGTCCAATGTTGGCGAAATCAGATAAACATTGAAGGACTAGTTTTCAAGGGTACCACATAATTTCAAAACCTTATTAACGTGAGTTGGGAAAGGTGGTGGAGCTTCCAGAGGGTCACTTAATATCTGATAGTTGTGTAGGTGTTTTGAACTTTCCATAATTCCAGATTCATAAGTCGTTTTGCACATCTGTCCTGTTTATTGGGTGGGCAAAAAGAAGGCCGGTGCGTTGTGGGGTTTTTTTTTGTTGTTTTTTTGCTGCATAATTTTGAGTGCCAACTTTTCCTCATAAAAGGTGCAGCTGGATGCGGATCTAGCTGTGGTTTGAGGTGAATATCGACATAAGGTTTTGGGTGACGTTAAATTCCATTAAATGCTGGCGACAATTATCCTTTTAAACTCAAGCAACAAACATGTCTTGTCTATGTAAGTGTGTGTGTTAGATTGTTGATCCTTCCTTTAATGTGAGGTGTAAACAGATCAGCTATTTTGATGCCTCTATAATTCCTTACAGCTTTTCCAGCTCAGCTTCAGCATGAAAGATAAATTTTCACGTCTTCAGTTTCATTTTACAGCTCCTTTATCTACACAGATGGCTGTATATTATTCATACCACTTCAGAGTTTTTGGTGCCTTTGCTCACTATCCCCCCCCCCCCGCACATTTTGTGTTTCTCCTCCTGTAATACACTTGATTGAATTTACCTTAATGATAATAGTTCAGTGTATCGGAGCAGGAAACGCTAACATGCAGAGCTTTAGGAATGTTGTGGAAGGGACCAGTCTGAATGTAGGAAGTGCAGAAGCTCAGTGAGGAGAGGAATTTCAGTGGCCTTGTATACTTTTCAGGGTTTTTTTTGTTTTGTTTTAGACAAAAACATTTTGACCAAATCAAGTAGAAGTTTTTACTGAATGATGGCAGGCATGAATCAGTCGTGTTCTGGTTATTTCAGCTTTTCTATGTTCTCTCATCATGTTTTGCTGCCTTTATTAATTTTAACATACAGTCAAACTGTAATCAGCTAAGTGTGTAAATGACATGCCGTATCTTAACATTTCAATAAAAGTATTTTTGACATTGAAAGCTGGATTTGCTAATGTTCTTTATTTCTATCCGTTTGTTTTTGCCTCAGTCCCCATTAAGAAGGTGTGGCCTGTGTGTACATACCATTAATGCCAGCCTTACGCCAAACGATCTTTCAAGCAACTTCACTGTCGCAGACAAATTTCCCATGTTGGAATAAAATCATGAGAGTTTTGCTCGAGTTGTAGTGCACGCCCTTTGTCTCCATCATTTGGTGTAAGATGGTCAGGACAGCTATCTTAAGTCCAGGGCTCGACATTAAGGACTGCCCGATTGCCTGGGGCAAGTGAAACATGCATTCGGGCAAGTTGGAATGAGCATATATTATGAACTAGCACCACAAAAATTAGGCTTTTTGATCTTTTATTTCAGTTCCTAAAAGCGTCCCTCACTACGTATCTGCCATTATGTCTTGGCTGTATTCTTAGTCTCGGTTTCATTTACTGCTTTGCAAGTTATTTTATCTACCCCCGCTGTTGTAGTATGGTATGCGTACTGTTTTTATAGACTCCTTGTGCATGACGTCACGCATCACGTGATAATTACAGCTGGGGTCAGACAGACACCGGCTTTCATGCAAGCAGCTTAATCTGTCTTCAATATGGTTAATTTTTGGGCTGTTTTTGCTTGTTCAAGCAGAGAAATGGATAAAAGGCATTACCGTCTCCCCGCTATCAATAAAAATGTAAACAAATGGAATCCAGTGGTTCAAGAACAACGAGGAAATGAGTGGTTAAAGAATACGAGGAGAGGAGCTCAACCTGAAAACTCCAGAGAAATTCATGATTGTATTTAAAATGTATTTTACAAAGACAAAGTCAGAAGTGAGGATGGGAGAGTTTGCTTATGAATCTGTTTTGTTTTGTTTTTTCTGCTCGCGTTCGAGTTATCGCCTTCATGAAAGTGTTTGATTTTCTTAAAGGTGAAGCAGCTTCCTTATTCGACACAGAAAACCCAGATTGGTTTCAAACTCGGGCATAAAAAAACTCAACAAGGAGCGACATGAGCAACAAACATAGTAGCATTTTTTGTCAACATATATCTTTTTTTTTTTTTAAGATTTATTTATGATTATCAAAAATCTTAAATTTTTGCCAGCATTTCTCAGGAAAATAGCATTAATTTTACAGCATGGATAGCGATAACGACAGTGTTCACAGCAAAAGCGAGTTTTACTACCCTGAGGAAGAAGAAATAAAACATTTCAGGAGAAAGCTAAAAACCTGTAATTTGCTAACACCGAGCAAAAACATGGCTGAATCCTGAATGACTCCTATTTGTATAAATAGGGGACTATATAGGTGGCAAAATGTAGTTTTTTCCCACCATGGAAGTGCACTTGTATACCGAGGAGGAAGCAATTTGCATTAAAGCCGTGAACAAGAATTCAAAATGGCATTAATTTTACAGCATGGAGAGCGACAAGTCTTCACAGTGAAAGTGAGTTTTACTACCCTGAGGAAGACAAAATAAAATAAAACATATCACGGCGGCCGCAGCCAAGTCTCACGCCTGGCGCGCCAATCCAGCCTGTCAGCCATGCAGTCGGCGAGCTCTGTGGTAGAGGCCGCACCAACATCCCTCTTAAGGGTGTCAATGAAGGTAGAGGGCGGTCTACCCCTGCCTCTCCGCCCATGTCGGGGCTCCCACAGGACGAGCTCCCCAGCCAGGTTGCCGTGTCTGTAGCAGTGGCCTGCTAATCCCAAACGCCTCCAGGCAATTTTGTCTAAAACTCTTGGGAGATCGCCGTACAAGATCTCATTTGGTACCAGGTCCTGCCAGTGGACATCTAGGGCTGTCCGAAGCATCCGGGTGTAGGACTCATCGATTGATCGCTCAAGAGTGGAAGCGACCAGCACTTGCAACCATACAGCAGCACAGATTCGACAGTGGCAACAAAAAGTCTACATTTCAGCTCTTGGGAGACACTAGCCTTCCAGACTTTGCTCATGTTGTTAAGAGCTTGCCAGGCAAGGGCCTTGCGGAATCTAATATCATGCTCTGTCGAGTTTACCCAGCAGCCAAGATACTTATAGTCATCTACTTCGTCAAGGTCATTCCCGCTCTTAGTAGTGAGAGGCATCGATGACACATTGCAGGACAGTACCTTAGTCTTCTTGGCATTTAGATGGAGACCAACACGCAGGCACTCTTCCTCAACATGTGCTAGAAGACTCTGTGCCTGATTGAAATCATTGGACAGTAAGGCTATGTCGTCCGCGAAGTCCAGATCTGTGATGACTCTGCCTGGGATTCGACGCGAGCGTCTAGGTGTGATCATAAAACCCAAATCCTGCTCCTTACCCCCTATGGCCTTTCGGAGAACATAGTCCAGGACAATCACAAAAAGGAATGGGGCTAAGGTATCCCCCTGGAGCACACCAGCGCAGATTTCGAACTCATCAGGAGAAATTTTGCTAAAACTTTGCTAAAAACCTCTAACTTGCTAACGCCAAGCAAAAACATGGCTGAATCCTGAATTACTCAATTTTGTATAAATAGGGGACTACATAAGTGGCAAAATGTAGTTTTTTCCTGCCATGGAAGTGCACTTGTATACCAAGGAGGAAGAAATTGCATTACAGCTGTGAATGAGGATTCAAAATGGTGGCTCGGCTCGGTTTTCCCTTTCGGGTGCTCTCGTTTTCTGTTAGAATTTGGTAAAGAAAAAAATAAATATATTATTTACCAGCTTAAGGTCGGTCCGTATCGTGAAATACCGTGACCTCGGCCTTAAATACTGACCTCAGCCCAGAGGGCCTCGATCAGTACTTTCAAGAATTCAGTCACGGTATTTCACCATACAGACCTCCCAGCTGGCAAATAACATATCTTTTTTTTTTTTTTGTTCTATCATCCACCTCCAGGTTTATTTAGGTTAGCGCTGTCGCCTCACAGCAAGAAGGTCCGGGTTCGAGCCCCGTAGCCAGCGAGGGCCTTTGTGTGGAGTTTGCATGTTCTCCCCGTGTCCGCGTGGGTTTCCTCCGGGTGCTCCGGTTTCCCCCACAGTCCAAAGACATGCAGGTTAGGTTAACTGGTGACTCTAAATTGACCGTAGGTGTGAATGGTTGTCTGTGTCTATGTGTCGGCCCTGTGATGACCTGGCGACTTGTCCAGGGTGTACCCCGCCTTTCACCCGTAGTCAGCTGGGATAGGCTCCAGCTTGCCTGTGACCCTGTAGGACAGGATAAAGCGGCTACAGATAATGAGATGAGATGAAAAAAAAAAAAAAAAACACCGCGCTGCATCAGGACACGCTGGCTGCACTGATTCAGTTACAGGTTGCCAGGTCTGTATAAAACACCCACAACCTACACAATTTTTAAACCGAAACATTATCCTGTCTGTCATGATGCAGCAGGGTTGTTTTGTTTTTTTAATAAACCTAGAGGGGGACGACACACAAAAAAAATATTCTCAAACACAGTACTGTTCAAAAGTATTGGCACCCTATTGTTTTCTTCATACAAACTTTGTTATAGATTTCTATTTTATGATCTCTACATTATCAAGTAATGAACCTACAGTCTGAGAGAGTTCTACACAAACACACCAAACTTTACAACAGCTGCATGCATGTGAAATGGAAATAAATCAACTAAGGCAGGAAAAGCTATTTTGGATAAAATTGTTATTGTCTGTTACAAGTAACCAATAACCAAACTTCAACTCAATGTGTGATCATTTTATGTTGCAATTCACAACTATTCTATGGTTTTCCTAAAAAAAAAAAAAGAAAAAAAAAAAAAAAGAGTTGTACTCACAAAATAGTGAGAAAGTGGAAATTATCTGATTTCGCAACAACTGGGAGATCTTGCAGTGTCAACATTTGCATGACTAATGCTGACCTTCCACCAAACAGGTCAGTCTGAGTGAAGGTGTGGCCTCTGTGACAGTCCCAGTAAAGGACGCTTGGTATCTGGCTGAAATTCTTAATGGAGGAGGCCTATCTGCTGGCTAACACTCCTAATGAAGGAGGCTTATGTGTCTAACAGTGAAGGACATGTGATCTGGTGTTTTAGTTAGTCCCCAGGGAAGGTGGGGCCTCCGTCAGAGTTACTCCATGTGAAGGTGGTGTGGTCTTTTTCTGGAACTAGCAATCACCCTCACAGCAGTTGAAAGAGATGTGGCCTCAGTGAAGGAGGCATGGCCTATTCCCCCAAGACAGTTCTAAATGATGCTACATTAAATCATTGGCTGCTTTAAATGCTTCCTCTGAACATCAGATTCCTCAGACAGTTGTTAAAGTGGTTTTAAGAAAAACGATTTATTAAATCAAGGATCCAAGTGTGCACGCGCGCACGCACACAAACTGATGAAGGTTTGCATGTAGGCTTTATATACAACTTATATACAATCAACAGTACACTCATACTGAAACTCATGACCCATCAGTGGAAATGAGACCTGTGCTAATATTAACTTTTCATAATGCCATTTTGTCTGCCACGTCTCCTCCACTCAACCGCACTATATGTATTGAACAGTACATAGTGTACTATTGATGGAATACGTACTTCACATTTGCTGCTTAAAAGGGCCGTGAGAGAGAGACGGACACAAAACATTTCCTAGACAGCCTGTGTAGAGTAGTGAAAAGTGTTAACAATAGCACTAAATATGATAATTGGCACATGCCTACTGGAAATGCATTATACAAACACATTTATCATTGTGATCTGGACGGTCTTTCACCTGTCTGTTCAGTCACAACAGGTCAGTTATGTTTATGCACTCAGACATACTTTAGCACCAGAGATAATTCAGCATCTGTAAAGGTTTTTCATTCAAACAAAACATTCCTGTGTGCACAACCACTCAGCTGCAAAGCAATCCATCAGTGGTTTAAAAAAAAAAAAAGTATGTTTAATAAATAAATTGAGAAGCATAATACACTTAACACATGGCACGCAGATGTGTACAAACTCCTGAGTGTTGGTGCTTTTCACATCAACGAGGGGGGGGGGGAAAAAAAAAAAAGAGGACATCATCTGGGAAAATACGCTGATGGAGCTGTGGGTTTTGTACCAGCCATGTTTGAGGAGGGTTTAGTGATTTCTGTAAACAGATACAGAGCAGGTTAAGAGTTTACAGTTTGCTTATTCAGTCAAAAAACAGTGTTCAGGCTTTTGTCTGATATTTTATTCACCTTTGTTGAGGTGCATGCTGGGTAAAAGGCCACGCAGAGGGATGCTCTCTTCTCGTCTCTCAAAGTATTTAGAGTCCAACCCGAGCGGCTCCCCGCTATCAGACAAGGAAACGCTGCGTTAAAGCACGTGCAGTCTGGCCACATTAAAGTCTGGCCATATTTATTCAAACACTAATGCTGTTTTTGGTCAGAATGTTACTGACTTCAAACAATAAGGCATATTAAGATGAGTGTTAACTGACAAAAACAGCAACACTGTTGTGTGAATAAAGTGACAATCGATTTTTGCACCGTTCACAAAGCTAAACAATGGGTCTGTTGACTGCTGTGAATCACTGGATTGTAAATACTAAACCCATTTCCCCATTAAAGTCTAACTTTGTTTATATTTAAGAAATACAATTAATTTGGTCAATAAAACTATTGAAAATCTTTTCTTTGTACTTTGGTCAATTAAATAAAAGGTTCACATGAATTAACAAAATCACAGATTTTTTTTTTATTGCATTTTGGAAAATCTTCCAACTTTTCTGGAAATGGGGTTAGTAAGAAGAACGCAAAATGTTACACACCACCCAGCTGAGTAAAAGAGGTCTGAGATCACCTTTCTAACATTCTGGTCCTAATTTTTTTTTTTTTTGCTACTAGGAGGTGGCAAAGATACCAGTTTTTCTTTTTTGATATCAGCCAATATCTATATCCATCCAATTTTTTTATGTTTCAAATCTATTAAGCTTTAAATGATTTTTCGAACACAATAATGAATCAATAATTCGGTTTATAATACATAGGGCCAAATTACTCAATTCTGACTGGTCAATCAAGGAGGGCTTTTTTCCTTAACACGGGGCCATATTTTTGAAATGCTATTGGCTGGTTGCTTGGTTATGGTTACAAAAATGACCAAATTGTGTCAACAAAATGGCTGACTCGGCAATGCCGCATTTCGCTATATTTGACGAAGAAATGATCAACTGAAAGCTGCAAGCGAAAATTAAAATATCAAAAAAAGTACGAATTTTTGGCTTTCCGTGTTTAAGAAATGGGCCGCAGAAAGACAAACAACACTAGTGGCATTAGGGCTGGGCGATTTTACGATTACGATGTTATTCACGATATAAAATCTCTACGATTAGAAATTAGACACGTACGATAAGCCTACGCCTTCAATAAAATTACTTCATCCGAAGTTTTGACAGACACGCGAATAGCCAATCATAACTAAACAGTACCGCACGTAACCAATCAGTTGGAAGAGAGCCACGTCAAGTTAGGTTGCGTGCACACACAAACACACACGTGTAGCAGCAACGCACAGCATGGCTGTGGTGAAGTTTGCAGGAGCGCGGCATTTCTCCAACAAAGCGTGAAACAAAGCGATTATAAAAATGAGCGAGAAGCCGACTGAGCGGAGTTCTGAACAGGAAAGTCAGAGCACTGCCCTGGAGGACATCGTTGAAAAGAAGGGCCAGAGATCTTCGGTTGTGTGGAGGTATTTTGGATATTTAAAATCGGACATACAACAAAGTGTTACACAAAACCTTAAACACACTGACGTACAGGATTGCACTTTTTTTCTCCTTGCAGCATAAGGTTTACACGTCAATATGTCTTTTATGTTTATTTGAAAGCTGCTAGAATTTGCACAAATGATTAACAATGGTATATAGTTTTTATTTTTCAGTTTCAGTTTATTCATTTGAACAAAAAGAACAAAAGAATGTGCATCCAGTTTGTTTTGGTTCTGTGAAACTTGAAGGCTTGTTAAGCTATTTTTGTTAATTAGGAAGGAACTACTAATTTGTAATGTTCATATTTTGAGCAGAAAATTAAAGAAAATACAAAAATGGTGATTTGATTTATATCGTGATATATATTGTTATCGAAAATTTTGAAAAAATATATCGTGATATAATTTCTCATATCGCCCAGCCCTAAGTGGCATATGAAATGCTGTGAGTTAGACAAGGTGCTATCGCAGTTTTATGCAGAAGTGAGAAAAGAAAACGTGAATGACAAATGTTGTGAACTTGAATGGCTTCTGAAGTATGAATTTGGCCCTATATATTATAAACAAGTAATCACATGGTTCCTCGTAAAATTAAGGATCAATTTCACTCGCGATTTCAAAACTTCTAAAATCACTCATGAAATTAATCCTTAATTTTACTCAGCCCCATATGATTACCTATACAAAATAAACACACACACACACACACACACACACACACACACACACACACACGTTCAAAATAATAGCAGTCCAACACGACTAACCAGATCAATCACTGTTTTTGGTGGAAATTATATTACTACATGGCAGATAATTTACCAGTAGGTGTAGTCGAGTCATAGAAAACCAACAGACCCAACATTCATGATATGCATGCTCCTGAGTCTGTGTAACTGAATAATTAAGTGAAAGGGGCGTGTTCAAAATAATAACAGTGTGGAGCTCAATTAGTGAGGTCATTCATTCTGTGAAAAAACAGGCATCAATCAGGTGGCCCGAATTTAAGGATGAAGCCAGCACATGTTGTACACGCATTTCTCTCTGAAAACCTGAGAAACATGGGTCGTTCCAGACATTGTTCAGAAGAACAGCGTGCGTTGATTAAAACATTGATTGGAGAGGTAAAACGTATACTGTAAAGAAGTGCAGAAAATGATGGGCTGCTCAGCTAAAATGTTCTCCAGTGCTTTAAAATGGACAGCAAAGCCAGAGAGACATGGAAGAAAACAGAAGACTACCATTCGAATGGATCGAAGAATAGCCAGAGTGGCAAAGACTCAGCCAGTGATCAGCTCCAGGGTGATCAAAGACGGTCTGAAGTTACCTGTGAGTACTGTGACAATTAGAAGATGCCTGTGTGAAGCTAATCTATCGGCAAGAAGCCCCCGCAAAGTCCCACTGTTTTAAAAAAAAAAAAAAAAAAGACGTGCTGAAGAGGATACAATTTGCCAAAGAACACATCGACTGGCCTAAAGAGAAATGGAGAAACATTTTGTGGACTGATGAAAGTAAGATTGTTCTTTCTGGGTCCAAGGGCCACAGACAGTTTTTCAGACGACCCCCAAACACTGAATTCAAGCCACAGTACACTCTGAAGACAGTGAAGCATGGTGGTGCAAGCATCATGATATGGGGATGTTTCTCTTACTATGGTGTCGGGCCTATTTATCGCATACCAGGGATCATGGATCAGTTTGCATATATCAAAATACTTGGAGGTCATGCTGCCTTATGCTGAAGAGGAAATGCCCTTGAAATGGGTGTTTCAACAAGACAATGACCCCAAACACACCAGTAAGCGAGCAGCATCAGGGTTCAAGACCAACAAAATGAAAGTTATGGAGTGGCCAGCCCAATCCCCGGACCTTAATCCGATAGAAAACTTGTAGGGTGACATCAAAAATGCTGTTTCTGAGGCAAAACCAAGAAATGCAGAGGAATTGTGGAATGTTGTCAAATCATCCTGGGCTGGAATACCTGTTCACAGGTGCCAGAAGTTCTCAGAAACCGTGGTTATACAACTAAATATTAGTTTAGTGATTCACAGGAATACTAAATCCTTAAGATTTTCAGTTTATACAGTAAATATTTGGAGTTTGTACTGAAAAATGCAGACACTGCTATTCTTTTGAACAGCCCAATGTTCATTTTTCTTCATTTTCTGTAAAGTAATTAAAATATTGATGCATTTTTCTTCATGTTTTGATGTAGAATATAATGTTCAGTGTTCCCAATGCATGGAAATAAAAACTATTATAAGGATTTTGAGCTTTACTCATGTTTTTAAACACACTGCTATTATTTTGAACACAACTGTAAATACACACACACACACACACACACATATATTAAAAATACATACACACATTTTATATTTTATATATCAACTCAACTAAACTAAGTGGTGGAGGCATTATGTTTTCAGCCTGCCTGTCCAAGATTCCTCTTAGCACGATATTCTAAGAACGAGTGGTTGAATGTTTGTTGGATTTATGCAGAATTCTCACTGTAACTAGCAGATGAACTTATTAAATTTGGGAATTAATCCAAACAGGATCAAGGTCATGTGGTGCTGGGATCAGGATCCTTCAGCAGCGAGTTCAACTTGTTTCTATTTGGAAACAGGAAGAAATCAAATTTGTTCTTTTTTTTGTTCGATATCTGAGCCAGTATTTTTTGCTTGCACCGATCCTGGGTACCAGATCAGTGCCATTTCTTGTTGCTACTATATCTTACTATATGTTCATGGTTATTTAAAAATAAATAAATTAATTAATAATAAATTATAATTCCACAGAAAATAACTTGGTATCCTGGATCAAACTAAAGTTTAAACTAAATCACATTTGAGATATTAAATGTTATTGGCACATTGTATGCTCAGCCAATCACATCACCTCTGTGCACTCCAGAGTTTACATTAATCATGCCAGAGGTATTTCACCCCCAAAATTTCAAAATGTGCTTTTTCTTTTCTCTCCTAAAATTGCTTTCTATATGTGTTGCAACTGCTTCTAAGAACTGGATTCATTTAACCCGACTGTGTTATCTGAGGACGTTAAAGGTGGTTTTTATCCAGTATAGTAAACTCTACACACAATTACAGCAGTGCTTGAAAAAGTTTGTGAACCCTTTAGAATTTTCTGTATAAATATGACCTAAAACATCATCAGATTTTCACACAAGTCCTAAAAGTAGATAAAGAGAACCCAGTTAAACACATGAGACAAAAATATGATACTTGGTCATTTATTTATTGAGGAAAATGATCCAATATTACATATCTGTGAGTGGCAAAAGTATGTGAACCTCTAGGATTAGCAGTTAATTTGAAGGTGAAATTAGAGTCAGGTGTTTTCAATCAATGGGATGACAATCAGGTGTGAGTGGGCACCCTGTTTTATTTAAAGAACAGGGATCTATCAAAGTCTGATCTTCACAACACGTTTGTGGAAGTGTATCATGGCACAAACAAAGGAGATTTCTGAGGACCTCAGAAAAAGCGTTGTTGATGCTCATCAGGCTGGAAAAGGTTACAAAACCATCTCTAAAGAGTTTGGACTCCACCAATCCACAGTCAGACAGATTGTGTACAAATGGAGGAAATTCAAGATCATTGTTACCCTCCCCAGGAGTGGTCAACCAACAAAGATCACTCCAAGAGCAAGGCGTGTAATAGTCGGCAAGGTCACAAAGAACCCCAGGGTAACTTCTAAGCAACTGAAGGCCTCTCTCACATTGGCTAATGTTAATGTTCATGAGTCCACCATCAGGAGAACACTGAACAACAATAGTGTGCATGGCAGGGTTGCAAGAAGAAAGCCACTGCTCTCCAGCAAGACAACAACCCTAAGCACACAAGTCGTTCTACCAAAGAATGGTTAAAGAAGAATAAAGTTAATGTTTTGGAATGGCCAAGTCAAAGTCCTGACCTTAATCCAATCGAAATGTTGTGGAAGGACCTGAAGCGAGCAGTTCATGTGAGGAAACCCACCAACATCCCAGAGTTGAAGCTGTTCTGTACGGAGGAATGGGCTAAAATTCCTCCAAGCCGGTGTGCAGGACTGATCAACAGTTACCGGAAACGTTTAGTTGTAGTTATTACTGCACAAGGGGGTCACACCAGATACTGAAAGCAAAGGTTCACATACTTTTGCCACTCACAGATATGTAATATTGGATCATTTTCCTCAATATATAAATGACCAAGTATAATATTTTTGTCTCATTTGTTTAACTGGGTTCTGTTTATCTACTTTTAGGACTTGTGTGAAAATCTGATGTTTTAGGTCATATTTATGCAGAAATAGAAAATTCTAAAGGGTTCACAAACTTTCAAGTACCACTGTAAGTCAAAGTATTTACAGAATACTTAATTGGAGTCAGGTTTACGTTGAATAACCCACTCCTGTGCAGGTTTGAGCTTAAGAAATTCTGACAACAGTGACGGAAAAAAAAAAAAACCCAAACGGTCCAATCTAGAATTATACTGAATCGTTAATCCAAGGTTGAAGTTCTGGTCAGTTGGGTTTAACTCCACATTAGTAAGTGATAGTTTTGGTGGTAAACGTGAGGAACTAACGCACAACTCACTTCTCCTTATTACAGGATGACTGTGGTGCTGTGGAGTTTCCGTTCCCTTCCACTGGAGGCATGCTGGCTTTGACACTCATCGGATTAAAGTGGACCTGTCGGTGAGGACCGCACACACAAATGCATCAGCTTATACCACAGTGCTGAAGGTGTTCATTTTCTAGAACAGCAGCTCTGACAGTAGTGCAGCTGCAAATTACAGGTTTACATTAAAGGTGACGTATGGAAAAACTCACTTTTTCAGTGCTTGTGCACATTTGGGTATCTGCAGTGCCTACCAACCAACAAACTCTGAAATAAGACGACCCAGTCAGTTTATTTGGGCTGCCTATTTCAGAAAACGTACTTTAACAAGCTGTTCAGATCTGGCTCCCTTTCCTAGGTCACAAGGGGAACTCATTAGAATTATGCCGCCCCCTCATAGCTTGAGAGCTGCCTTTGCAAATTAATATTCATGAAGAAAGTGGAAGACGGAACAGGCATTTAAAGGAAGAGGCACTCAAATTGGCTGTTTAGACAGGGTGAGAAGGGAGCTGTGGTGTTTTGACCAAAGCATGTCACAGACATTTCATTAAGACCTCAGGGAACGGTCAACTTGTGGAAAAGGGGTGTGTCACTGCTAAGGTGCTTGTTCTAATACGTTATCGTTTCTATAGTAACAGCTCATATACAGGGAGAGTGCTCATTGTAAGGGAGACGCTTCAAATAAAATTATAAAAACCTGTTTAAATCAATCAATCATCGACTCGAGGAAGAGTTTACACTTTGTGGTTTCTCGGGCTCATGACCAGCTGTGTTTCTCATATTAACTTTTTTTTTTAAAGAGTGAAAGAGAGAGAGAGGCTGGTGATGGAATGGCCGTTTATACCTGCTACAATATTGTCAATGGTCATTCCATCACCAGCCTCTCTCTTTTTCACCCTGTTCAGGATCCAACTTGTCTCACAGATGTTCCACAGCAGTAAATTTAACTATAAAAAGGATTAAAAATTATGAAAATAATTCTTAATAAACTGATAATTGTAAAATCACTTATAAATTACTGTGGTCTGAGAAGCATAAACTACTTCAGGAGGTTACAGAAAAATAATCTTTATAAAAACACACTATACTGTGACTGACTATTTTTCAGTAACAGCATGACGTGTTTTATTCCTCACATTATTTATTGCATAGGGACCTACTGACGCAAGTGCATGTACATGCCCTTGCGTCAGTAGGTCCCTATGCAATAAATAAGTATAATAAATAATACTTATATGCCCGTAAAGTAAGTACATGCCAAACGTTGGAATATGAAAGACTGAAAACAGAAAAGAGAGAGAAACATGCCTTTGGTCCTGGATTGGGATTGTGTAAAGTGAGGACAGAACGCGGCCCGGTGCTCACACATGACAGAGGGAATGAGTGCTTGGAGTTTAACGTAGAGGTTACAGGATATGGCTGGCCCAGGGAGGAGAAAGTCTTACTATCAAACTAGAGAAAGAAGAGAAGGATACATTAGGTAGCACACAAATCTCATAAAAGTCCCACTGGCTAAACACAGCAACATGTGACTTCATTCATGATAAACTAATTAAGGAGATGAACAGAAATCAGTGTGAGTGAGCGCGCGCGTGTGTGTGTGTGTGTGTGTGTTAGTGTGTGTTAGGGCTGTAACGATATGCGTATCGAAATCGCGATACGCAGAGCCACGATCCGTATCGCGATACAAGAAGGCAGAATCGCGGTACACCCTTTCAAACTTCTCCTCAGCCCAAAAACAGAGGCGCTTCCAAACTTCAATTTATGAATACTTTACTTTTTATTTAAATTACATTTTAAACTTACTTAAATTACTTTTATTTTTTTATATCTATTAGTAAGTCGTTTTTTCGCCGACCTGCGACAATCTTCTGCGAGTCACGCAACATCCACACTCGCCACTGGCAGAGCATTCATTTCTTTTAAGCGGTCGCCGTTCTGGTTGCGACGCGGGGAGCGAATCTGTAAACAAGCAGCTCATTGGCTGGCTAGGTGTGCCACAAGCCAATCACAATCACTTGACCGGAAAGGCATGCAATGTTGCCAGATTGGGCAGGTTTAGGTGCTTTTTGGCTGGTTTTGAACATATTTTGGGGTGGAAAACGTTAGCAATATCTGGCAACACTGAAGGCATGTCTGCTTGGGCGGAAGCCTTCTGCGGCAGTTACATTTTGACACGCGAGCAATGTTTCACCATAAAAATTCCGTAATTTCCATCTGTTTTCCGCGATCACAGAAAATCATTGGCCCTATGAGAGTGAGACAGTGAGAGAGCCACCTCCCCCCCCCAAAAAAAAAATCTTAACGGATTTACACGATTTGGAAAAATGACTTTCAGAACCGAAAAAAAACAGAGCTTCCGGCTCAACAGTATTATTTTAAGAAATAAAACAATCTTTGGATATACATTTGTTCATTTTTGCATACATATTACTCATTCTCTGCAGTGGTCTGAATTATGTGTTATTAAATAGTTAATGTAAGTAAGTAAAAGTCAAATTTACTACTTTAAAAAAAACATTTAAAAAAAAATCGTGGGCGTATCGAATCGTGGGTCAAAAATCGCGATACGAATCGAATCGTGAGTTGGGTGTATCGTTACAGCCCTAGTGTGTGTATATACACACGCACGCGTTACCATGTGAGAAGCAGGTGCAAGTCTCAGTCCAGCACTCGGCTGCGGTGTTTCAAACACACCAACAGTGTCCTGCTTCCTCGACAGCTGGTTTTCATTCAACTGCTTATTCAACCACGTTATCACTGCAGGTCAACAGAAAATAAATAGAAAAAAAAATTGATAAAAATACTTCAAAACAGGTCAAATCTTATGAAGCACTCCATGGTACACACTAGAACACTTTATGCCACAATGAACCTATTTGAATCCATTCGAGTTGTACCTGCATTTCAAGCCCTGATTCATTTGATTTCAGCGAGTCAAATTTAAAATAAATTAATCACAACCTAAAATTTAATTTTTCATTCATAAACTCCTTCTGCTTAGTCTTTGCAAAAGGTGAATCTATTTTTTTTTTTTTTTTTTGTGTGTGTGTGTGTGTGTGTGTGTGTGTGTTAGGAATCATCTCCAAAAACTTTGGGTTGATTCTTAGATTTCTGAGCATTAATAAACACTGCATCGTTTAATTTTCTTGCTGTACACATTTTAAAAATATACAGTACCAGTCAAAAGTTTGGACATCATCTAATTGTGTTTTTTTTTCTTTATTTTTATTAAGACACCTCATGTCTTAAAGTAATGATGGATGGCGTTTCTCTTTACTTAGCTGAGCAGTTCCTGACATAATATGGATTACTACAGTTGTGGAATCAGGCTATTTACTGTATTTTTATTATTTACTATTTGATCTCAAACTCATTAAGAAGGCAAGAAATTGCACTAGTTAATTTTTGACGAGGCACCTGTTAATTGAAAAGCATTCCAGGTGACTCCCTCATGAAGCTGGTTGCATCATCAAGGTGGCTACTTTGAAGAATCTAAAAAATATCAAACCTTTTTTTAAACACATTTATTTACCATATAATTCCATGTGTGTTCTGGATGCCATTTCATGGTTTTGATGTCTTCAGTATTGTTCTACAGTGTAGAAAATGGTCAAAACACAGCAGAACCTATGAATGTGTACAAACATTTGACTGCTACTGTATATTCTGTATCGAGACATCAGTCTTGCTTTCAGTTCCCAAAAGTGTTGGGAGTCGATCCCAAAAAGAGTCTATTAGGCACTGAAGACTAAGACTTGAAGTTGATGACATACCAAAAACTATCTGCATCATGCAAGCAGTGAAATTAATTGAATTGAACATCCGAGTGTTTCATTTGGCAACATCCTGCCCTCATTTTTAATTTGACTCCTGAGAATTCAACAAATTAGAGAAGACTCCCTCACAGCGATTCAGGTGATTGGTCCCTTGGTCACGCTAATGAATAGTTGCAAGAAGTGTGCAGAATCAGTAAAAATTTTAAAATGTGCCAAATACCATGACCTTCTGATAGGGTCAGTATAAACGTCTGATAATATTTTCATGTCATTGCAAATGACTGGATGAAGGTCAGCAATGTTATAATGAGCTGTTTTTAATCAAGACTAGTTAAGAGTGCTGTAGTAGTGCTAGCTGACAAACGCTGAAAAAAAACATTTTAAATAACTAATTGTTAGATTGATTACCAAAAATAACTTAAGTTCCAGCATCACTAATAAAGCAAAGAGCAACCCCCCCCCACACACACACACCGTTTTCATTAGTTTGCAGCAGCTCTCTGCTCTCATCCAGTTTTTTAACTGTGGTCTCCAACTGCTCCTTTAACTTCGATACCTATAAGAACAGAGACATATAAAGCAGTCAGTTGTGAAATCAAATGCTCTAATGAAATCCCACAATGCACTGCGATAAGTATTTTTCAAAAAAAGTGTATCCAAGTACTGCAAAATCTCCTCTAGGGTACAAAATGCATCCTTAATATTAAAAAAAAAAAAAAAAAAAAAAAAGTTATAGTATAAAACTGCATGATTCTCACTCAGAAGGAATAACCTATATTTATTGCATTCTTACATCACTGTAGCAGAACATGGCAGCTCAAAGTTTCTAGTTTGTGAATAACAATTACTGCACATCTGTATTGCAGATGCTTAAATCCTGAGCCAAAAATAAATGCAACACAGTATACAACGTTAAACGTACATTGATAGATATTTAATTCAGGTGAAAAGTCAAAAAAACATTCTGCATTCACTGTGACGGAAAGCAGAAAATCAAGTAAAGATGAAAGCACTGGCTAAAACCTTAAACCGGTATCTCACTGGGCTGCGACAGCTTGCGACGCCATTTGTGAGGGAGTTTCAAAAGTGTCTTGAAACATTCGCGGGGCTTCTCAATTTCCTCGCAGGAGTCGCAAAGTGTCGCTCCTTTGTCGCTGAAATTTTGAACATGTTCAAAAAATTAGTGGGACAAAATTTCTCTCAAAATAGCCTCAAATGCGTTGCTGGTGTCACAAAGCCATCATGAACCCTTCTCAAGTCAGGTTCCATGAGGCCTGCCTGCTGAGGGAAAGCCGGGCTGCGACAGCCTGTGACTAGTTAGAGACACAACAATTGCGGTAAAATATGCGAATATCAATTCGGTGTGATTCCAAGTGAAGATTGTCGCCAAATCGCATATTTTAATCGCAATTGTTGTCTCTCCAACTAGTCGTGGGCTGTCGCAGCCCAGAGAGATACTACCCTTACTAATGTGAGATAGAGAAAGGGGAGGGGCTTCCACCACAGGGTCAGTTCATACTGACCAGTTCAAAACACCCGTGCAAACTTTGACTCATCTGTTGTTTTTGAGTGAGAATTCTTAGCAGTGTACGCCGATGTTAGGATGCAGGCCTCCGGCACAAAATGCAGAGTCTGCTCCATCTTTTCTATTCAGATTATTGATAGAAAGTTGGTCACCTCGTCCTCTTTGAACCTCAGCCTGTGCTGCGTGTCCTGCAGCTCCCTCTGCTCCCTCTGCAGTCTTTCCGTCGTCTCCTGCAGCACCTTCTCCTGAGACACAGTCACAGTGTTCTTCACCTTAATCTTCCCCACCAGAGCCTTCAGATCGCCCTGGAGCTTCTTAATGATGCCGTTTGCCTGACAGACACACCCACAGCTCAGGTCAGTACTTCAAGCATTTCTGTTATAAAGCTGAACAGTCAGCTCAGAGAAATCCATGACCGGGGCCTGTTCTTCATACATTGCTTAAGAATTCCAAAATGAAATGATGTCACCCGGATTTACTGAACATGCCGATCGTGTCAAACCAGATAATTCAGAAACCTGAAGAGGACATTAAGTTTTCTTTCAAACTCACAAACCATTCATCTAAATCGTTTTGATAAAGGATAGAAGGTAAACGCTAATGTTGAAGTTATTTGATTTATATAATTTTATTTTGCACATAAAGACAAAAATAAATGACAGCAATAAGAGACTATGTACTCAGGGAGGAAGGAAACCTATTAGGCTTATACTGGATCCTCCCTCATCTAACATACCATAAGTCTAAAAACATTTTATAGTATTAAACATGTTTATCAATACTATAAAATATCATATATACAGTGGGGCAAAAAAGTATTTAGTCAGTCACCAATTGTGCAAGTTCTCCCACTTAAAAAGATGAAAGAGGCCTGTAATTTTCATCATAGGTACACTTCAACTATGAGAGACAAAATGAGAAAAAAAAAATCCAGAAAAATCACATTGTCTGATTTTTAAAGAATTTATTTGCAAATTATGGTGGAAAATAAGTATTTGGTCAATAACAAAAAAGTTCATCTCAATACTTTGTTATATACCCTTTGTTGGCAATGACAGAGGTCAAACGTTTTCTGTAAGTCTTCACAAGGTTTTCACACACTGTTGCTGGTTTTTTGGCCCATTCCTCCATGCAGATCTCCTCTAGAGCAGTGATGTTTTGGGGCTGTCGCTGGGCAACACGGACTTTCAACTCCCTCCAAAGATTTTCTATGGGGTTGAGATCTGGAGACTGGCTAGGCCACTCCAGGACCTTGAAATGCTTCTTACGAAGCCACTCCTTCGTTGCCCGGGCGGTGTGTTTGGGATCATTGTCATGCTGAAAGACCCAGCCACGTTTCATCTTCAGTGCCCTTGCTGATGGAAGGAGGTTTTCACTCAAAATCTCACGATACATGGCCCCATTCATTCTTTCCTTTACACGGATCAGTCGTCCTGGTCCCTTTGCAGAAAAACAGCCCCAAAGCATGATGTTTCCACCCCCATGCTTCACAGTAGGTATGGTGTTCTTTGGATGCAACTCAGCATTCTTTCTCCTCCAAACACAAGTTGCATTTTTACCAAAAAGTTCTATTTTGGTTTCATCTGACCATATGACATTCTCCCAATCCTCAGACGGGCCTGGACATGTACTGGCTTAAGCAGGGGGACACGTCTGGCACTGCAGGATTTGAGTCCCTAGCGGCGTAGTGTGTTACTGATGGTAGCCTTTGTTACTTTGGTCCCAGCTCTCTGCAGGTCATTCACTAGGTCCCCCCGTGTGGTTCTGGGATTTTTGCTCACCGTTCTTGTGATCATTTTGACCCCACGGGGTGAGATCTTGCGTGGAGCCCCAGATCGAGGGAGATTATCAGTGATCTTGTATGTCTTCCATTTTCTAATAATTGCTCCCACAGTTGATTTCTTCACACCAAGCTGCTTACCTATTGCAGATTCAGTCTTCCCAGCCTGGTGCAGGTCTACAATTTTGTTTCTGGTGTCCTTTGACAGCTCTTTGGTCTTGGCCATAGTGGAGTTTGGAGTGTGACTGTTTGAGGTTGTGGACAGGTGTCTTTTATACTGATAACGAGTTCAAACAGGTGCCATTAATACAGGTAACGAGTGGAGGACAGAGGAGCCTCTTAAAGAAGTTGTTACAGGTCTGTGAGAGCCAGAAATCTTGCTTGTTTGTAGGTGACCAAATACTTATTTTACCGAGGAATTTACCAATTAATTCATTAAAAATCCTACAATGTGATTTCCTGGATTCTTCCCCCCATTCTGTCTCTCATAGTTGAGGTGTACCTATGATGAAAATTACAGGCCTCTCTCATCTTAAGTGGGAGAACTTGCACAATTGGTGGCTGACTAAATACTTTTTTTGCCCCACTGTGTTATAGTTATTTTATTTATATATATATATATATATATATATATATATATATATATATATATATATATATATATATATATATATATATATATATAAAAATAAAAAAGTAATCTAATAACTAAGATTCAAAATGTATAAAAAGATAGTTAATGTACAATATCAGTAAAAATGAACTGTGGGGTGGGGGCATGTCAAGGCTATCGGAGATAATTTTAAAAAGATTAGACTGGTCAAAAGTTACTAGAATAAGATCAAAGGTAATTTCTGAGGGCACTTTTAAACCCAGGTAGAGAAGCAGAAACTCTGATGGAAAAGGGTAAGATTGTTCTAGACTTTGATGTATTTGTATCGTCCACTTGATTGGGATAAGGAAGTTCTGACAAGGGGAATATGAAGTGTGTATTTATCATTCAGTCCAAACTCAAATCTTGACTCAGACCCATTAAATTTATGTATGTTTATGAATATATATCTGCTCGATTAATATATGTAGACAATTTGTCAATGGTTATGTGCCCCTAACTAACCACACTAATAAAAAGTTACTGTATATGTAACTATCACTTGCCGGCCAGTTAAATCCTGTTGAACATAAACCCGAGATCACTTTATACATTTCTGACAAACCTTTATGAGCTCCTCCGATAAAGATTTCACCGTTGACTCCAACTTTCCAATCTGTAGCTGTTTATTCTCAGCAGTTTCTTCAACAGAGTTCTAACCAGGACAAAAAAAAAAAAGTGATAAATATATATTTATTATGCCACAGATATTTTAGGACAGAGGAGTTTACGCTTTGGTTGACTGTTTGTACCTGCTATAACAAGTGAGAACCTGTTTTGTAGACGTTACCAACCTGAAGCTGTGGAATAACTCATCACGCCACCTCATTGTTGATAATTTTAATAGAATACGCTGACTTTTTTTAAATTTTTTATTCTGTACTTAATAAACCTAAGATTATGTGAAGGAAGCACAAGTGACTGTGAAATAGAATATTAAATTGTGCACAATCATTTATAAAAGGTGCCAGGAGTGTTTGAGGGCGATACATTTATTTAAAAAAAAAAAATCTATATCAATATGAATTTAATAACATTATTAAATGGAAAAAAAAGGAATCATGTTACCTTTTGCTGCTGCGTGGCCTCGAGCACCTCTTTGGTTCGGAGTACGAGCTGATCTTTGTCTTTAATCTCCTGCTCCAGCACGGCTACTCGAGTTTGCAGCTGATTAACTATTCGCTCTTTTTCATGACATTCTGTATCGAGGGTGCCGTTTTCCCTCCGGAGAGATGCCACTTGCTGTTTCGCCCTCTGAGATTCCTGCAGAGACAACAAAACAAAAAACAAACAATCAGACATTGCAGGGCAGAGAAGCACACTCCGTGCTGTGACAGAAAAATAATCAATGGCAGGGTGGTGTGATGAAGTGGAGTTACTGTTACCACCCTGAAGTTGATTATTTTTTTATATAAAAAAAAAAAAAAATTTTATATTATATATATATATATATATAATATAAAAAAATATTCTGAAGCTTTTTTTTTATGACTCCACTTACAGTGCCTTGAAAAAGTATTCATACCCCTTGAACTTTTTCACATTTTTCCACCTTACAACCACGAACTTAAAAGTTTATTGAGATTTTATGTGATAGACCAACACAGAGTAGCACATAATTGTGAAGTGAAACGAAAATGATAAAATGGTCTTCAAAATTTTAAACAAATAAAAATCTGAAAAAAATGTTGTGTGCATTAGTATTCAGCCCCCTGTACTCTGATACCTCTAAATACAATCCAGCGCAATCAATTGCCTTCAGAAGTCATCTAATTAGTTAATAGAGTCCTACTGTGTGTAATTTACTCTCAGCATAAATACACTTGTTCTGTGAAGGCCTCAGTGGTTTGTTAGAGAACACTGAAGAACAAACAGCATCATGAAGACCAAAGAACTCACCAGACAGGTCAGGGATAAAGTTCTGGAGAAGTTTAAAGCAGGGTTAGGTTATAAAAAAAATATCCCAAGCTCTGAACATCTCAAGAAGCACTGTTCAATCCATCATTCAAAACTGGAAAAAGTATGGCACGACTGCAAACCCACCAAGACATGGCCGTCCACCTAAACTGACAGAGCGAGCAAGGAGAGCACTGGTCAGAGAAGCAGCCAAGAGGCCCATGATCACTCTGGAGGAGCTGCAGAAATCCACAGCTCAGGTGGGAGAATCTGTGCACAGGACAACTATAAGTCGTACACTCCACAAATCTGGCCTTTTTGGAAGAGTGGCAAGAAGAAAGCCATTGTTGAAAGACAGGCATAAGAAGCCATGTAGGGGACACAGCAAACATGTGGAAGAAGGTGCTTTGGTCAGATGAGACCAAAGTTGAACTTTTTGGCCTAAATGCAAAGTGCTGTGTGTGGCGGAAAACTAACACTGCTCATCACCCTGCACACACCATCCTCACTGTGAAACATGGTGGTGGCAGCATCATGCTATGGGGATGCTTTTCTTCAGCAGGGACAGGGAAGCTGGTCAGAGTTGATGGGAAGATGGATGGAGCTAAATACAGGGCAATCCTGGAAGAAAACCTGTTGGAGGCTGCAAAAGACTTGAGACTGGGAAGGAGATTCACCTTCCAGCAAGACAATGACCCTAAACATACAGCCAGAGCTACAATGGAATGGTTTAGATCAAAGAATATTCATGTGTTAGAATGGCCCAGTCGAAGTCCAGACCTAAATCCCATTGAGCATCTGTGGCAAGACTTGAAAATTGCTGTTCACAGACGCTCTCCATCCAATCTGGCTGAGCTTGAGCTATTTTGCAAAGAAGAATGGGCAAAAATTTCAGTGTCTAGATGTGCAAAGCTGGTAGAGACATACCACAAAAGACTTGCAGCTGTAATTGCAGCAAAAGGTGGCTCTACAAAGTATTGACGCAGGGGGGCTGAATACTAATGCACAACACATTTTTCAGATTTTTATTTGTTTAAAATTTTGAAGACCATTTACCATTTTCATTTCACTTCACAATTATGTGCTACTCTGTGTTGGTCTATCACATAAAATCTCAATAAAAAACTTTTAAGTTCGTGGTTGTAAGGTGGAAAAATGTGAAAAAGTTCAAGGGGTATGAATACTTTTTCAAGGCACTGTATATAAAAGCAATTTGCCAACTATTAATGATGACATACTTTTTATCCATTTATAGTTACATCAGTGCTGTGGAACATCCACGAAACAAGTTAGTTCCTGTTCTCACTTATAACCCCGATTCCAAAAGAGTTGGGACAAAGTACAAATTGTAAATAAAAACGGAATGCAATAACTTACAAATCTCAAAAACTGATATTGTATTCACAATAGAACATAGACAACATATCAAATGTCGAAAGTGAGACATTTTGAAATTTCATGCCAAATATTGGCTCATTTGAAATTTCATGACAGCAACACATCTCAAAAAAGTTGGGACAGGGGCAATAAGAGGCTGGAAAAGTTAAAGGTACAAAAAAGGAACAGCTGGAGGACCAAATTGCAACTCAATAGGTCAATTGGCAATAGGTCATTAACATGACTGGGTATAAAAAGAGCATCTTGGAGTGGCAGCGGCTCTCAGAAGTAAAGATGGGAAGAGGATCACCAATCCCCCTAATTCTGCGCCGACAAATAGTGGAGCAATATCCGAAAGGAGTCTGACAGTGTAAAATTGCAAAGAGTTTGAACATATCATCATCTACAGTGCATAATATCATCAAAAGATTCAGAGAATCTGGAAGAATCTCTGTGCGTAAGGGTCAAGGCCAGAAAACCATACTGGGTGCCCGTGATCTTCGGGCCCTTAGACGGCACTGCATCACATACAGGCATGCTTCCGTATTGGAAATCACAAAATGGGCTCAGGAATATTCCCAGAGAACATTATCTGTGAACACAATTCACCGTGCCATCCGCCGTTGCCAGCTAAAACTCTATAGTTCAAAGAAGAAGCCGTATCTAAATACGATCCAGAAGCGCAGACGTCTTCTCTGGGCCAAGGCTCATTTAAAATGGACTGTGGCAAAGTGGAAAACTGTTCTGTGGTCAGACGAATCAAAATTTGAAGTTCTTTATGGAAATCAGGGATGCCGTGTCATTTGGACTAAAGAGGAGAAGGATGACCCAAGTTGTTATCAGCGCTCAGTTCAGAAGCCTGCATCTCTGATGGTATGGGGTTGCATTAGTGCGTGTGGCATGGGCAGCTTACGCATCTGGAAAGACACCATCAGTGCTGAAAGGTATATCCAGGTTCTAGAGCAACATATGCTCCCATCCAGACGACGTCTCTTTCAGGGAAGACCTTGCATTTTCCAACATGACAATGCCAAACCACATACTGCATCAATTACAGCATCATGGCTGCGCAGAAGAAGGGTCCGGGTACTGAACTGGCCAGCCTGCAGTCCAGATCTTTCACCCACAGAAAACATTTGGCGCATCACAAAACGGAATATACGACAAAAAAGACCTAAGACAGTTGAGCAACTAGAATCCTACATTAGACAAGAATGGGTTAACATTCCTATCCCTAAACTTGAGCAACTTGTCTCCTCAGTCCCCAGACGTTTACAGACTGTTGTAAAGAGAAAAGGGGATGTCTCACAGTGGTAAACATGGCCTTGTCCCAACTTTTTTGAGATGTGTTGTCGTCATGAAATTTAAAATCACCTAATTTTTCTCTTTAAATGATACATTTTCTCAGTTTAAACATTTGATGTGTCATCTATGTTCTATTCTGAATAAAATATGGAATTTTGAAACTTCCACATCATTGCATTCCGTTTTTATTTACAATTTGTACTTTGTCCCAACTTTTTTGGAATCGGGGTTGTACATTTTTGCAGCTATAAAACAACTGTTGCTCACCAGTTAACCCACACGCAAAAAAAATTAAACAAAACATCATGTTACCGAGAAACCAAAACACAAATTCCTCCCCATGTCAGAAAACAGCTTTACCTCTGACTGTTACAAAGAGCTGACACTGGAAACTGTTAAATAAACACATTTCTCCTCACAGAAAACTTCACCATATCAACTACTACACACAGATTTTAATCAGTTTATGTGCAGCGTCTGCTGTACACGTCCCTGTAAAAACAATACCATATTAGAATGAGTGCATTGACATAAACCGGTGATTTGCAGATGCACTACTGGTAAAGAAAATTAATCAACACCTTCAACAGCACTGTGGTATGAATGAATAGATCAAATCTCACCTCCTCAAGGCCGAGCAGCTTGGCCTTCAGGTCTCGGATGGTGGAGTCGCTTTTGTACTTTTTCTCCGTGAGCTCCCTGTTGGAGGTCTCCAGTTCAGAGACTCGGGTTTGAAGCTGTTGCGTGCTGCGCTGATGGGTCGCCTCCAGCTCGCGCCTCAGCTGTTCATTCTGCTGCTGCAGCCTCGTCTGGATCTGTACATGTACAAATACACTGAGATTATAGGCGTTTCTGCCGCTGCATTAATTCCATTACCTCACTGAAGTCTTTTTCCAAAAACAGATTAAAATGCATTTTCCATCTATTTTTTCATCCGATTCCAGATTTTTATTTTTTAGCTCGGCACACCAAACGTTCCTCACAGCCGCGCTCTCCTTCAGCTTAAGGCCAGTTTATACTGTGTGACTTTCCATGTGTGTGCAGAAGCAGCATACATTCTGAAGTATTTAGTAATCTAGAAAATCCAGAAGACAACAGATCTTTCAGGAGGTTTCAAGGTGACAGAGATTTTTAAAATTCAAACACTAACTGTGGGCCTTATTCATCAAGCTGGATACAAACAGATTTATGCATAAATCCTTGTATGAACATTTACACCAGAAATGAGGTATTAATGAAAATCAAAATTTACACATAAGACGACTAATTTAAACCTCTACTGATCAACTTCAAATCATATAACTTGCACTTTTATACCTGGAATATATTGTTGAGTTTAGCTTGCTTTTTTAAAATGATGTTTATCAAAAAGCATTTATCAACATCTCTTACTGTTATGTGCTTTAGAGTCTTCATAACAAACACAGCCTCATGTTAGTGCACTCGGTCAGGGACTACGAGGACCATCGAGAGAACATTTAGTATAAACCAGCCCTTTTTAATTATGGCAGTAATTAAAGAATATAAAAAAATAAAGTAAGCCAACACAAACCCAAAACTTAAGGCAAATGAAAATAATCGTTCAATTATGACAAAAGAAACACTGCTGTAATAATGGAGGGGCTGATCTGTCCGTGCTTAGCCGGAAACTCTAAACAAATTCTTCAGATGATGGGATATTAAGGGCTTGCTTATATTATAATAATAATAATAATAATAATAATAGGCGGCACGGTGGTGTAGTGGTTAGCACTGTCGCCTCACAGCAAGAAGGTTCTGGGTTCGAGCTCCGTGGCCGGCGAGGGCCTTTCTGTGTGGAGTTTGCATGTTCTCCCCGTGTCCGCGTGGGTTTCCTCCGGGTGCTCCGGTTTCCCCCACAGTCCAAAGACATGCAGGTTAGGTTAACTGGTGACTCTAAATTGACCGTAGGTGTGAATGTGAGTGTGAATGGTTGTCTGTGTCTATGTGTCAGCCCTGTGATGACCTGGCGACTTGTCCAGGGTGTACCCCGCCTTTCGCCCGTAGTCAGCTGGGATAGGCTCCAGCTTGCCTGCGACCCTGTAGAACAGGATAAAGCGGCTACAGATAATGATGGATGGATGATGATAATAATAATAAAAAAAATTCCTCCTGTCTGTCTTGTAATTGTAAAGCAATCTTGGGTGTGAGAAAGGCACTATATACAGTGGTGTGAAAGTGTTTGCCCCCTTCCTGATTTTCTTTTTTTTTTGCATGTTTGTCACACTTAAATGTTTCAGATCATCAAACAAATGTAAATATTAGACAAAAGATAACACAAGTAAACACAAAATTAAGGTTTTTATTATTAAGGGGAAAAAAAATCCAAACCTACATGACCCTGTGTGAAAAAGTGATTGCCCCCCCCGTTAAAACATAAATTAACTGTGGTTTATCACATCTTTGGAAAGCTGAGTTCAATTTCTCTAGCCACACCCAGACCTGATTACTGCCACACCTGTTCTCAATCAAGAAATCACTTAAATAGGACCTGCCTGACAAAGTGAAGTAGACCAAAAGATCCTCAAAAGCTAGACATCATGCTGCGATCCAAAGAAATTCAGGAACAAATGAGAAACAAAAGTAATTGAAATCTATCAGTCTGGAAAAGGTTATAAAGTAGGGCTGAACGATTAATTGCATCTGAGATAATATCGCGATATGATAAAACTATTTTCTAACCGCAAAGGCTGCGCTTTGATTGGTCCCGTGATCTGGTCATGTGACTTGCGAATGAGCCGAGCAGAGCAGGCAGGGAGAGAAGTCAACGCTGCGCCCTAACCTGTTGCACTATGGCCTCAGGCTCGACAGAAGCTGACACAGCTGAAAGTTTGGTACCAAAGAGGGGCAGCACGTCAGTTGTGTGGAAATATTTTGGCTATAAAAAAGATGATGCTGCTGCGCAATGTCAGGTTTTGTGCAGAACCTGCCTTGCTACTGTTGCTACCACAACGAACCTTTTTCAACACTTAAAAAAAAAAACCACCACAAAGCCACGTATGATATAGTTGCATGGCTGGAATGCCAATGACCAGTGCTTCAACTTCAAGTAAGCAAAGTACCAGCCAACAGGGATCACTGAACGAACTTTTTGAAAGTATTACTCCTTATGAACATACCGGTAATTCAAAAAGGCACACGGAAATAACTCAGGCAATAACTGAGTTCATAGTGAAAGACATGATGCCAATTAGTATAGTGACCAAGCCTGGGTTTACAGCTTTGGTAAGCACAATGGATAAGCGGTACAGAATGCCCTCACACACACATTTTAGCCAGGTTGCCATATCTGAGCTATACAAAAAAATGCAAACAGAGTTGCAGCGGAGCTGAAAACGGTGGAGTTTTTTGCAACAACAACTGATCTGTGGTCAAGCCGTACAACGGAGCCATACCAGAGTCTAACGGTGCATTACATTGACGAAGACTTAAATCTCAAAGCTCGCTGCCTTCAAGCATCCTACTTCCCAGACGACCACACAGGGGAAAACATTGCAGCCGGCCTAAGAGAGGGGCTTGCCAGCTGGGATCTACAGGAAGAAAACCACATCTGCATAACGACAGACAACGTATTGAATATGGTGATGGCCGCGCGGCTAAATGAATGGACCAGACTGCAGTGTTTTGGGCACCGATTACATCTTGCCATCAGTACGTAAATTACTATCATGATGTATATGTCGGCATGTGTGCGTGAGCAGAGAGAGAGACTGTATGTGTGAGTGAGATAGAGAGAGAATGCAAGAGGTGGAGGGAGAGAATGTGAATGTGTGTATTTATTCCAAAGTTGATAACCTTGTATCACGCTTCAAATTGTATAAATTACACTGTTCTTTATTATTTTGTATTACAGGACATGCACTCAAAGATGACAGAGTGTCAAGAGCAATAGGGCTGTGCAAGAAGGTGGTGGGGCACTTCTCCCACAGTTGGAAGAAGAAGGCAACAATGACTGAAGCACAGAGGGAGCTCAAACTTCCTGAGCACAGCCTCATCACTGAATGCCCAACAAGATGGGGATCCAAAGAAATGATGATTGCCAGGGTGCTAGAGCAGCTCAAAGCCATTTCCCAGGTATTGTCAGGTGACCGATATGCACGCTCCCGCATCCCAACCTGGCAGGATATTGAGGTGTTGGAGTCTGTTCACAAGGCACTGCATCCTCTCCTGGACTTTACAGATGCTGTCTCTGGAGAAGAGTATGTGAGCATCTCCTACCTCAAACCAGTTCTTCACCTTCTGGCCACATCAGTCCTGGCTGAAGACCAAGAGGACACTGACCTGACTAGGTCAATCAAAACCAAGGTATACCTCAATGATAAATACAATGACCCCAGTATCCAGGAGCTTTTGGATGTTGCATCCTTCCTGGACCCCAGGTTCAAAACCCAGTACATCACAAGATCAACTTTCCACGACTGTGCAATATGGCCCGCAAGTATCTCTGTGTCCCTGCCACAAGTGCTCCTTCAGAGCGTCTTTTCAGTGCAGGAGGGAATATAGTGACTTGCACTCGCTTGTCTTTAAAACCAGCAAAAGTTGGCATGCTAGTTTTCCTTGCAAAAAATCTGTGAGCTCCTGAACTATACAGAAGAATCTTTCTGGCTGACCGTGCCATACTCATTTTGCACTTTAGTATGTTGTGTGCTGCTGTTACTGAGTGAATATAATATTTCCACTGGTGTTCAAAAAGTTTTTTTTTTCCTTATTAAGATTTAATACACAGAAAATACACTAGTTTATTTTGTGTTCATTGGAAGTTTGATTTACCTAAAAAAAAAAAAAAAAATGTCCAATTGGTTAAAGCAGATATTTGTTCTCCTTACTTTTCCGGCACTTTAGTATGTGTGATGTTACTGACTGGAGATCAGTAAGCTTTTTTTTTTTTTAAATCTGTACATGTTTTTTATAGACCGTCCTGTTAACTTCAGACAGTGTTTAAGAAGTGCAGTCCAAGTGTTTCATATCATGTTTCATGAAACGTGAAAAGTTAGACATGTTAAAGATGTTAAGCCACAGATTGGTTTGTTTTATTGTTGTAATCTGCCCTTTAAATAAATCTGATATTGTTTATTATGGAACAGATTGATTTATTGCTTGTGTTCGTTGAAAAAGACATGAGAAGAGGACCTTGAAAAAATAATCACGTATTAAATCGCAATATATAGGACAAAAATCGCAATTAGATTATTTTCCAAAATCGTTCAGCCCAAAACCATTTCTAAAGCTTTGGAACTCCAGCGAACCACAGTGAGAGCCATTATCCACAAATGGCGACGACATGGAACAGTGGTGAACCTTCCCAGGAGTGGCCGGCCGACCAAAATTACCTCCAGTGCAGCGACGACTCATCCAAGAGGTCACAAAAGACCCCACAACAACGTCCAAAGAACTGCAAGCCTCACTTGCCTCAGTTAAGGTCAGTGTTCATGACTCCACCATAAGAAAGAGACTGGGCAAAAATGGCCTACATGGCAGAGTTCCAAGATGAAAACCACTGCTGAGCAAAAAGAACATAAAGGCTCATCTCAGTTTTGCCAGAAAACATCTTGATGATCCCCAAAACTTTTGGGAAAACACTCTGTGGACTGACGAGACAAAAGTTGAACTTTTTGGAAGGTGTATGTCCCATTACATCTGGCATAAAAGTAACACAGCATTTCAGAAAAGGAACATCATACCAACAGTAAAATATGGTGGTGGTGGTGGTAGTGTGATGGTCTGGGGCTGTTTTCCTGCTTCAGGACCTGGAAGACTTGCTGTGGTAAATGGAACCATGAATTCTGCTGTCTACCAAAAAATCCTGAAGGAGAATGACCGGCCATCTGTTCGTAATCTCAAGCTGAAGCGCACTTGGGTTCTGCAGGAGGACAATGATCCAAAACACACCAGCAAGTCCACCTCTGAATGGCTTAAGAAAAACAAAATGAAGACTTTGGAGTGGCCTAGTCAAAGTCCGGACCTGAATCCGATTGAGATGCTGTGGCATGATCTTAAAAAGGCGGTTTATGCTCGAAAACCCTCCAATATGACTGAATTACAGCAATTCTGCAAAGATGAGTCGGCCAAAATTCCTCCACAGCGCTGTAAAAGACTCACTGCCAGTTATCACAAACGCTTGATTGCAGTTATTGCTGCTAAGGGTGGCCCAACCAGTTATTAGGTTTAGGGGGCAATCACTTTTTCACACAGGGTCATGTAGGTTTGGATTTTTTTTTCCCCTTTAATAATAAAACCTTCATTTAAAAACTGCATTTTGTGTTTGTGTTATCTTTAATATTTAAATTTGTTTGATGATCTGAAACATTTAAGTGTGACAAACATGCAAAAAAATAAGAAATCAGGAAGGGGGCAAACACTTTCACACCACTGTAAATTAAATGTAATAATAAACAATAATAAAACAATCACTAAATTTTACTGGCATAGTAGTGAGTCAAAATAATTTCCACTGGTGTTTTTCAGACTTTACTCTGATCGATGGTTGGTGCTCACAGCTCTCTCTGCATTTGAACTTTTATGGAGCTTTGTGGGCGTCGCTACATGCAAATCAGTGGTGCCGTGTAAGTGTTTGGTATTTTACGGATGATTGGCATTCAGCAACATAAACATGCAAGTATGAAGATAATCACTGTTTCTGAAATTTTTTAGTTTGGTTTGGCTCACGCAACGCTTACACACAACTTTAATAAAAGATCGACAAGTGAGGCCCTGTGTAAGAGATTTTATGGAAAAGCAATTTGTTTCCTTTTGGATTTTGTGATATTTCTCTCTCTCCCACACACACGGCTGTGCAAAGAAACTTTTGTACAAATATTTATGTAAACGGCGGCATGGTGGTGTAGTGGTTAGCGCTGTCGCCTCACAGCAAGAAAGTCCGGGTTCGATCCCTGTGGCCGGCGAGGGCCTTTCTGTGCGGAGTTTGTATGTTCTCCCCGTGTCCGCGTGGGTTTCCTCCGGGTGCTCCGGTTTCCCCCACAGTACAAAGACATGCAGGTTAGGTTAACTGGTGGCTCTAAATTGACCGTAGGTGTGAATGGTTGTCTGTGTCTATGCGTCAGCCCTGTGATGACCTGGCGACTTGTCCAGGGTGTACCCCGCCTTTCGCCCATAGTCAGCTGGGATAGGCTCCAGCTTGCCTGCGACCCTGTAGAACAGGATAAAGCGGCTACAGATAATGAGATGAGATTTATGTAAACGTTTTTCTGTTCGTTTTTATCAGTTTGTGTTTTAAAAGTCCAATTAATAGCTTAAAGTGTAAAAACGTCAATTTTCCTGAGACAATCCTAAACTCAATCTCAGCATGACGTTAAAGCTTGGGTTTAGAATTTTTACCTCCAGAGCTTTTTCACGCTCTGTTGTGAGGTCTTGCGTGTGTTTGCTGGACAGAGACGTCGTTTGTGAAGTCCAGTCAGAGCGCAGTTTATCAAGCTCCCGGCTCTTCTCAGACAACGTCTAAAACAAAAACAAAGCTCTGTTTAGGAAGCTGAATCGCAGTGATGGTTCTTTTTTAAATTCCCAGCTATATACAGCCAACTGTACCTGCTGCGCATAATTTAGCTGCCTCGTCAGATCCTCTTCAGTCTTCTTTAGTTTTTGTTGGAGTTGCCCCTTTTCCTCCTGAGAACAAGAATAATTATTCATTAACCCTTCACTTCCTCGGAGAGTTTACAGTGCTGTAGCTCAACACCAAAGGCCAGACACCAAGATTAGGGAATTTAGGTCTGACATTACATGGCATTAACACCAAGCACTGGACAATATGATATAATATTAATATTGTAATACATTGTCACAATACTCTCTTCACAATACATTTCGTTTTTTTGGTTCTTTTTTTTTTTTAAAGATTGTTTTTTTGGGCTTTTTCCACCTCCATTGGACAGGACAGCGCAGAGACAGGAAATGAGCGGGAGAGAGACGGGGAGGGATCGGGAAACGACCCTGGGCCGGAATCGAACCCGGGTCCCCGGACCCACGGTATGGCGCCCCATCCACCCGAGCCACAACGCCCCCTTTTTTGGTTCTTTAATATGTTACAAACTTCCCAAATACATTTTGAATCTTTAAAATAGTCAAATGTTTCAAGCTTTTCCAGAACGTTAGCTTTGACTGAGTTTTGTGGGCGTGGCTAAATGTAATTCAACCATGCTGATTTGCGTTTATCAACATACACACATGATGCGTTTTAGCTTTGTGTGTTTCTCTCTCTTCCTCTACAAGCTACATTCTCATCTCAACATGTTTAACATTTTATCTATACATATCTGATATCAGGTTGCACTCTGTACCATTATACAGTACCAGTCAAAAGTTTGGACACCCCTACTCATTCATAGGTTTTTCTGTATTTTGACTATTTCTTACATTTTAGAACAATACTGAAGACATCAAAACTATGAAATAACATATAGAACATCTGGAATGCTTTTCAGTTAACAGGTGTGCCTCATCAAAAGTTAATTAGTGGGATTTCTTGCCTTCTTTATGAGTTTGAGATCAAATAGTAAATAATAAAAAACACAGTAAATAGCCCTATTCCACAACTGTAGTAATCCGTATGTCAAGAACCGCTCAATTAAGTAACAAGAAACGACATCCATCATTACTTTAAGACATGAAGTGTCTTAATTTCATAAAAATAAAAAATAAACATTGAATTAAAAGGTATGTCTAAATTTTGGTACTGTACATGCCTGGACACTGTATGGGGTGCCATTTCTTTTAGGAATTATGTTTGTTTTGATGGGGAGAAAGCGAAGAGCTTGTCCTTTCCTTTTGTTTTATTAAGAATAGGGAAGACACTAAAAAAAATGTTCAGTAGTTTATTATTTTGTCATTACTCACTCTGATGCTAATCTTCCAGCAGATTCTTTTTCTAGATTCTTTAATACAGCGACATAAAAACAACAACGCTGTCTGTTCTCTTCAACTTCTGTTACAGCCCTCAATTCACACTGCTACACAAGCCTCGTTCATTTTTAAGGTATGAAGAAAATCAACGCTTCTAAATTTAGAGTAAAATTTTACATCAGTTTGGTCTCCAAAACAACTTTACTCTAAGAATTATAAATAAACTTTTGTCGACATGTGAGACAACAGTTCAGGACACAATGAAAGAAGACAATGTCCATCAGACTTTCTAGCATTTCATCATCTCCTGTACCTTCACGATGGCCAAACAGGTAGCCAGATATTTCTTTATTTCCACATCTGAACCAGGGAGCAGTTTTAGAGACAGGTGTGTGAGGTGTTTGAAGGCGTTGGTCTCCACGATGTTCAGATTAGCAGAGCCGTGGTTTAGTGCAGACGACGGGGAGGAAAGCTGCAGCAAGAACCTTTATTAAAAAAAAAAAAAACACCCACCCACTGTTTTTAGAAAACTTTTGTCTCAGGTAGAAACTGGAGAAACTAAACTGACATCATTTTGAGAAATTTTCAGCCACCTTGGATTTTCTTTACTCTGCTCGGAGAGGCACTGCTCTAACAGGTCGATGAACTTCTGAGGGAAAGCGGTGAAGTCTATCAGGAGATTTTGCTGGACTTTTAGGCTGTTTAAATTATTTTTAAAAAAAGCAGGTTTGAGAGATTCTCATCACACTGAGTCAATACAAAGTTGTGCAGCTGCAATTCAGACTATTCTTTGAAAAATTCACACAAATTCAAAACAGCGTAAAAGTATTTATTGGACAAATCGCTGTACCTTTGAAAATCTTCCTCCGATATGACAAGGTTATACAGGAAGTAGAGATCAGCATCATCAGTCAGCCTCACAACTAGATCCTATTAAAAAAGACGATAAGGTTGTTGTTTTAACCAAGAGTGAAGGAAAATGTATGAATTGAACTGACGTGTTCTTTAATAAGAAATTTTAATCATTGTAAAATTTCCATGGTATAAAAGGAATGATTCATTTTTATCACAACATAATTTTTTATTGCCAGTGATGTTTTATTTCTTACTTATATACGATCCTACAGTATGCAATTTGATTTAGAAACACTTACCCTTCTGTGGATGGGGTTAGAAATGAGCTGCAGTTCAATACTGACTCGGATAACTGCTCGCCTACAAGAAGTAATTAAAATGATTAACAACACAAATGCCCAAGTTTCATGAAGGAAAAAGAAGAGGACAGAAATTCCCACTATTGAGGTTCAGGGCCTGAAACTGATGAACATTTTCCATTGAGAACTTCCAAACATTTTTACAACATTAAGGAAATAAATTCCATTATTTAATTTTTATAACAGATATGCTTTATTTATGCATCATCTAATAACAAATGATGCATTAAAACAAAATACTTTAACACATTTATCACAATTTATACATAAATACACATCCTTTTGTTATATGTACTGTATATTTTTCCCTGAGGTTCGACAAGTTTTCACATCTCTCTATACTGAATACTTATAGCACTGGAAATCTTCGTCCCTTAACCATAATGTTATAGATGTCCATGTCTCTCCATAGATGATGTAATGACGTGCGTTTCCAGGATTTTGTTGGTTCAATTAATGACATTCACTACATTTAACTATTTACAGAATGTAAAATAACAAATTTATCCAATTATAATTAGTCTCAAACAGTCTCACAATAATATGCATAAATGTATGCATAATTATGTAAAATATGCATTATACATGTGAATTATTTAAACGTTTAAACAAATAAACAAACTTATGTAAAAGTCAACCAAATATTATTATAAAAAAAAATTTAATGGAATAATCTTGGTTTTGTGATGTGAAAATATTAAATAAACATTAGACTTTAAGTACAATTAAATATTACATTTTAACTAAATATTAAACATTAAAGGTTCCATGGCATGAAATTTTCACTTTCTGAGGTTTTTTAACGTTAAAATGAGTTCCTCTGACCTTCTTAAGTCACCCCAGTGGCTAGAAATTTCATAATGTGTAAACCAAACTATGCCCAACATTTGAGAATGGCGCGTCAAAACGGCGCGTTGATAAACTCTTCCCTTTACTACGTCAGCAAGGGAGATGATCCCCACCCCCCCCCCTCTGGATTCCCACCCACCGTATGGATTGCCCGCCCAGTTGTAGTGAGGAGACCATAGAGGACACAACATGGCATCACCTAAGCGAGCGAAACATGGAAATTGCGCTGTACATGGATGTGACAACACAGAAAAGAGTCTGTTTTTACTGCCGACGGGAGAGCCCCTGAAGACGCAGTGGCTTAATTTTATTTACTCCAATAATATGCCGTCGAGTCTACCTAAGACGGTGTATGTTTGTCGGAAGCATTTTCCTGAGGAATGTTTCCACAACTTGGGACAGTACAGGGCAGGTTTTGCACATCAACTGTCACTGAAGCCTGGGTCCGTACCAAGCATCCCTGCCGCATCAGCAACAAACACCGAACAAGTAAGTGTATAACTGTTAAGTCGCTTTGCCGTGTTTTAAAATCGGTGCCACGTTAGCCTTGCAATGGCTACATTAGCTGTGCAGCTAACCGCTTCCTGCAGTTAGCCAGGTACTCTGCGCTACAAAACCAAAAAGCATGCAGCATGCTCTGTTAAACTGAGTTTAGTCTGGAAATTGACTAACTTATGAGCTTATGTTTTGCCCTGTTTTAAAATCGGTGCCACGTTAGCCTTGCAGTGGCTACATTAGCTGTGCAGCTAACCGCTTCCTGCAGTTAGCCAGGTACTCTGCGCTACAAAACCAAAAAGCATGCAGCATGCTCTGTTATAATAGCCAATCAAAACAGTTTTTACAAAAAGACACCCACATTCTTTTTTTTAAGTCACTCGTTCATTTTATTTGTTTGTTTGTTCAGTAAAAACCCAAACATTTGTTGAATTTATTTCCTCGCGTCGCACCTTAATGACGTCAGCGCACGGTATTTTTCCCTTCGCGGTTTGTTCCTTCTCTCTCGCCATAGTAAGACACCCACATCCGCTTGTTCTGACCCACTGGAGGTAGCGTCACAGTGCTGTTAGCCAATCAGAGGTAACACGTTTACATGTCATGAATATTAATAATAAGACCCGCCCCCACCCTCTACCCTTCCCCGCCTCCTGCTTCTCATTAGCAAAACGACGCACTGGGAAAAGCGCTGAAATGGGGCTTTCTCCAAGGAGGCTATATCTACGTGCCGAGGGTTCATTTCGAGAAAGGCTGCGGATATAACATCCGGAAACCTCCACGAGCCCGTTTAAAGCATCAACAAACCACCATGCCATGGGTCCTTTAAATATTTTTTTCACGGTGCGGTTTCCATCAAATTCTGCGCTCTGATTGGCTGGTGGGAGGGTCCGTATCCTACGTTATGGACCCCAGTTACAGACCTCTGGCGACTCACTCGTTCACAACAACAAATAGTAGCATTTTTTGTCAGCGTTAATTTTTTTTATAAGATTTATTTATAAGATTATCAAAAGTCTTATAAATTTTGCCAGCATTTCTCAGGAAAATAGCATTAATTTTACATTATGGATAGTGATAACGACAGTGTTCACAGCGAAAGCGAGTTTTACTACCCTGATGAAGAAGAAATAAAATAAAACATTTCAGGAGAAAGCTAAAAACCTCTAACTGTCGCTGACGCCGAGCAAAAACATGGCTGAATCCTGAATGACTCCTATTTATATAAATAGGGGACTACATAGGCGGCAAAATGTAGTTTTTTTTTTCCCTGCCATGGAAGTGCACTTGTATACCAAGAAGGAAGCCATTTGCATTACAGCCGTGAATGAGGATTCAAAATAGCATTAATTTTACAGCATGGATAGTGATAATGACAGTGTTCACAGCGAAAGCGAGTTTTACTACCCTGAGGAAGACAAAATAAAACATTTCATGAGAAAGCTAAAAACCTCTAACTTGCTAACACCAAGCAAAAACATGGCTGAATCCTGAATGACTCCTATTTGTATAAATAGGGGACTACACAGGTGGCAAAATGTAGTTTTTTTTTCCTGCCATGGAAGTGCACTTGTATACCGAGGAGGAAGCAATTTGCATTACAGCCGTGAATGAGGATTTAAAATGGCGCCTCGGCTCGTTTTTCCCTTTCGGGCGCTCTCATTTTTTGTTAGAATTTGGTAAAGAAAAAAATAAATATATTATTTACCAGCTCAAGGTCGGTCCGTATGATGAAATGCCGTGACCTCAGCCTTGAATACTTTCAAGGCCTCGGTCACGGTATTTCACGATACGGACCTCCCAGCTGGTAAATAACACACATTATATATATATATATATATATATATATATATATATATATATATATATATATATATATATGCATGCAAATAGAGCAGTGGCTACAGTTAGACAGTCCATAATTATCGACACCTTTTCAGATTTACCAATAAAAAACTATTTTACAAAGGTGAGTTTCAGTTACAACACTTATTATTGGTTAATTAAATCAACTGGAAGACCCTCCTCACCCTTTGATCTCGTCATCTAATGACACAGCTCGTTACCTGAGATGGAATTTTTTTTTTTTAACCACGATCAGCAATTTGAGGAAAACCCGGACGTTATCATCGCAGGTAAGCATGGTGGAAAGATCATGGACATGTTTTTACTTCTCAAATTCACCGATATTTCATGATCTTGTTGAAACCTACTTTATTTCTTACGCTTTCATTTGACAGTCGGCGTTTTGTATCTAAACATGCATTTGAGAAGTCACGTGAGGTGTCGATAATAGTGACCACTTTCACCGGCGTCCACCATTATCGACACCCTGTGGAATTAAGTGACATTTAGTACAACTGTTATGGATCGATCTTTGTGTAACATTGTTGAAGTAGATGAAGTACTTTAAAAAAAATTTTTTTTTAAAGTGCTGTGATTTATAATATCTTTTTCTGATTGATAACAGAATGGAATGTTTATAGAGTATTTGGAAACCTACTGCAATAAATAGAATTAGACCAGAATTAAATTCCTAGCACATGAGTGATTCCACGCTTATGGGTACTGAAATGGGGACATGAACTTATTTTTAAAAATTCACCTAAAACCATTTCTTTTTTTTACCATCCAGTCACAAAACATGTAATCTTTAATGAATGATATGTTAAAAGATAACTTTAATTTTCTGAGACGTAATAAAACATATTTATATGCCAAAGTCAGAACGTAACAGAAGTGTTGTGGACATATATATTCTCAATTTTAACAATGTAGAATTACTTTTTGAAACATAGGAAGGTGATGTTTTAGCAAATATAATTAATAAACATGTGTAGTAGAATAAACATACACATTCTTTCAATAAGATTAACATGGTATATAGCTAGATTGTAATTAATTTGTAACAGACGCGAGATGGACAATCGTAACAGAAGTAATGTAACAGACATCATTTTGGAACTCATAGGCTTGACTTTGGCATATAAATATGTTTTTATTACATCTCAGAAAATTAAAGTTATCTTTTAACATATCATTCATTAAAGATTACATGTTTTGTGACCTGATGGTAAAAAAAGAAATGGTTTTAGGTGAATAAGTTCATGTCCCCATTTCAGTACCCATAAGCGTGGAATCACTTATATATATATAAAAAAAAAAAAAAAAGTTACATGCACGAAATATTCGGATTTTCCTATTCCATTCAGAATTTTTTTTTTGCAGTTTGTTGTAAGTATCCACCACACATTACAATAATCAGTAGACATTTTATATTTTGGTTCGATGAATGACAGGCGACCTTTGACCTGGATTTTCATGTGGTTACAATGTCCATTGCCTGCTGGCATTTACTGGTAAACTACAAAACTACAAATTAATACAAATGATTAACAAAATGTGATTTACGAAACACTTAGAAAGTGGAACAAAAAGATTTTCTGACAGTTAATTTGTTTACAAACATTAGAATGACTTCATTTACGTAAACACCGACATCAATATATTTAGTACAAAATATGTCAAACAAATTTTAAATTAAAACTGTTTTGTTAACTTAATATCACATGCTGATTTTTTTATATAAATAAATCATCTGGATGTCGATAACTGTGGACAAAGGTGTCAATAATTGTGGAACGGTGTCACGTGACCCGATAAGCTAAGTAATCGGGAATCAACTCTTTTTTTTCCCAGTGGAAGTTTGAGTAATTATTCATGCACAATTCACGTATTGAAAGTCTTTTCTACTTTTGCAATGGCCAAAAGACCGATAAGGTGTCGATAATTGTAGCCACCGCTCTAGTTAAATACTTCATTTTTAAACAATTATAGTACAAGAAAAAATAAATAATCGTTTTAGATGTGGCCTTAAAGAAATAAACATTTAACTTTAATTATTTTAATCTGGATCTCCCGGTTATCTTTACTAAACCAACTGAACTCGGTGAAAGCGAGCAGCTGTGTGACTGAGGGAGGTTCAGCTCGTTGTTAGCGACACTTAGCATTAGCATTAGCATCAACATGGCAGCAAGAAAAAAAAAAAGATTTGTTTACCTGTCATCACAGTCTTTACACTTCACGTACAATTGCAACGTCTTGTTAAAAAGCAATTCCGTCATTTCTGTTTTACATTAAAAACTAAAAAACAACAAATAATGTGTCACCGTATTTCTAATTCAACTTTAGGCAATAATTTTATACATCAACGGCAGATTTCGAGTTTGGCGCTTCGCCTCCCGCTAATGGCCGCTACAGCCGGAAGTGACGACACCATCAACACGAACATGGAGGTGTTCCAATTCGCTTTCTACTGTCCTACCTAGAGCACTTCGCTCTGCCAATCAATCAGAGTATGAATAGATTTGAGCCACATGTTTAGACTAGTGAGCAGAAATGCAGGTGTTATTTGTGCGGGAGAATGTTGGATGGACGTTGTGACGTTGGAAAAAAAAATTGTCAACATTTTGTAATTTTTAAATCAGCTTTATTAACCAGGCTATTCTAACTAGTGGCTAATTAGAGCACAACTCGAGCTTTATCTACGAATATATAAAAGCTCGACAATTAAAACACACACACTCCGTTTATCTACACATACAGGCTCAAGTAATTTCTCAGTTCATACATCATTATTATGATGATGATGATTAATAATAATAATAATAATAATAATAATAATAATAATAATAATCCTGAGATTAATAATAAATTATTATTATTCCTGGGATTAATCATAAATTATTACTATTATTATACGGTGGTGTAGTGGTTAGTGCTGTCGCCTCACAGCAAGAAGGTCCTGGGTTCGAGTCCCGTGGCCGGCGAGGGCCTTTCTGTGTGGAGTCTGCATGTTCTCCCCGTGTCCGCGTGGGTTTCCTCCGGGTGCTCCGGTTTCCCCCACAGTCCAAAGACATGCAGGTTAGGTTAACTGGTGACTCTAAATTGAGCGTAGGTGTGAATGTGAGTGTGAATGGTTGTCTGTGTCTATGTGTCAGCCCTGTGATGACCTGGCGACTTGTCCAGGGTGTACCCCGCCTTTCGCCCGTAGTCAGCTGGGATAGGCTCCAGCTTGCCTGCGACCCTGTAGAACAGGATAAAGCGGCTAGAGATAATGAGATGATGATGATGATTATTATTATTCCTGGGATTAATCATTAATTATATTTAACATCAACTGTGAAATATCTGCACACTCATACCGTCATTCTGTGCACACTATACATTTATATTTACTAATTCATCCTTGCACATCAAGAAGGTAAAACAGTACTTTTTCAACATTCTATTTGATGAGGAAGCAGCAGATTATGTGTATTTTTAGTTTCTATATTTTTTTAATTTCATTCTTTATTTATTATTATTTTAATTATTATTATTATTATTATTATTATTATATTATGTGGGGTTTTTTTCTCTTGCTTTTCTTGTTTTTCTATTATTATTAACATTATCAATATTGTTCAGTATTATTTGTTATGGTATTAGTTTTCACATTTTTGCTATGCTTCCCCATGATATTCAGTTATACAATATTGTCAAATTTTTTTATTTTGTTATTTTTTAATTGTGTGTAGCTATTTTTTGTCAGTGATAAGGGACCACAATGGAAACAAGTTTTTACGCTTTTTTGTGTCATCCCTGCCACACCTGTACCGTTTTTTATTGTACGTTTATGGTCAAATAAACAAACAAACAAACAAACAAACACTATGCTGTCTATACATATATTTACCCTTCTACATGTGCATAGCTTTTTGTTTTTGTCTACGCTTTTTATCTGTTTGTACTAAGAGAGCGAAGTGAAACCGGAGTCAAATTCCTCGTGTGTGTTCACATACCTGGCAAATAAAGTTTATTATTATTATTATTATTATTATTCCTGGGATTAATAATAAATCCCCGGAAGAAGGAGTTAAACAAATCATACTGTGATTGGTGCAACGTCAGGGGTCAAAGTTGAAGCACATAGAGGCGGCACAGGAAGAAGTTTGAACATGGCGGTGAGTAGTCTGTTCGCTTTTCATTGCTGTTCACATGTCTAAGCTCTCTGTATTTACAAACAAAGGCTGTGATAATAGCTATATCAACCCAAGTTTGTTTGTTTGTTTTTTATATCTAACGTTATGCTTACCGTTTCATAACTTTAACCACGTTAACGGGGTGCATGTTTAGCAAGCTAGCTAACAATGTATTGTGTTTAACGATGATGATATTTTTATTAAATCACATTTTTGTACTCTGTATATTCATAAAATGTGAATCAGTTTAGTCTTTAAATGCTTATTAGTTTTGAGAATGTTAAATGCTGTATTTAAAATAACAATTAATAAGACCTGCAGTCAGTCAGTCAGGATTTGCAGACGATGCCCGGGATGTATCAGGGACTTTATTTTATTTATGACGTTTCTTATAAGTTAATGAAAGAAAGAAAGCAGAGTTGTCAGGACTCTGAGCATGGGCGGCTGCCAGCAGGGCTTTTAAAGGTAGGAAGTGTTTTACCACCAGATTACATCGGATTTAACCGAAACAGCGCGTTTTTCCATTACTTTTATTTCCAGAAGTAACAATGCGCATGTGCAAACACACAGGGAGTTAAGATAAGTACAGGGAGCAGTTATTATTTACGACATGGTGTTACAGACACTACATCCCTTCCTTCTTTTATAAAATTGTATCTACAGCAAATATAAAAAAAATTCAAATGATCTTTTTTCTTTGTTTTGAATATAAAGGTATGCCTAAACTGTTTAGGCATACCTTTATGTTCAAAACAAAGAAAAAAGATCATTTGAACAAATAAAGGCTTCTTCTTCATTATGTAAAACCTTAATCATCATGTTTAGGCTAAACATGATGATTAAGATTTTACATAGTGAAGAAGAAGCCTTTGTCACATGCACAGTGAAATTCATCCTCTGCATTTAACCCATCTGAAGCAGTGAACACACACCCAGAGCAGTGGGCAGCCATATTAGAGCGCCCGGAGAGCAGTCAGGGGTTCGGTACCTTGCTCAAGGGCACTTCAGCCCAAGGCCGCCCCATGTTAACCTAACTGCATGTCTTTGGACTGTGGGGGAAACCGAAGCACCCGGAGGAAACCCACGCAGAGAACATGCAAACTCCACACAGAAAGGCGACCGCTGGGTTCGAACCCAGAACCTTCTTGCTCTGAGGCGACCGTGCTAACCACCGTGCCACCCTATACCATTAGTATGATATAGGGCGGCACCATTAGTGAACCCTAATAGTATAACAAATGACTAGTCCTTAAACAGAACACAACTTACTTATCGCCTTCTCGCTCACTCACCGAGCATAGGCCATCGACTACAAGCCTCCATCGTCTGTGATTTTGGCCCATCTTTTCTAGCTTTCCCCCAGCTGTGTCCCTCCTTCCACATTTTCGCCTCCATCAGAACACAACTTGTACAATACTTTTCTTGTATCTGAGTCACGGTCTCTGACTTCGAGATTATCAGCAACAATGTCATTTAACCGTGGCAATTTTGTCCTAAGTGGCCTATTGTACAGCAGCTCAGCCGGACTGATTCCAGTTGTGCTGTGTGGTGTACTATGGTACATTTATCAAATAGTTCTGAAGGTCGGCCCTCCAGTCAGGTTTCTGACTTTGAGCAATACGAATGTGTTTCACGATGGAACGATTCTGCCGTTCAACTTCACCATTGGCCTGCGGCCATGAAGGTGTTGTTTTCTTGTGCATAATACCGTTTTCTGCAAGATAATTTTCAAATTCTTTGCTTACAAACTGAGGACCATTATCAGTTAGTAGATTCAAAGGTAACCCATGTGTTGCAAAAATCTTTGTCAAGCAAGAACTCATTTTGTTTGTAGTGGTAGACTTTGTAATTTCAAAGAATCGACTGTAATAGTCAACTATAACCAAAATGAAATTCTCCTGACGGCAAAGGCCCTAAAAGATCAGTGGCTAAGTCTTGCCAAGGACCCAATGGTAAGTCTGTTCTCATCTTAGGCTCAGGTTTAGTTTCTTGTGAGACTAGCTGACAGCCATGCCAGCTTTTACAGAACATATCAATTTGCTTATCTATTCCTGGCCACCAAATTTTGACACGTAACCGTCTTTTCATGCTGACATTACCAGGATGTCCTTCGTGTGCAAGTTGCAAAACACATTCGTGAACAGAATGCGGTACAAGTCTTGTTCCACGCGGTACAAGTTTGCCTATTGCGCTTAACTCTGTACACATTGGAAGATGCTCTTTATATTCTAACTTGTGCCAAGTTCCAGTCAGAAGACATTTCCTTATCGTGTCTAGCTCAGGATCATTTTCTGACGCACGCTCAAGCTCTTTTGTAGACATTGCAACTGGAGTAGCTACTTTTGCAACAAACCTAATGTACTCTTTGGCCACATTCTCTTCACGCGACTTGTTTACAGATGTGCTCAACAGCCTAGACAAAGTGTCAGCGGTGTTCTGTTTGCCGGGAATATGGTGAACCTTGTAATCGTAAGGTTACAGCCTGAGTACCCATCGCTCAATTCGCACACTAGATTTTGATCTTGGAGAGTATATAAACTCTAATGGCTTGTGATCTGTAAGTAATTCAAATTTTGTGCCATACAAATGAGTGAAACCGCTCACATGCCCAAACTAGAGCTAACGCCTCCTTTTCAGTTTGCAAGTACCTACGTTCAATGTCACTCAAAGATTTACTCACGTAGCAAATAATACAGAACGCTTCTTTTTTTCTGAACCAATACTGCGCCTAACCCTACAGGACTTGCATCGGCAATGACCTTGGTTTCTGCTTCAATATCATAGTAATCAAGTACTTCAGCAGAAGACAAGTTTCTTCAGCTGATCAAATGACTTTTGCTGCTCATTCCCCCAAATAAATGGAACGTTTTTCTTTGTCAGCTCCCGTAAAGGTGCTGAGATGGTAACAAAAACGGGAATGAACCGAGAACTGTAGGTAACTAGACCTAAGAAACTTTTAACCTCGGTCGCGTTTTCCATTTCACGAGCATTCAAGACTGCAGTGACTTTTTGCTTTCGGACGGCCCTCCTCCACGATCAGACAAGAGGTGTCCCATAAAGACCAATTTGTTGACCCCAAACTGGCATTTGTCTTTATTTAAGGTTAAACCATTGTCCTTCAAGACTTTTAACACATTGTTTAACCTCTCATTGTGCTCTTCTACACTAGCACCATGTACAGTTATGTCATCTTGAATATTGTGAACACCTACGCAACTACAACCCCGATTCCAAAAAAGTTGGGACATAGTACAAATTGTAAATAAAAACGGAATGCAATAATTTACAAATCTCAAAAACTGATATTGTATTCACAATAGAACATAGACAACATATCAAATGTCGAAAGTGAGACATTTTGAAATTTCATGCCAAATATTGGCTCATTTGAAATTTCATGACAGCAACACATCTCAAAAAAGTTGGGACAGGGGCGATAAGAGGCTGGAAAAGTTAAAGGTACAAAAAAGGAACAGCTGGAGGACCAAATTGCAACTCATTAGGTCAACTGGCAATAGGTCATTAACATGACTGGGTATAAAAAGAGCATCTTGGAGTGGCAGCGGCTCTCAGAAGTAAAGATGGGAAGAGGATCACCAATCCCCCTAATTCTGCGCCGACAAATAGTGGAGCAATATCAGAAAGGAGTTCGACAGTGTAAAATTGCAAAGAGTTTGAACATATCATCATCTACAGTGCATAATATCATCAAAAGATTCAGAGAATCTGGAAGAATCTCTGTGCGAAAGGGTCAAGGCTGGAAAACCATACTGGGTGCCCGTGATCTTCGGGCCCTTAGACGGCACTGCATCACATACAGGCATGCTTCTGTATTGGAAATCACAAAATGGGCTCAGGAATATTTCCAGAGAACATTATCTGTGAACACAATTCACCGTGCCATCCGCCGTTGCCAGCTAAAACTCTATAGTTCAAAGAAGAAGCCGTATCTAAACATGATCCAGAAGCTCAGACGTCTTCTCTGGGCCAAGGCTCATTTAAAATGGACTGTGGCAAAGTGGAAAACTGTTCTGTGGTCAGACGAATCAAAATGTGAAGTTCTTTATGGAAATCAGGGACGCCATGTTGTTCGGACTAAAGAGGAGAAGGACGACCCAAGTTGTTATCAGCGCTCAGTTCAGAAGCCTGCATCTCTGGTGTGGGGTTGCATTAGTGCGTGTGACATGAGCAGCTTACACATCTGGAAAGACACCATCAATGCTGAAAAGGTTCTAGAGCAACATATGCTCCCATCCAGACGACGTCTCTTTCAGGGAAGACCTTGCATTTTCCAACATGACAATGCCAAACCACATACTGCATCAATTACAGCATCATGGCTGTGTAGAAGAAGGGTCCGGGTACTGAACTGGCCAGCCTGCAGTCCAGATCTTTCACCCGTAGAAAACATTTGGAGCATCATAAAATGGAAGATGCGACACAAAAGACCTAAGACAGTTGAGCAACTAGAATCCTACATTAGACAAGAACGGGTTAACATTCCTATCCCTAAACTTGAGCAACTTGTCTCCTCAGTCCCCAGACGTTTACAGACTGTTGTAAAGAGAAAAGGGGATGTCTCACAGTGGGAAACATGGCCTTGTCCCAACTTTTTTGAGATGTGTTGTCGTCATGAAATTTAAAATCACCTAATTTTTCTCTTTAAATGATACATTTTCTCAGTTTAAACGTTTGATATGTCATCTATGTTCTATTCTGAATAAAATATGGAATTTTGAAACTTTCACATCATTGCATCCCGTTTTTATTTACAATTTGTACTTTGTCCCAACTTTTTTGGAATCAGGGTTGTACTTAACAGTTGCTGAATAACCTTTTGGTACATCTCTGGTGCACAACTAATACTAAACATTAACCGTTTATAGCAGCATAAACCTTTGTGTGTACGAAAGGTGGTTATCTCCCTTGCTTCATTGTCCAGTTCTGCCTGATGATAACCCCAATCCAGATCAAGCTTACTGAAAACACTACTTTTGTTCAGATCTTGCATCCACTGGGAATAGGATGTCACTCACGAATCACAGCTTCATTAGCCTGTCTCATGTCCACACACACTCGGACCTCCTCTCAGTTTGCTTTTGGAACACACACTAACGGTGACACCCAACCACTTGGTCCCTCACACTTCTTGATGATTCCGGTACACTCAAGTTCATCCAGCTTGGCTCTCAGATGATACGGAACACGTCTCACTGGCCGTGCAACAGGTGGAACGTCCTTGTTGATTGAAATATGTAACTGGAAGTCTTTGTATTTCCCAACAATTAATTTGGGAAATTTCTGTTTATAGCTGCTTGTGTCAGCATTCAGTGTTGATGGATGCTTCAGGTCCAAAATGCACTACGCCCAGAGCAATAGCAGTCTCTCTTCCAAGCAAGGATTGTCCTTTCTCTTCAAAAACAAGGAACACTACACTACCGTTCAAAAGTTTGGGGTCACCCAGACAATTTTGTGTTTTCCATGAAAAGTCACACTTTTATTTACCACCATAAGTTGTAAAATGAATAGAAAATATAGTCAAGACATTTTTCTGGCCATTTTGAGCATTTAATCGACCCCACAAATGTGATGCTCCAGAAACTCAATCTGCTCAAAGGAAGGTCAGTTTTATAGCTTCTCTAAAGAGCTCAACTGTTTTCAGCTGTGCTAACATGATTGTACAAGGGTTTTCTAATCATCCATTAGCCTTCTGAGGCAACGAGCAAACACATTGTACCATTAGAACACTGGAGTGAGAGTTGCTGGAAATGGGCCTCTATACACCTATGGAGATATTGCACCAAAAACCAGACATTTGCAGCTAGAATAGTCATTTACCACATTAGCAATGTATAGAGATCTTGCAGTCACGTGACCGGAAAGTACACAGCCGCCATCTTGTCGGTAAAAAACACCGCTGAATACTGCTGCACTCGTGTACAGAATGGATCAATTTCAACCGACGGACTACACGGCTCATTTTTCTAATGAACAGATAACTAGATATATGTCTAAAATAAACGATCTACAGGTTAGTGACCCTTATGGCTTACCGGACGGAGTTTTCACGACCGTGTCGGTGGATTTTGAACTGCCAGAGGTGGAATACCCAGACGTGTATAATTACCTCATCAACTTTCCCTCGCTGTTCAGTGGTGAAGCACTGCGTGCTTATAAATCTCTGGACAGTTATCTTTACAGAAATTCAGGATTTGTCAGCGACTCAGATGTGGCATCTTGTAAACAAGAAAATAATAACTCATTGGACGGGTAAGTCACTTAAGTATTGAGTATAGCACTGACCAGCCGATTATAGAATAGAATAAGGTAATTCCAGTTGTAATTCCAAATCGTCCGTCTTGTTTACCATGGATCTGGCGTTGGAGAGGTAGAGGCTTAGCAGTGGAGATTTGAGTGGCTATTTTCTGAGCTTAGTCAACAGGCCGGCTCTGCAGCCTCGCTTTTGCTTCCGCTCCCGGCGCCACCTCCTTCGCTTTGTTTCCGATAACAATCCACGGAGACCCCGCTGGTCTCGCTATCTCGTCCGGAATGTCGTGCATGCGATGGAAATCGCTACAAACCGTCATTTTCTGCTGGAAACCAATGCCCAGTAAGTCCATACAGTTGTAGTGGATATTGAAGTCCGGTACAGACGAACAACACGCAAAAATACACACAAAAAACATAAACGTGCACAGGTAGGGAGAGCTTGTAGCCACAGCCGTTGTAGTAGAATTGTATATAGTAGGGTTTTCCAGAAGAAAAGGTAGAAGTAAAATCAGAAGTAGAAGGCGGAAATATGGCGTTTGACTGACAAGATGGCGTCTGTCACAATCTGGATCGGCTGTGACGTCACATGCAAGTGCTCCATAGAGTGTATTTCTGATTAGTTTAAAGTGATTGTCATTGAAAAGAACAGTGCTTTTCTTTCAAAAATAAGGAAATTTCAAAGTGACCCCAAACTTTTGAACAGTAGTGTACATTGTTCAGGCTAGTATTTTGGACCACTGTGTAGAAACTGCCAGCCGCATTTAAGGGTTGGTCACTCCCATATGCAAAAATGTTCTTCGTAGACTTGCTTGAAGTACATGCAATCTTTCTGTCTTTCAGGTATTCCTATGTATCGCAGTCCACAGTGTTGCAGGTAGCACCCGAGTCAATCAGCATGGATATTTCCACACCACTTACATTGACAGGAACTTTCCTGTTGTCGCTTGGGTACCCGACACTGAACGCATATTCATCACCACCACCTGTGGCCCCTAATGGCTGTTCATGTACCTGTCTTACAGATGATCTTTTGCCTTCCTTTGAACGCTTGATTCAACTCAATTTGGTTTTACGCTGCTTTTCAAAGCGTCCCATCATGTGACAGCACCTTCACTTTTTGTCTTTAGCTGGGCATTTAGGATCTTTCACCATGTGACCTGTGCGACCACAGCTAAAACTTTCTACCACGGATGACGAGTAACTGTCTTTCCGGTGCTTTGATTGAGAAGGCCTTTTACTCACGGTTATCTTGTTTACACTGGTGCTAAGTCCTTCAATACTGCTTGCTTGTCTCTCACTATTCTCGTGAATCCTGGCAATGTCTGTCAGGTGTTTTAGCGTTAAATCACCACCTCTTTCTAACAACTTCCTCCTAAGCCGATGAGATAAACACTTCTCTGTTACTTGATCCCTTATTTGTTCCTCGTTCTTGTCTGTATCTCCAAAGTCACATGTCTCGGCTTTCGCTTTCAGCCGTGTCACAAATTGATCAACAATTTCCGATTGCATCTGTGCCATGCTCCTAAAGCTGCGTCTCTCGTACGGAACGTTTGACTTCGGCGTAGAATACTCTGACAGAGCTTTCTTCGCTTTCTCATACATGTCTTTGTCTCCCTCTATCTCTGGTAGCGTAAAGAATATATCCTGTGTTTCCATTCCAGCTGTGTGAAGCAACAATGTCGCCTTTTGTTCGACATCGGTCACACCTTTTCCCTTTTACATATAAGTCAAATGCACAGAGCCATCGCTTCCATCGAGCAGAAATACGAGGGTAAGTCAAAAAGTTCTAAGACAAATGAAAAAAATCTTAATGAAAATAACAGCTATTTCTCTACATATCCTCCATTTAAGTCTAAACACTTCTGCAAGCGATGCTTCCATCAGAGAATTCCTTCTCTGTATTCCTTTTTTTGAATTCTTTTGAATTCCTTTTGAAATGATAACATCTGTCTTAGAACTTTTTGACTTTCCCTCGTATTGTCCGTATCTGCACAGTCGAACGTTGGCAAAGCTTTGACGTCCATCCTCGTTGCCAGTTGTAGTGTTTTACCACCAGATTACGTCAGATTTAACCGAAACAACAGCGCGTTTCTCCGTTACCTTTATTTCCGGAAGTAACAATGCGCATGTGCAAACACACAGGGAGTTAAGATCATTTTGATAAGTACAGGAAGCAGTTTACAAATTGGCATTTGCTGTTCTATGTCCTCCTTGCGATATCCAAAAAAAATACCAGATGACTGACCCCTTACTAGTTCTTTTAGGAATCAATTCGTCCGCTTCCATTTTTAATTTGTCGCCGAAATTGACAGAGCTTACACGGTAGCCTATGCAACACCAGCGATTACACGAACTGAGTCAGTGCTGTAAACCGGAACTAGGAAATCTTCCCGCAAGTTCCTTTCAGCACCGAGATGTCGCCCGGGATTGGTTGGCGAGTGCGTGACTTTTTTTTTTTTTTTTTTACCCTTAGGCAGCCTCTTACGTTACTGCCTGAGGGACAGGGAGAAAACCACCGGAAAAGGTTTTAAACAAACGCAACAAACACGAAACAAACACAAGTCGGCAGATGACCATAAAATACTCGATAGTTATGATATAATAATTATATGTATCTCACACAGAATTTTCGGAGATATATCGAGTATATTCGATATATCGCACAGCCCTAGTCTGAATCTTCGCTTCATATATTTTTTTTATTTTCAACTAGCTAGCCGGGCTGCCTAGTGACAGGAATTACCCGCCAAATGACAAATTAAGTCGCCTCGGACGACCGGATCACCACGAATTTCGAGCCCTGATATACTGTAGTTATAGTTTTGGCTCCACATCACGTGATTTTGTTGTTAAATGTCTTTGTGGAACCTCATCGTGACCCCTAGTAATCCTAATAAACGCACAGCATGGTGTGAAGGAGTGAGAAACAAGGTTAGGGCTGATATTTTTTTTTTCTCCCCTTTCTTTTCTTCTTCCTCCCCAGACTGTAGATTCATGCAGCCCATCAGTGATAGTTGTGCCAGGCTTTGTGCTGCTGATGCAACAGCGACTTCATTTTCTGTGTCCATGTGCAACATGAAGCCATTTGAATTGAATTTATATTTTCGCAGAGTACAGTTTGTACTCTGCTTCGATTGCAGTCATATTAATAATGAAACGTGTCCAGATCAGTCATTACATGTTGTCTGGTCAGTAGTGTGATGGTTATGTCATGTTGTATCACATAGTATTATATGGCAGTGTCAGTGCTTTTTTTTTTTTTTAATAAATATAAAAGTATGAGAAAATAAATGACACTGAGGTACCACTATTGTATCAATACGACCCTAAGATTACAGTAACCTTTTGTTGAGTTGAGCACCTGATGAAACTTCTGCTCCGGTGCTGTTACAGGATAAAGAGAAGAAGAAGAAGGAGAGTATCTTTGACTTGTCAAAGTACATCGACAAAACCATCAGAGTAAAATTCCAAGGTGGACGTGAAGGTACATGACTAATGTTAGCTGTTATATCCACTTTTTTCTTTTCTGGATCATGGTTTCTTATGTGACGAACCAGTCAAAAGTGTATATTTTTTTTATGTATTATTTATCAGCATTCATTTCTTTTACATATGTACAAGAGTGTGTATTGGCTGACGTACAAAACTATTTATTTTCTAAAACCTAATTGTTTTAAAAGGACCAAAACTGTGCAACAAGTGTTGCTTACTCAGTTTCCTATTGTTTTATTACAAACTTTTTAATTCAAATCCTCTTTTGCTGCACAGCGAGTGGTGTCCTGAAAGGGTTTGATCCTTTACTCAACCTGGTGTTAGACGGTACAATCGAGTACATGCGTGGTAAGTACTTAAAAGCATCCAGGCTCTCAGATAGCATTACTGTATTAGCTTAAAGAAACTACAGTGACCTGTAAGTGCACAGCGTATTAACAAACCCTAAATACACAAGCAAATTCAGAAACGCATCACATTTACTTTAAACAGGAAGCGTTGTCCTTATTGAACATCACATGCTCATTGCTGAGACAAGGGGGAAAATGGCACCTTTTCAGTCTGTTATTTAGTTAGCTTAAAGAAAACAGTGTGCCGGGGAGTTGTGTTGGACTGAGGAGCTCCAACCTATAATAAATATTTGCTTATTGTATAATACTCATATTGTTCAAAACAACAGGTCTTGCATCTTAACCTTAAATTTGTAGTCGACTTATCTAAAGATGAAACATAAAAATGCCCACGTACAGTTGATTGTGAGATGTCCTGTCCATACCACACACTGTCACAACAAGGAAACTGCAACGGTTTCAACCATTTACGCGACGTGTATCTATAGGCCCATGTGTTAAGACAAATAAACACACAAACCTGAATTTGAACAGGCCTGAGTTTCCTAAAAGCATCACAGCACAAAGATCATCGTTAAATGGGAGCGTGAGCAGCACAATGAGCACTCTTTTCTCCTAGTTAAGATGCCCTTGGCGCTAAGAGGCCTTTGGGAAAGCCACCCCAGTTTAGTATTTTTGATGGTGTCGTGGTTCGCACTGTCGCCTCACAGCAAAAAGGTTCCAGGTTCAAACCTCGTGGCCAATGGACGCCTTTCTATACAGAGTTTGCACGTTCTCCCTGTGTCCGTATGGGTTTCCTCAAAGGCATGCAATTAGGTTAACTCTTCTTCATCCCATAGCCAGCAAGGGCCGTAATGATGACATTTTAACATTTCATCGTTGGTGTGTCTTTGGCATTTAAAGTGCATATCACGGGTAAATTCAGGAGCAAGATCAATGTAATTCTCCTATTTTATATTAAACTTTGGTCAAATATCTGTCACATTCTGCATTTTGTGCAATTTTTTTTACCTTGCGCAATACCAGAAAAATTCAGTTGAAATCAAGCCATTTGAGGCGAATTGGGCCGCCTCTGAAAAAACTTGGCATTTGGATTTCCCGGCAAACATTGATTTTCGTGACGTCACATGTGGGACGCCTCCTTCTGAATCCTACGTCAGCGCTGGTTTGTTTATGAGAAAATGACCTGGTGGTTTTCTGCAAATGTCTTCAACGTTATCACGTAATTATTAAAATGGTTAACAGATGTATCGTAGGAGGGTGTAGCAACACCAATCTTGATGGGATTAGTACTCATCGTTTTCCAAAAGACCGGACAATGAGAGAGAAATGGGAGCGCTTGGTCTACACAGGCTGTGCACTGAAACCCTGCGAAGCTCTCGCAGCCTGCTGGCGTTTCCGCAGGTGACGTCATGAATCTGGCTCCAGACTCCCTTGGGATTTTTCCAGACACATTTTATTTTATTTTTTCTGCTGTAGACAGATGGCCTTGTGCAAAATTATCCTTCTGGATGAGTGTGTAAAGGGACATACTTTCATATAAAAAAACACGAAATTGGTCCAGAATATGCACTTTAAGCATTTAGAGTAGCCAGTTAGCCTTCTTTGGAAAAACCGGAGCACCGGGAGGCAACCCACACAGACACGGGGAGAACATGCAGACTCCATATAGAAAGGCCCCCATCAGCCGTGAGGTTCGAACCCGGAACCTTCTTGCTGTGAGGTAATCGTGTGAACCCCTGCACTACCACACCGCCCAGTTAGGTTAACTGGCTGCTCTAAATTGCCCATGGGTGTGAATGTACAAGAGGAGTAAACCTTTATAATAATCCAGTAGAAGGCAACAGGAAACCACTACTGTAATTCTTCCCTAGAAACTTTGATGGCTGGAGCTGTCAGAGCGGCCACGTCACTGCAGTGATACGCCAAACAGATGTAGGAATACACGTGTAACAGGTTATAATTCAAGAATTTTATTGTGCTGTGCAAAACAAGTGTTTAACGTGTTTTCTGATTTGTTGTTTTTTTGTTTGGTCTTTTTTAGAACAAAGCATAATAGTATTTTTAAGAAAAACAATATCTGTATAAAATGTACCAATTTTTTCAGTAGTGTAAACAATATTTTGATGTAGTTCATCCTCACATTGGCACGTACAGTACTCATTCAAGCATTTCCTTTTAACAGTGCAAAACAGTCATTTTACAGATCATTGGTTAGTTTTTTTCTTTTTTATCAGACATCTAGTTTTAGGTTTGTTTACCTGACATGTTTCGACGTACGTAACTGTCGTCTTCCTCAGAGAGTCACCGGACACTCTGAGGAAGACGACAGTTACGTACGTCGAAACATGTCAGGTAAACAAACCTAAAACTAGATGTCTGATAAAAAAGAAAAAACTAACCATATCTAATATAAGACATAATGAACACAATCGAGAGTTTACAGATCATTGTTCAGAATAAAACAGACCTGGTACCATGAAAGAATTTCAGTCATTCTTTGAAGAATCTCAGTTTCAAACATCTTTTCGATTTCAGATGAAATCGTCAAAACAAAAGAAAAGTTAATTATTCAAAAGTATGTATTTAATAAACGCTGAACTATGAACTAGTAGACATAAGAAGCACAGAGAGCTCTGAATTTGGTCGAAGCTTATTTGTTCCACTTGTACTTTTGCAGCAGTAAGTAGCCATTTATCCTCCAGAGCTGCACTCTGGAAACTCAGTGACCATCAGCTCACTCTTCGTTAGTGCAACAAAGCACTTTTTTTCCCGCACGTCTGTCCATTTATTTTTCTTTGAGGAGAAAACCTTCTCCGTGTAAATTTTGTGCTGTCGTCAGGTGTATCGTAGCAATGATGGCCCACTTTAACAACCAACGAAAAGTGCTTTCTATGTGTGTAGGCTGAAGGAGATGCATATCACCCTGTCTTAATAGTCTAACCTGTAATATTTATTTCCCATAGATGTGCATCTCAAAAATACAGAACAAAACATGTCAATACGGAATGCGTCTTTTAGTTTCCAATTATGGGATAATTCCATATTTAACAGGATGATTGGCAACCCTAAGAAAGAAAGAAAGCACAACTTTATTCATCACACACTTGTGAAATTCCTCTCTGCATTTAACCCGTCTGAAGCAGTGAACACACACACACACACGTGAGCAACCACAAACAATGCCAGAGACGACAACACCTTATAGACAGGACAAAAGACATCACTCACTGTCATACACTCTGGCAACAAACATTTGATTGAAAGAAAGAACAACTTTGTTGTTTGAGAACATGCAAACTCCACACAGAAAGGCCCACGCCAGCCGCGAACCCAGAACCTTCTCGCTGTGAGGCGACCGTGCTAACCACTTACACCACCTTGCCGCCCTAGTGCTTACAGGCCACCGTAGAAAACTCACTAGCTACAAATGCCTTTGTAGCAGTTGTAGGGCAGATTGATGATATATATATATATATATTAGTGCTGTCAAGCGATTAAAATATTTAATCGCGATTAATGTCACAACAGTCATAGTTAACTCGCGATTAATCGCACATTTTTGTCACATAAAAAACCATTGTAATTCTCTTATCAGCATAAAGTGAATGGGCTTGCTTTGTACCAATGTTTTTTTTTTTTTTTTTTTTTTTTTTATTGCAAAGCATAACACGTCTTGACACAGCCACTGCAAAGTGAAACCTAAGCCGAGCACCGGCGCCGGGCTAGCAAGAGAACCATGAGTGAAATGATCTACTGTTTGAGTTAGTCTACAACTCTAATCAGAGAGACAGGTTACACAGTGACGGTAGGCTTGACATGCTTGATTATAATATAAAGTACACTATTATATTAAGTTTAAGTTGTTCGTTGATAAATATTGCATTGAATCTGATCTTTACTGTTTCAGCTCACTTAACACATTTTGTACTTTTACACTTTCTGCCTGTTGATGCTTCGTGCTGTCCAATCGGAGGCGGCCAAATTTGCATATTACAGGAAGGATTTCTGGGATAGCATTGAGTTTACAGTTCAGAGGGATCTGGCTTCTTTAGACGCTGTCTTCTTAAAACTGAATAAATATTTAAAAAGAGCCAAATTAGCCAGTCTTTTGAACGGCTCTTTTCAAAGAACGGATCACAAAGATGCGGATCCCATCAAAGAGCCATAAATCCCATCTCTACTAGCGCGCCCTGCCCGCGCTGGTTCTTTGGGGGGGGCAGAGGACTCTGGCTGTGTGGGGCGTGGCATTACAGTCTAGCTGCTATCGGTTTTCTAAGCAAAGTCTCTGTTCCAAGTTCCTGGCAGTTTCAAAAGCTTATGAAAAACCTACATCATGTCACAGAGCGTTAATCTCGCGATAAAAAAAATTATCGCTGTTAAAATTGAGTCAAGTTAACGCGTTAATAACGCGACATTTTTGACAGCACTAATATATACTGTATATATCGGATATCACTGATGTAGATAATATCACTCATTATGGAAATGTACTTTGAGCTGCACTCATAGAATAATTTAGAAAGGATTTTCCTCTTCAGTGAGTGTTTGTTTTAAAAATATTGGGGGGGGGAACAAAACAACAGAATAAATCTGTTGGCATCATTTTGTGTGTGTGTGTGTGTGTTTCCTCCCTGTGCAGACCCAGATGATCAGTATAAGCTGACGGAGGATACTAGGCAGCTCGGCCTCGTCGTGTGTCGAGGGACGGCTGTCGTCCTCATCTGTCCTCAAGACGGCATGGAGGCCATTCCCAACCCCTTCATACAGCAGCAGGATGGCTAACACACACAGGGACTGTGTCCGTCTTCTACAAGAAGATTCAGTTGAGCAAATGTTTGTGTTGCGTCCAAATTTGTGGATGTCAGAAGTCATCAGGTGTAACATAGTGAGTTTTGTTCCTGGTCGTAACTTCACTCAGGAGATCTTTTAGTTTGTTTTTCTAAATATGGGTTTGAATTAAACTGTATCAAGGCATGCAATCTCTTTACGTATGACTGCATATAGTGCTAACTTTATTTTTACTCATTATTTTAATATTATAATTAAATTGGACGTTGATAAGATTTCTGGAGTTAATCTTTTCTCATTTTGGTCACACTTTTTTTTTTTTTTTTCCCCCCCCAGATGAAATAAAACTACTATAAGGGGTTTTGCAAGGATATAACATGGTTTAATCTTGGCACCTTCATATCCTTTCACACGTTTTCACATATTACACACATCTCACAAGTGAAATGGAGGTGATTTTTCCATAAGGGATAGACAGGGTGTGTCGAATTAAGAGGAGGTGTGTTCCAGATATTTGGTGAATAAAATTCAACATGTTGATGTTACTGAAGTTCATTAAGGCAGCACTTAATGATTTAAATTAAAAAAAAAAGGATGCTTGTCATTTTGATGTTTAGAGACGTAGCCTGCATGAGTGCTAAGCTCTTAAAAGCTTTAAAAAAAAACAGAGGCATTAAAATAGCTGAGGTATTAATGAACTTTCTGAGCACTTGTGTAAATCCACTCCACCCTTGTGTGTATACAGTATATGTACATGAATTTTCTATATGTGACGACCAGAAAGGAGTAAACATCCTCGTAATGCCAAGGTAGTATTTTGAAATGAACAGATAAGGGTCAGTGTTTGTATTTAATGGCCCCTTAGAAAGTAAGTTTTGGATCACTTGAGGATTAATACTGGAGATTATTGTAAGCGGAATATTCCAAGTCCATTTCCCAAATTCTGATCGAAACACATTCCAGGACTTTGACTCAGAAAAAGATGTCCAGAGCAAGACTAGACTTGTATGTCTAGTCACTGAATTTGATAAACATAAGATTTAAATCAATTTCTTCCTGTGTGATTAGTGATGATAATGTTTGATCAATGTCTTATCAAGAAAGACGGGACAATTAACTTGTTAATTTTTGGTCTTATTGCATTCCATTGAAATGAATGGAACTACAACGCTAAGTTAAAGTTAAGATGTTTTACAAACCAAAAGCTACAGATCTAAAATCAAGTTTTGTCAAGCAGAAAATAAGTAAAACGGAATTCTATTTGGGCGTCACGGTGGTGTAGTGGTTAGCACTGTCGCCTCACAGCAAGAAGGTCTGGGTTCGAGCCCAGGGGCTGGTGAGTGACTTGTCCAGGGTGTACCCCACCTTTCGCCCATAGTCAGCTGGGATAGGCTCCAGCTTCCCTGCAACCCGGTAGGACAGGATAAGCGGCTACAGATAATGGATGGATGGAATTCTGTTTGGTGTTAATGGTGCACCACCATATTGTTGTACCATCAGGTGCATTTGTCAGGCAACTTGTGTACGGTGGATGTTACAGAAGTTCCCGACTCAATTGTGAGTTGAATGACCCTTCCATCGACTCTTCCATGCTGAGGGTCGGGGTTTTTTCAAGTTTGGCGTGCAATGGATTGCAGCATAAATCTAAGCGCGGCATGGTGGTGTAGTGGTTAGCACTGTCGCCTCACGACAAGAAGGTTCTGGGTTCGAATCTCACAGCTAATGGGGGCATGTTCTCCTCGTGTCTGTGTGGGTTTCCTCCGGGTGCTCCAGTTTCCCCCACAGTTCAAAGACATGCAGCTTAGGTAAAATACTCAAGCACTGGGTTTGCACAGGACCGTGGATAGACCAGGGAGGGTTGCGTCAGAAAGGGCATCTGGTGTAAAACCTATGCCAAATCAAATATGCAAAACAGATCCACTATGGCAACCCTGAACATATGGGAGCAGCTGAAAGAAGAAGGAGGATTGCAGCATCAATCTGACTATGGAGATTTAAAGCAGTTGTGTTGCTGCTTCACAGCTCCAGGTTCGAACCTGAGCTCAGGTTACTGTTTGTATGGAGTTTTGCATGTTTGACTGTATGGGTTTTCTCTGGGTCCTCTGGTTTCCTACCACATCCCAAAAACATGATCCTGTTCCAGGATAAAGAGATTGAGATCTTGATAGTTACAACCCCAGTGCATACAAAATACATTTTTAAAAATAGTTTTTATTTGCAAAACTAAAAAGAGCTGGAATATTTCTTTCTGGTTACCAAAGTTAAGCTTAAGTTTAGATTCAGGGCTAGGCATAGAATTAATGTTGTAATGTTAAGGTCTTCACAAAGACGGGACTAATATTAGTCGGTGTGTCTTGTTTAAAGCTGTAAGATGCTCCTGTTGCTTTAGTTGAGCTTCAGATGAGCTGAACAGGTGACTGTAGGAGCTCAGACTGCAGGGAGGAGGATGCCGGATATCTGATAGTCTTGATTGTTTTACTCAGTTACACACCCAAAAGAGGGGCTGAACCTAAAGGAGCTGTTTGAGAGTTTCACCACTTTTTTAGTAAGAGTTATCGACTTCACTCTCAAGCGCGAGCCAATGGTGAGTAATGATGATTTCTCTGAAGGTCTCTAAATTTTTTTTTAAAATCAATTTCACCTCTGTTGGAAGTATTTCCATATCTTCACTTTTGATGTAACCTAAAATTAAAAAAGAAAGATCCTTTACGTTTGTCATGTTACATCTCAGTGATTATATGATTTTAATATAGAAACATTTCTACACTTATCCTACGGTGTTTCTACACTGCAAAATATGACAGTAAAGCAAAACATTTTGAATTGTTGAATTTATCTGGTATTTCCTTTTACCAGATTATTACTATTACAAAAATCCAAATATAAGATAATTTCTTATATTCTAGAATTTGAAACTAATTTCCAGGAATAAATGCTTAAATTAGAATCAAACTTGAATAGTCAAGAAATGGGTTTAATAGTTTTAATCTTTATTTGGTTAATTGTAGTCTTATAATTAAAAAAAAAAATACTATATGTATTTGACTATTCAAGAGATTTTCACGTGCTAAGGTGCCATTTTTGCAGTGTCCTTAATTCTCCAAAATGGCCCGCTCATCTGATGATACGGATATTCTTAGGACAACAATGCACATGTCCCAAGCTATAAACAACTGAATTTAAACACATTCCTCTCTTTTCTAACAATACATTTACATTTAGTTACACTGAGCTTAATAAATAATGCTTTAAGAGGAATAACAATATTAAACTAAGACTCTAAACACATTTTTCCCCTGTTTTTAATGCCTCAAGTTAAGTCAATAAAAATGCTACAATTTCAAATATGTGGTGTTTGATATTATTTTTGATGATGCACACAAATTCAAACAAAGATTGATGTAGAGACCGGATAACAAAAGCTCTTGGTACAGTTAACCTTGAGCATCTATCAGCAAATAAATGAAAATACTTTTTTTTTTGCAAAAGTGCTGGTTTATAATCAAACAAAGTAGCAAAAAAAAAATTGGTCATGCTTTCTTCGAAGGCTGTAGTTATCATGAATTATGAACACATAGCATGATATCATTACTGTGTAGTATGGAATGTAAACACAATACGAGCAGTGTTCATTATAACACCAATAACTAAGAAATCAAGCAACTTTGTACAGAACATTACAAGACCTGTCTTGATTTTTCCTTTCCAAATGGAAAGTTTATTATCCATATCATCTAAGACTAATTGTGCATTATAAATACTGCTGTGAACTGTAATTTCTTTTCAGAAATATTTATAATAATGTATAAAATGCCTTATGAAGTCATTATAACAGGTTATGAATGTACAGAGGATATAAAAAGTGTACACACCCCATTAAAATGATAGGTTTTTCTGATGTTGAAAAAAATGAGACAACAAATAATTTAAAAACTTTTCCCACCTTTAATGTGACCGATAACCTGTACAATTCAATCGAAAAACAAACAAAGCTTTTCAGGGAGAAACATAAAAAATGTACAGTAGGCTGGTTGCATAAGTGTGCACACCCTTAAACTAATACTTTGTTGAAGCACCTTTTGATTTAATTACAGCATTCAGTCTTTTTGGGTCAGAGTCTATCAGCCTGCCACATCTAGACTTGGCAATATTTGCCCACTCTTCCTTGCAAAAGCGCTCCAAATCTGTCAGATTGCGAGGGCATCTCTTGTGCACAGCCCTCTTCAGGTCACCCCACAGATTTTCAATTGGATTTAGGTCTGGGCTCTGGCTGGGCCATTCCAAAACTTTAATTTTCTTCTGGTGAAGCCATTCTTTTGTTGATTTTGATGTACAGTGGTGCTTGAAAGTTTGTGAACCCTTTAGAATTTTCGATATTTCTGTATAAATATGATCTAAAACAACATCGGATTTTCACACAAGTCCTAAAAGTAGATAAAGAGAACCCAGTTAAACAAATGAGACAAAAATATTATACTTGGTCATTTATTTATTGAGGAAAATGATCCAATATTACATATCTGTGAGTGGCAAAAGTATGTGAACCTCAAGGATTAGCAGTTAATTTGAAGGTGAAATTAGAGTCAGGTGTTTTCAATCAATGGGATGACAATCAGGTGTGAGTGGGCACCCTGTTTTATTTAAAGAACAGGGATCTATCAAAGTCTGATCTTCACAACACGTTTGTGGAAGTGTATCATGGCACAAACAAAGGAGATTTCTGAGGACCTCAGAATAAGCGTTGTTGATGCTCATCAGGCTGGAAAAGGTTACAAAACCATCTCTAAAGAGTTTGAACTCCACCAATCCACAGTCAGACAGATTGTGTACAAATGGAGGAAATTCAAGATCATTGTTACCCTCCCCGGGAGTGGTCGACCAACAAAGATCACTCCAAGAGCAAGGCATGTAATAGTCGGTGAGGTCACAAAGGACCCCAGGGTAACTTCTAAGCAACTGAAGGCCTCTCTCACATTGGCTAGTGTTAATGTTCATGAGTCCACCATCAGGAGAACACTGAACAACAATGGTGTGCGTGGCAGGGTTGCAAGGAGAAAGCCACTGCTCTCCAAAAAGAACATTGCTGCTTGTCTGCAGTTTCCTAAAGATCACGTGGACAAGCCAGAAGGCTATTAGAAAAATGTTTTGTGGATGGATGAGACCAAACTAGAACTTTCTGGTTTAAATGAGAAGCGTTATGTTTGGAGAAAGGAAAACACTGCATTCCAGCATGAGAACCTTATCCCATCTGTGAAACATAGTGGTGGTAATATCATGGTTTGGGCCTGTTTTGCTGCATCTGGGCCAGGACGGCTTGCCATCATTGATGGAACAATGAATTCTGAATTATACCAGCGAATTCTAAAGGAAAATATCAGGACATCTGTCCATGAACTGAATCTCAAAAGAAGGTGGGTCATGCAGCAAGACAACGACCCTAAGCACACAAGTCGTTCTACCAAAGAATGGTTAAAGAAGAATAAAGTGAATGTTTTGGAATGGCCAAGTCAAAGTCCTGACCTTAATCCAATTGAAATGTTGTGGAAGGACCTGAAGCGAGCAGTTCATGTGTGGAAACCCACCAACATCCCAGAGTTGAAGTTGTTCTGTACGGAGGAATGGGCTAAAATTCCTCCAAGCCAGTGTGCAGGACTGATCAACAGTTACCAGAAATGTTTAGTTGCAGTTATTGCTGCACAAGGGGGGCACACCAGATACTGAAAGCAAAGGTTCACATACTTTTGCCACTCACAGATATGTAATATTGGATCATTTTCCTCAATAAATAAATGACCAAGTATAATATTTTTGTCTCATTTGTTTAACTGGGTTCTCTTTATCTACTTTTAAGACTTGTGTGAAAATCTGATGATGTTTTAGATCATATTTATGTAGAAATATAGAAAATTCTAAAGGGTTCACAAGCTTTCAAGCACCACTGTATACCTTTTAACAATGAGATCCCTGTGATACTTTGTAAGCTCTCTGCGAACCATGGCTTTTGCTGGAGGATGCAACTGGTTAATACATATCCTCCATCTCAGACCTGCATCCAGTATTTCAGTGATGACCCACAGGCTTACTGATGTGATTTAGGACACAGTGAAACTTCCTGTAATCTATAAATATGAGCTAAACTTCAGTGTAGCTAAACGCTGGATTGTTTTTTAAGAGCAGCCATCTCGAACAACCGAATCACTTTTTTTCTTGGCACAATTTAATATCATTTCACCCCCTACAAGACTGAAGGTGGAATTGTAGTGTAAAGTTGGAAATGATGAAGATGAAAACTTGAACATCTAAATATTGTTGTTCACTGTGAATAATAACGATGGTTCGTTATAAATTTTTTATGAAGAAATTTGGGTTTGTATTTTTGAGTCAGATACAATTGTACTGCTGTTGAATTCTGATTAGTCAGAAGGTGTGATTAATTACATTAATGTGCTCATTCTAATATGGTATCTTTTCTATAGTAAGAGCTCATTCACAGGGACTTGCACAGCAGATGTGAAACAAATGGATTTAAAATGGTATATAATCATTTGATATGGTGCTGTTTTCTGTAAGGAGAAATTTGTTTAACATTTATGGAAGGAGCCGGGGCGGCACGATGGTGTAGTGGTTAGCACTGTTGCCCCACAGCAAGAAGGTTCTGAGTTTGAGCCCGATGGGGGCCTTTCTGTGCGGAGTTTGCATGTTCTCCCCTTGTCCGCGTGGGTTTCCTCCGGGTGCTCCGGTTTCCCCCACAGTCCAAAGACATGCAGGTTAGGTTAACTGGTGACTCTAAATTGACCGTAGGTGTGAATGTGAGTGTGAATGGTTGTCTGTGTCTATGTGTCAGCCCTGTGATGACCTGGCGACTTGTCCAGGGTGTACCCCGCCTCTCGCCCGTAGTCAGCTGGGATAGGCTCCAGCTTGCCCGCGACCCTGCACAGGATAAGTGGTTACAGATAATGGATGGATGGAATGGAAGGAGCCTCCAGTGTCAATACAGTCAGAGATAAAGCTGTAACAAGTTTTCTGACATCTTCAAGACAGAGGAGTTTACGCTTTGTGGTTTCTTGGTAATATTATGATCTGTGCTTTTTTTGTCTTATTAACTTAAAAAGAGATTTTAAAAAAGAAGCTGGTGAGGGAACGACTGTTTATAGATACTATAACATACAGTACCAGTCAAAAGTTTGGACACCCCTACTCATTCATTAGCGTTTCTGTATTTTGACTATTTTCTACACTGTAGAACAATACTGAAGTCATCAAAACTATGAAATAACATCTGAAACCTATATGGAATTATGTGGTAAACAAAAAAAAGTTTCATATTTTAGATTCTTCAAAGTAGAAGAATTACCGTTTACCTTGATGATGCTTTACACACTATTGGCATTATCTTAACCAGTTTCATGAGGTAGTCACCTAGAATGCTTTTCAATTAATAGCTGTGCCTCATCAAAAGTTATTTAGTGCAATTTCTTGCCTTCTTAATGTGTTTGAGATCAAACAGTAAATAGTAAATAATAAAAGTACAGTAAGTAGTCCTGTTCCACAACTGTAGTCATCCATATTATATCAAGAACCGCTCAACTAAGTAAAGAGAAACGACATCCATCATGACTTTAAGACACGAAGCGTCTTTTAATTAATAAAAATAAAGAAAAAGCATTGAATTAAAAGGTTTGTCTAAACTTTTGACTGGTACCCTAAGTGAGAACAGGAATTTCTTTCAAGGATGTTTCACAACATTAAATGTCAAAGGATAAAAAGTATGATGTGTCGTTCTTTAATAAATAAAAATTTATCAACAACTTTGCTTCATCACAGCGTGCTGTTGTGTTTTATTCATCACTATACAAATAGAGTACGTCTTACTTGATTTACTATATTTTAAGTAGATTTAGAGAACATTGTGTGTGTTTAATTTTGTACTGAATGCTTCCTTTAGGATGAATATTTTGAGGTTTTTACAGTGCCATGGAGCTGAAATAGTATCAGTGATGTCTAGGGTGTGTGAGCAGGCAGCATAACAATGCAGTAAAGATCAGGATGTAATTGTAGCGCACTGAACCTTATTTGTGTTGCAGGTCTCAGAGGTTCAGATTTCTGTAGACTAATAAAGAAATGAAGCAGCAGCAGAGTAAGTGGCCTGAGGCTGATCCTCCTCCTGCTCCAGCCTCCTCTGTGTGCAGATACATTACACCCTGCACCATCTTTGTGTTTCTCATCATCTGTGTTTTGGCAGGAGTTGTGATAGGTGAGTGATGTATGTAGATGATCTGGAAATGTCAGTCAGTGATTGATTTTTTTTTTTTAAAAGTCATCTCAAATGAAGAGTTTAGCCAAAAATGAAATGTATAGAATGCACCCCTTTTTAACTCAAACACAGTCAATCAGCTCCATGTTTGCTTTATCAAGTTTGCTTCTATAGTTTTGCATCTGAGCTACAAAAAAAATTTAATATTGAAATTTGAACCTTAAAGCTAGACAGCCTTTCGATTTCATAAAATCGGAGAAATTTAGTTCCCTCTGAAATTTGGTCATTGTGATATATGTTTATTTCTGTAATATCTCACAAAAACCCAGGCTATTCTGTGGCTGGGAAGTTATTTAATTTGAGGGATTCCCGAGCAAATAATGGGCATGAAATCGCTCGCTTCAAGCAGACAGAGGAAGTCTGTGTGCGCATGCACAGGTTTACCTTCTTCTTCTTCTTCTTCTTCTTCTTCATCTTTTGGGTTTTACAGCAGCTGGCATCCACAGTGTTGCATTACTGCCATCTACAGGTTTACCTTGACCGTGCACTGACGGTTACATCATTCTGTCACTAAAAGATCACACCGAGGTGCTCGCTGACCACCAGTATTTATTAGTTTGGTCCTGCGTTTCCTTTCCTTCACAACATAACGTCTTTTCTTCTCGCTTTCCATTACTGTAGTCGGTCTTTCATGTTTCATTCACACACTCACGTCCTCCATTTTTCTCTCCTGTTTCAAATTTGCATCCCATAATGCCTTGCGTGAACGGGGAAAGCCCACCACGTGATGTAGTATCTTGAATTGGGTCATGGTGAAGCAGGAAAAAATAGCGAAGAATTTAGGGCCACGTGACCCTAAATTCATTAATTATCCTATTTTTCAAAAAACCTAATAAAATTGTAAGTCTGTGATTCGAATTCAGTAGCTTTCGGTCCACTAAACAAAAATAACTGTGTGTCAGGGAAAATCATTTTTATGACCTACACTTGAAAAATCTGAAAGGCAGTCTATATTATCTGAATTTCTACTCCACCTTCAGAGTTTAGGCCACGCCTAACTAAGTCCGACCGGCAGTGATAACATAGTGTTGTTAGATCTCACAACTTTTTAGATCCTTTAAAAAAAAGAACCTAGTTACAAATATAGTGACATTTTGAGCAGATTTTGAGCAACTGTCCAGCTTACAGCTCACATCACAGCTGTTGGCTATACAAGTTGAGAGAAAAGGTTCACTCCCTCATCACCAGTGTGTAAAGCCTGACTGAGATGTGCTTGTGCAAGCCAATATTTTCATTGACCATTCACGGATAGCCATTGCTCCCAACAACCAATCACTAATCGGCATTGTTCCCAACAGCAAATCACTGATCACCACTGATTGTCCACTTGCACACGTCTTTGTTGTAAACTCTCTTCTTTGCAATATTTACGTACATTAATAAAAGTGAGTTGAGTTATTCCATCTGTAACCATTTCCTTTGAGTCTGTTTCCTGACTCCTCACTACCACTACTTAATTTTCTGTTATTGATAAAGTTTGCTAAAGATCACGTGGACAAGCCAGAAGGCTACTAGAAAAATGTTTTGTGGATGAATGAGACCAAACTAGAACTTTCTGGTTTAAATGAGAAGCGTTATGTTTGGAGAAAGGAAAACACTGCATTCCATCATAAGAACCTTATTCCATCTGTGAAACATGGTGGTGGTAGTATCATGGTTTGGGCCTGTTTTGCTGCATCTGGGCCAGGACGGCTTGCCATCATTGATGGAACAATTAATTCTGAATTATACCAGCGAATTCTAAAGGAAAATGTCAGAACATCTGTCCATGAACTGAATCTCAAGAGAAGGTGGGTCATGCAGCAAGACAACGACCCTAAGCACACAAGTCATTCTACAACCCCGATTCCAAAAAAGTTGGGACAAAGCACAAATTGTAAATAAAAACGGAATGCAATGATGTGGAAGTTTCAAAATTCCATATTTTATTCAGAATAGAACATAGATGACATATCAAATGTTTAAACTGAGAAAATTTATCATTTAAAAAGAAAAATTAGGTGATTTTAAAGTTTATGACAACAACACATCTCAAAAAAGTTGGGACAAGGCCATGTTTACCACGGTGAGACATCCCCTTTTCTCTTTACAACAGTCTGTAAATGTCTGGGGACTGAGGAGACAAGTTGCTCAAGTTTAGGGATAGGAATGTTAACCCATTCTTGTCTAATGTAGGATTCTAGTTGCTCAACTGTCTTAGGTCTTTTTTGTTGTATCTTCCGTTTTATGATGCGCTAAATGTTTTCTATGGATGAAAGATCTGGACTGCAGGCTGGCCAGTTCAGTACCCGGACCCTTCTTCTACGCAGCCATGATGCTGTAATTGATGCAGTATGTGGTTTGGCATTGTCATGTTGGAAAATGCAAGGTCTTCCCTGAAAGAGATGTCGTCTGGATGGGAGCATATGTTGCTCTAGAACCTGGATATACCTTTCAGCATTGATGGTGTCTTTCCAGATGTGTAAGCTGCCCATGCCACACGCACTAATGCAACCCCATACCATCAGAGATGCAGGCTTCTGAACTGAGTGCTGATAACAACTTGGGTCGTCCTTCTCCTCTTTAGTCCAAATGACACGGCGTCCCTGATTTCCATAAAGAACTTCAAATTTTGATTCGTCTGACCACAGAACAGTTTTCCACTTTGCCACAGTCCATTTTAAATGAGCCTTGGCCCAGAGAAGACGTCTGCGCTTCTGGATCATGTTTAGATACGGCTTCTTCTTTGAACTATAGAGTTTTCGCTGGCAACGGCGGATGGCACGGTGAATTGTGTTCACAGATAATGTTCTCTGGAAATATCCCTGAGCCCATTTTGTGATTTCCAATACAGAAGCATGCCTGTATGTGATGCAGTGCCGCCTAAGGGCCCAAAGATCACGGGCACCCAGTATGGTTTTCCGGCCTTGACCCTTACGCACAGAGATTCTTCCAGATTCTCTGAATCTTTTGATGATATTATGCACTGTAGATGATGATATGTTCAAACTCTTTGCAATTTTACACTGTCAAACTCCTTTCTGATATTGCTCCACTATTTGTCAGCGCAGAATTGGGGGGATTGGTGATCCTCTTCCCATCTTTACTTCTGAGAGCCGCTGCCACTCCAAGATGCTCTTTTTATACCCAGTCATGTTAATGACCTATTGCCAATTGATCTAATGAGTTGCAATTTGGTCCTCCAGCTGTTCCTTTTTTGTACCTTTAACTTTTCCAGCCTCTTATTGCCCCTGTCCCAATTTTTTTGAGATGTGTTGCTGTCATGAAATTTCAAATGAGCCAATATTTGGCATGAAATTTCAAAATGTCTCACTTTCGACATTTGATATGTTGTCTATGTTCTATTGTGAATACTATATCAGTTTTTGAGATTTGTAAGTTATTGCATTCCGTTTTTATTTACAATTTGTACTTTGTCCCAACTTTTTTGGAATCAGGGTTGTACCAAAGAATGGTTAAAGAAGAATAAAGTTAATGTTTTGGAATGGCCAAGTCAAAGTCCTGACCTTAATCCAATGGAAATGTTGTGGAAGGACCTGAAGCGAGCAGTTCATGTGAGGAAACCCACCAACATCCCAGAGTTGAAGCTGTTCCGTACAGAGTAATGGGCTAAAATTCCTCCAAGCCGGTGTGCAGGACTGATCAACAGTTACCGGAAATGTTTAGTTGCAGTTATTGCTGCACAAGGGGGTCACACCAGATACTGAAAGCAAAGGTTCACATACTTTTGCCACTCACAGATATGTAATATTGGATCATTTTCCTCAATAAATAAATGACCAAGAATAATATTTTTATCTCATTTGTTTAACTGGGTTCTCTTTATCTACTTTTAGGACTTGTATAAAAATCTGATGATGTTTTATGTCATATTTATGCAGAAAAAAAGAAAATTCTAAAGGGTTCACAAACTTTCAAGCACCATTGTATGCTACTGTTTTTTCCCATCTCTTTGACATCCTTTTGTCCATGTTTTTTAGATAATAGTGCGTCAGAAACATCAACAAGACAATGAACAACTGCACAAAGCCTATTATGGGTCACCGTGGGATGATTCTCTCTCTCTCTCTCACACACACACACACACACACACACACACACACACACAATTAGTGCACAGTACTAAACTGCTTGCTATAATCTATTAATTTTTAGTGATATTAACCTTCTAGCTCCATTGCAAAACATTTGGGTGAACAAAAAAAAATATATATATATATATACTGTATATGTTTCATTTTTGGCTGAATTATTCCTTTAAGTGATGAGTAATGCAGATGGTAGTAGGTGATTAATTTTTCCGATTATCACGTTAAGTGTACACGGTGCAGAAGGAACATTACTTCATGGACACAGTGGAGTTAAAAGGCCTACAGTACAAACCTGACCTCAAGGATAAAATGTCTGCGTTTTTTTTAATCCTGACAGCCACTTTGGAAACAAAGGTAAGAGCAGGACAAAGAATATAAAGGTTCTTATTTAAGCAGATAATGTTCAATGTCCTATAATAGAAAGTCTGGTCAATGAGACTGTAGTTATAATGTTAAAGATGTTCCAGCACATGTACGAGGGGTTTTATTGACCTGAAAATGACAAGGCTATGTAAGGAATAAAACATTTAGGGACATGCTGGTAAAGGAAAATGATGTCATAACTCTTACCACCTTGAAGTGTTTTATTTCTTTTATACCACAGCAAAATGCCAACACTAAGCATTTTTTATTGACAGATCATACTTTTTATCTGTTTATAGTCAGAAAAACCATGAAATGAGCAGATTTAGAGATAAAATGCTTTTTTCACAAAAGCTAAGGGGCCCAAACTTTTGTACCTTCATGTACTACTGCTAGATATTCAAAGTAAATGGTTGTTCATGTATAATGTGCAATTTTATTATATAAAATATATTTTCATATTTATACCTGAATCGTATTCCAGATGCAGAATATTTTCCTCGCATCATCGATTGGACCCCATTTTGTTTCCTGCCATATCGTTGCGTATGGGTAGGCGTAATACACAAAATATATTTCCAGAACTTTCTATGACATTTTGGAAGCATCCTTTCTTGAATCCTGCATGCTGCTGTGCGTTTCAGGAACATCAGTAATAATGTGATGGCGACCCTTCGTTTGGTCTTCAGAGTGTCCAAATTTCAAGTACAATTTACAGACTACACAGACCGTTTCCTCCAGGAGCAGATTTGGTATGGCTTTCAGGCTTTAGTCAGTCCGAACCCGCTGATCATTCCTGAGTTTGGAGAAATTCAGAGCATCATCCTTCTGGGTAAAAGCAACTTCTGGGACCATTAACCTTTATAAATCTGTTCCTGAAGTGTTTAGTTTCTCTTATACCACAGCAATTTACAAACGACTACAATTCTTTACTTAATAAATAGCAACATGTTGTACTTTATACTATTAATATTTAATATAAACAAGTTACTTCCTGCTGCGACCCTGTAGAACAGGATAAACAGCTACAGATAATGGATGGATGGAAGTTAGTTCCTGTCCTCATTTCTGTTATAGCAGCTACAAACAGTCTTTCCCTCACCAGTCTTTCTCTGTTCAAAAAAGCACAGTTGTCATGTTACAGACAAACCACAAAGTATAATCGTCTCTGTCCTGAAGATGTCGGAATACTTAAAGTTACAGCTTGAACTCTGACATTTACAAAGCATTGACACTGGAGACTCCTTCCATAAATGTTAAATTAATGTTTCTTTACAGAAAACTTCACCATGCACATCTTTAACTATTTATGTGGAGCATCCAACAAGTTCCAGTGAAGGGGCTGTTAGAACTGATAAGAACGTGCGCGTTAATATAAACCTGAATCATCTTATAGCTAGAACTACTATTAGAGCAGCTATTACAGAAAATCAGTCAACACCTTCTTTTGAGAATTCAACAATGCAGTGGTAGAAGTAAGGAATAGAACATCTCATATACTGGGGGCTCATTTGCATGATTTAATTTATGATGAAACAGGAGGTGAGACCATATACAGTACCAGGCAAAAGTTTGGACACACCAATTCAGTGGATTTTCTTTATTGTTATTAATTAAAAGGCAGTTCATGTATTAAAGTAATGATGGATGTCGTTTCTTTTTACTTAGTTGAGCGGTTCTTGATATAATATGGATTACGACAGTTGTGGAATAGGGCTATTTACTGTATTTTTATTATTTACTATTTACTGTTTGATCTCAAATGCATTAAGAAGGCAAGAAATTGCTCTAATTAACTTTTGATGAGGTATAGCTGTTAATTGAAAAGCATTCCAGGTGACTACCTCATGAAGCCGGTTAAGATAATGCCAATAGTGTGTAAAGTGTCATCAAGGTAAATGCTGGCTATTTTGAAGAAAATATGAAATATATCTTTTTAAAACACTTTTTTAACTTACCACATAATTCCATATATGTTCGATATGTTATTTCATAGTTTTGATGTCTTCAATATAGTCAAAATACAGAATGAGTGATTGATAAATGTATGAATGGGTAGGTGAGTCCAGATGTCTGACTGGGACTGTACACTTATTTCTCATATACTTTATTATTTTCTATTCTCAGGTGCTAGCGGAAAGTCTTTCTATGTAATCAATGCTAATGCAAGTAAGAATGGATTTCATTATACTGTTCCTCAACATATTTTTTAAGGGTGTAGTTTGTAATTTTTAATGTGTTTCTAGACCTGGAAGCTTTCCCACAAAAAATTAAATTAGAATTATAACGTCAAAATGAGCCAAAGAAGAATTTACTATTTGTTATCGTTGCTGTCTATTTGCGAAAGCAAAAATTGTTGTCCTGTCTGAGGTTATCAACAATACTTTAATCTTGGAGTACCAAGGAACTGTGGCTGGTTCTGGAACTGCAAGTAGGAATAAATATCTGGAACTTAAAGGAACAGTCCACCGTACTTCCATAATGAAATATGCTCTTATCTGAATTGAGACGAGCTGCTCCGTACCTCTCCGAGCTTTGCGTGACCTCCCAGTCAGTCAGACGCAGTCAGACGCGCTGTCACTCCTGTTAGCAATGTAGCTAGGCTCAGCATGGCCAATGGTATTTTTTGGGGCTGTAGTTAGATGCGACCAAACTCTTCCGCGTTTTTCCTGTTTACATAGGTTTATATGACCAGTGATATGAAACAAGTTCAGTTACACAAATTGAAACGTAGCGATTTTCTATGCTATGGAAAGTCCGCACTATAATGACAGGCGTACTAACACCTTCTGCGCGCTTCGGCAGCGCATTGATATCTGAGCTCCGTATCAATGCGCTGCCGAAGCGCGCAGAAGGTGTTAATACGCCTGTCATTATAGTGCGGACTTTCCATAGCATAGAAAATCGCTACGTTTCAATTTGTGTAACTGAACTTGTTTCATATCACTGGTCATATAAACCTATGTAAACAGGAAAAACACGGAAGAGTTTGGTCGCATCTAACTACAGCCCCAAAAAATACCATTGGCCATGCTGAGCCTAGCTACATTGCTAACAGGAGTGACAGCGCGTCTGACTGCGTCTGACTGACTGGGAGGTCACGCAAAGCTCGGAGAGGTACGGAGCAGCTCGTCTCAATTCAGATAAGAGCATATTTCATTATGGAAGTACGGTGGACTGTTCCTTTAATATCAAGTTTTATGTCCAGAACACAAATAGAATTTACTCCTGTTTCTTACTCCTATTGGTCAAATCACTTTCCTTCTCATTTGAATAAAGTTAAACTCAGTTCCATGTTTTCACATCAGTTGCTCTGCCCACTTCACAGTTCTAAAGTTCACTTTTATAAAATGACAACTCTCATTAAAAAAAAAAAAAGATTCTTATTCGCTTTGTAGTGTTGGTCCAAACACCTTAAAAAACAATGATTTGCTCTTCTGGCTAACTTTTCTATAACAGCCTTCTGTTTGCATTTTTCTGGCCCAGAAATTAGCTCCACCCCCAGCTAGAACAGAGGCGCCCTCAAAGCAATCTCTCAAATCATGCATACTTTAAACAGAAGAGACAAAGCTAATTTTTCTAGGATAGTCAGTGTTTACACTGGAATTGCACTTGAGTTCACCTCACATTCAGAAAAGGGCACTAAAAATTACAAACTTCTCCTTTAACGTTAAGCACAAAGGTGTACCTTTACAATGGCAGTGTTATACCATGCCTTTTAAGACCTATATGTACAGCATGACAGTTTTCTTAATACCAGGTAGATGTCCTGATGATATGTTCACCTGTGCCAGTGGAGAGTGTGTGACTAAACCTCATCCCGAGTGTGACTCCATGTCAGATTGTGATGATGAATCAGATGAGGCATACTGCTGTGAGTGTTTTCTCCTTCTATAACACCAAAATATTATCACTTTATCAGGTCAGGTCATCATCTCCTGCTTCATGTGAAGTACATTTACACATCAATATAGAGTACAAAGGCTCCAAAGCTTCAGTTCTTCATAATGATCATGAATTTGTCTGAATTCATCACAGTACCTTTGTTTATACATATTCAGGTTGTTATTTTGAACATTTTTGTAATGTTCAAAAATGTTAGGTTGTTTCTCTTGGTCACAGACAATCCCTATTCAATTCATGATAATTAAATAATTCTTATTTACCTTTTTATTTATATAAAGTTATGTGCAAAAGTTTTCATACCCAAACCACAAAATGAAGGAGACAGGAAGGTTGATTTATAGCAACCAGCTATTTAGTGTGTTCCATTTCAGAGATGTTCAAGTTTTATGTCAAGTCAGAATATATATGTTATGTATTCAATAATGAAAAAAAAAATCTGTATTGGACTCTAAATTGACCGTAGGTGTGAATGTGAGTGTGAATGGTTGTCTGTGTCTATGTGTCAGCCCTGCGATGACCTGGCGACTTGTCCAGGGTGTACCCCGCCTTTCGCCCGTAGTCAGCTGGGATAGGCTCCAGCTTGCCTGCGACCCTGTAGAACAGGATAAAGCGGCTAGAGATAATGAGATGAGATGAGATGAAAATCTGTATTGTGTCTGTTCAAAAGTCTTCATCTTCCTTTCTGAATGTGATCATTTTTATTATAGCTTGTAGACCCATCCTTTGCCTTTTTAATTGCTGTCATATCAACTGAACAGTTTCTAGATCCCCTCAGGTATAAAATGTACAAATCAGGTCTAAAGACAGAGAGGATGATGGCAAAACTTTTTTTTGTCAAATCACTATATATTTAAGGTGATTTTGTGGCATTTTTGTTTTGTCTTGTTGCAAAATTCACCCACGTTTGATTTTTACGAAGATAAAAAAAGTTATTCCAAAATGTAATTGAAGAAAATTTTTTTTTTCACATGACTATATCTGTTGTCATATATAAAACCATACTTATAGAAATACGTAATCAGTCCTAAATTATTTTTTCTGTGAATCCATGTTATCTGTGATGAGTAGTGTGTGGCAGGAAGCTCGTGCTGTACAGTCGGGTTGTTGGGGGTGAAAACGCCCATCATGGTGATTTGCCCTGGCAGGTGAGTCTGAGACTCCACGGTCGTCACACCTGTGGAGCCTCCATCATCAACCACCGCTGGCTGCTCAGCGCTGCACACTGCTTTGAGAGGTGAGTACTCAACCTATCAACAGCTAAACCGCTAAACAGCAGCTACATTCATTAACCCATCAACTAATTAACCCTTTAAACATTAAACCTGAAACAACTACACTATTAAAAACCTTAACCACGAAAACACTGAACCAGCAAACCCTACAACTGCTAAACCCCTCAACCACTGAACCACTCAAACACTAAACTACTACAACACATACTTGCCAACCCTCCCGATTTCAGCGGGAGGCTCCCGATTTTAGCCTCTGTCTCCCGCCTCCCGATCGTATTTGTTAAAAACTGGATAATCTCCCGGTTTTGGGAAATCCCTACCGCCAAGTTAAAAATACTCCCGATTATGTCCAATCAGAATCGTGTGAGAAGCACTGCTGACGTCAACTGACTTTTAACCAATCAACAAACAGAACGACAGTCACTTCCGTAATGTAGGATTCACCCAGGCTGTCCGACATTTTTTACAAGCAGTCATTCATCATGGCCACTAAACCCAATACCAAACGGCAAAAATATGAATGCAAATACCAGGCTGCATGGGAGAATGAATTTCCATGGATAAGCAAATGTTCGACCAGCCAGTTACACATTTTAAGGTAAAGATACCTTAAATCAGAATATAGTGGACATTTGAGTGTGAAATTAAACTAGTCTTCCATACCATTTCAGAAACAAACTGTACAACTTCTAAAGTGTTTAGTGAAATTTTGCATGACAGAGAATTTGTTTGATGAGTGTATTTGAATAGTGTGGTAGTGTATTAGTGCTATTTTGAATTTATGTTTGAAAGTTTTAAGTGAAAGTTTACAAGTGAATTATCTGGAAAGTGATTGATTTTGATCGAGTTTTGAGGTTTTAAGTGAAAGATTACTAGTGAGTGTATTTTGGTAGTACTAAAATTTTGCATTCGAGTGAATTTCTTTGTGGAGTATATTTTGATAGTATGGTAGTATTTATAGTGCCATTTTTAAATTTTGTTTGAAAACTTTCAGTCAAAGTTTGCAAATGAGCAAATTCCTTTGATGCATTCCGATAGGATTTGGATAGGATTTCTAGTGCTTTTTAAAAATTCTGTTGGAAAGTGTTTAGTGAGAGAGATGCATTTTAGTAGTACTAAGACAGTTCAGTATTTATTTAATTGACTTGTTACTATTTTGGTTAAATCTTATTAAAATTTAATTTATATATGATATTATAGTTCTCTGTATTTTTACATGAGCTTACTGAAGGAAAACACATTTGATGCAATCCAATAATCTTCATCCACTGTGACTATTTTAAGAAATGATAAACATTCTTCTAAAGCATCACTTGTGTTATTTTCTGTGGGTCTCTGTATGTATACAATATTCAGGCATGAGATTTTTCAGCTAAAAATCTGATTTAAGACTTCCCTTTCATTGTTATTATATTAAAATTCAAGACGAGTATTATTTCAGATTTTTCACTCTGAGCTCTCTCATGCCTGATACATGAATCCCATAACCTATAGTAATTGATAGAACAATATAAACAATTCAAAAACTCTTTAATTGTATAAATTTCAAATGGCTTGCAATTAATTGGGATCCACTGTTTTTATCGTTTCAACCGCGCATCATACCCTCGTCCAATTGAAAATGTCGTTCACGCATTTTTCTCCCCCATGAGAATTTTGAAAAGTTGGCAAGTATGTACACAACTGAAACATTAAACCGTTAAACTAATAAAATACTTAAGTACTCAATCATTAGTAACCCACTCCACTCATCAACTATAAACACTTTAATCATTACACCCCTCGACCACTAAACCAGGAAAATACTCAACTACTAACCCCTAAACTACTAAACCACCGAACTATTAACCTCCCCAACCAACAAACCATAAAACCAATAAATCACTTATCCACTAATCCAATGTATCATTAAACCACTCACCCCTCAACCACTAAATCAATTAACTACGAAACCCCTCATCTAGAGCTACTATTCCACTCATTCCCTCAACTATTAAACCCCTCAACCACTAAACTACTAAACAACTTAGCTCCTCAAACACTGAACTGCTGAAACACTAATTACTATACCACTAAACCCTCAACCACTAAACCACTCAATTTCTCAATCACTAAAACTTGGAAAATGTCTGTAGATGGAAATATATACATTATTAATTGGAACTATATATTTTCACTATAACCACTAAATCATACATTCCCTTATTTAATACAATTCTTTTAAAGGTATATTAAATGAGTTTGTCCTGTTCCCTACAGCAGTAAAAACCCGAGGGACTGGACAGCCCTGGTCGGAGCGAGTTTACTGAGTGGTGTGGAGAAAGGAGCAATCACAGTGAAAATCAAGTCACTGATCGTCTCTCCACATTATAACCCCATGAACTCGGACAGTGATGTGACTGTGCTGGAGCTGGAGAAGCCGCTTACTTTCACTCCTTACATCCAGCCTGTCTGCATCCCATCCTCGTCTCACGTCTTCAATCCTGGACAAGACTGCATCGTCTCTGGCTGGGGAGCCATCAAACAGGACAGCAGTGAGTGGAGATGAGGAGTAATAAATAAAACCTGCTCATGGAAGGGTCACTACCCCTCAGAGCTGATTCAGGGTGAACCATGTGCAAAATGTATCGAGCATAAACATATCATCCAGTATCATAGCTTTTGATAAAACAACATCAACATCATGTAAAGATGATGGGATTAAGCACACTATAACAGTGTAGTGGTGATATGAGGGTTCAGTAATTTGGTTAGCAAACATACAAAAATATGTTTCAAGCAGCAATAGCCTGCTTATCGACAAAACAATGTAGAATGTTTTAAAGCAAATATTTCAGCATGTTTTACAGACTGCAGCTGTAAATAGTATTTTGTTGTTATTTACACCAATATAACATGTTTATAATGGTATAAATATTACAAATGTCCATATTTTAATGTTAAATGTTATGATGTGTTCTAATGTTTAATGTTAAACAGCTGTTTAACATTAAACATTAGAACACATCATAACATGTAACATTAGAACACATCATAACATAACAAGGCTAGTGTTATGTTAGAACACATACATGTTATATTAGAACACATAACATGCAACATTAGAACACATCATAACATAACAAGGCTAATGTTTAAGTTAAACTCACCTAATTTGCCAAATTATTCCATTGTTAGCATGCTTGGTGTCTTGATTTTTTTTGCATAATATTTAAATAGCTAGCCTTTTTTTTATTTTGCTAGTTAGCAAACAACAGGCTAGCTATTTAAATATTATGCAAAAAATCAAGACACTAAGCATGCTAACAATGGAATAATTTGGAGCAACACCAATGTGTTGGGTTTCGTTTATCTTCTTTGTTTCAATGTACTGCTTAGGAACATACCTAAGATAGCCAGCTAACCAATTAGCTTAGTTACCATTAATTTTACCTCAGAAGTAACCAGGTTAAAGACCTGGTTACTTCTGAGGTAAATATGGCTACCGACAGCCATCTTGGATTGGTCATTTTTGCCTGTTCGCTCCGGATAGCAATTTTGGCACACATCCCAAGTTGTTCCTTGGGTTCAAATTAGCCTAGTTAGTTCTTCAGAGGCAAATTAATTAACTTTAGGCTATTAGCATACAAAGCCCATAGTTCCCTAGAAAGATCTGTAATCTTAGGCGAACAATTCATTAATTATGTCATTTGTGTCATCAATTTTGCAAGCTAGCTCATGTTAACTAAACAGTTATGGTGATGCCACAGGTTCAGGTTTGCCATTGGCTAATCAGATTCAACCAAAGCTCCACCCTTATTAAATGAATTTGAAAATCAAGAGGTGCTAATCTGTTAGAATATGACTGAAGTTCAACTCTGCAGAAGGGTAGATAACAAATATAGTAGAGGACCTGGGTTAGATATGGCTGCACATAATTTAGGAGAGGATAATTCAACTGTTATAGGCTAATTTGAACCCAAGGAACAACTTGGGATGTGTGCCAAAATCGCTATCCGGGGCGAACAGGCCAAAAATTACCAATCCAAGATGGCTGCCAGTAACCGTATTGAAAATATCAATTTTTGAACCACTCGCCACAGAAGTATGTGCAATACCTAATTTTATGGGTTTTTGGATATGGGGAATCCATTAGTGACATCATTTTCATGATTGAAGGAAAAGGTAACAAGCTACGGTCAAGGGCAAGATAAAAAAAAAAAAAACACCAAAAATCGACCAAAATTGCAGTTTCACAGAAAACATGAGGAAAAACAGAATAACCCTACCTCAAACATGAAATCATGGACTTGGGAGACCTATGCACATAATTTAGGCAAGTATAAGAAAGCAAGAATTTGACTGATATCAAGAAATTGTATTTTCAATCAAACTATTATGATCAATGGAATGTTAAAGTAAAAATTACAAAACAAAACTTATTATGTTAGTAGGCAGCAATATCTTGAGAGCCTAAATGTTGAACAGCCAACAATACAACTTTTAACATCTCATTATTACTGTTTATGTGTTACATAAACCAGGGTCAGGAACATGAAGAGTAACACAATAATAATACCATAATACTGGCGGCCATCTTGGATTGGTAATTTTCAGGCTGTTCGCCCCAGATAGCGATTTTGGCATACATCCCAGGTTATTCCTTGGGCTCAAATTAGCCTATAACAGTTGAGTTATCCTTTTTAAATTATGTGCATACATGTCTAAGCCAGGTCCTAGACTAAAAGGAGGTTAGGCATTCCTCGTGATACATAATTCTTCTCTAAACACCAAAATCATCTAAACTTATGTACACACGTAGCCGGGTATTTTTAAAACCGAACATTCCCCCCCCGTTTATAAAAATGTTTTATCCACACCACCTCGTCTTCGAAAAAAATCCCTTCCACACATAACCGAACATCTGCGTTTTCAATCACATTCATAAGCGTTCCAAACCTGTAGATGGCTATTTCCCCAAATCCTCCCCCCTAATCACATCGCCTGCGCTCTTGGAGCAGTAGTTGGGCTTCTAAAATTAAACATGTAAATAGCACCTGCACAATAATTAACGCTTTCAAGGCACTACTCCGATCCATTACTCTTTAGCTAGCCGCACACTACGCCGATTTTCAGCGTACCGAGCCAACTGAAGTCGCGAGTCAGGCGTAAAGACTAGTTTTCGATGGTACCGACTCATCTCACAGCCGATTCGAAAAACTAATTGGGAGCCAGACTGATCGGCGAGAGTCGCTAGCAATAGCCAATCATATCTTTCGCATATAACACGTGACATCATTAAACACAATTTCTAGTGCGAGAAATGCGTGTTGGTAGCACCTAATGCAGGTATATACTGTAAATCCATAGACTGAAGCTTTATCCATAGACACAGTGGGCTGGAAAGCCACTCTGCTCAAGTTGTGTGGCTGAATTCCAAATCGCTGTAACTCCCCTATATAAGTGCACTATTTAAGGTTGGAAATAATAGCTCATGCAGCCTAGATAGTGCGCTACATATTCCGTGTTGTGTCATTTGTAATTCAGCCTGTAGCATCTTCAAGTGTTGGATTTAACAGTAACTATATCCAATAGCCAATCACAAAGCTATTAAGTTGTCACGTGTCGCTTCAATCGCGACTGCACTCGTCAACAGTCGGGGGATATGTGCGTGCCCTGTCGGGAGTCGGCTCTGAAATGGGTCGGTTCGGTACCGCGTGGATCGCCGTGGTGTGCGGCTAGCTTAAGTCCATGCTTAATCTGGCTTCTGCAGTAAACAAAGGTCGCACGTTTGACGTCAGGGCAGATTTGTTGTCATTTTTTTGGTGCAGATTGTGACGTTCTAAAATGCAAAACTCCGGTTATCTCTGTCCACACGAAAAGGCATACACGGAGTTTTCAAAAACCTTTACTTTGCCCGGAGTTTTTTTTAAATATTCGTTTTTGATGTGTTTTCATGTGGATGACAGGCCAAAACGTAGAAAAATATCTTCGATTTAGCAGATACCCGGCTACGTGTGGACGGGGTCTTAAACTCTTCCCTGAGCTCAATAATTATTCATCCTGGTTACTTGTGAGGTGAAATTAATGTTAACTAATGCCATGTACACACGTAGCCGGGTATTTTTAAAACCGAACATTTTCCCCCCCTCCGTTTATAAAAATGTTTTATCCACACCACCTCGTCTTCGAAAAAAATCCCTTCCACACATAACCGAACATCTGCGTTTTCAATCACATTCATAAGCATTCCAAACCTGTAGATGGTTATTTCCCCAAATCCTCCCCCCTAATCACATCGCCTGTGCTCTTGGAGCAGTAGTTGGGCTTCTAAAATTAAACATGTAAATAGCACCTGCACAATAATTAACGCTTTCAAGGCACTACTCCGACCCATTACTCTTTAGCTAGCCGCACACTACGCCAATTTTCAGCGTACCGAGCCAACTGAAGTCGCGAGTCAGGCGTAAAGACTAGTTTTCGATGGTACCGACTCATCTCACAGCCGATTCGAAAAACTAATCGGGAGCCAGACTGATCGGCGAGAGTCGCTAGCAATAGCCAATCATATCTTTCGCATATAACACGTGACATCATTAAACACAATTTCTAGCGCGAGAAATACGTGTTGGTAGCACCTAATGCAGGTATATACTGTAAATCCATAGACTGAAGCTTTATCCATAGACACAGTGGGCTGGAAAGCCACTCTGCTCAAGTTGTGTGGCTGAATTCCAAATCGCTTTAACTCCCCTATATAAGTGCACTATTTAAGGTTGGAAATAATAGCTCATGCAGCCTAGATAGTGCGCTACATATTCCGTGTTGTGTCATTTGTAATTCAGCCTGTAGCATCTTCAAGTGTTGGATTTAACAGTAACTATATCCAATAGCCAATCACAAAGCTATTAAGTTGTCACGTGTCGCTTCAATCGCGACTGCACTCGTCAGCAGTCGGGGTATATGTGCGTGCCCTGTCGGGAGTCGGCTCTGAAATGGGTCGGTTCGGTACCGCGTGGATCGCCGTGGTGTGCGGGTAGCTTAAGTCCATGCTTAATCTGGCTTCTGCAGTAAACAAAGGTCGCACGTTTGACGTCAGGGCAGATTTGTTGTCATTTTTTTTGGCGCAGATTGTGACGTTCTAAAACGCAAAACTCCGGTTATCTCTGTCTACACGAAAAGGCATACACGGAGTTTTCAAAAATCTTCACTTTGCCCGGAGTTTTTTTAAATATTCGTTTTTGATGTGTTTTCATGTGGATGACAGGCCAAAACGTAGAAAAATATCTTCGATTTAGCAGATACCCGGCTACGTGTGGACGGGGTCTAAGAGGTAACACTGTATTAAAATTTATTTTTAAACTTCTATGTTCACTGTATTTTTTTTTAACCTTCATTGTGGCTCTGTGTGTTTCTGAGCAGGCAAGGTGCCTCCTATGCTCCAAAAAGCCTCAGTGAAGATCATTGATTCGAAAGTGTGTAACAGTTCGACCGTATACAGAGGAGCTATAACCAACAACATGATGTGCGCCGGCTTCCTGCAGGGAAAAGTTGACTCCTGCCAGGTTTCTCTTCATTATTGTCCATATTTATGCTCTAGTTCAGAGGTATGTTCTAAAGCTCCAATCACCAAAATTTTGTCGATTAAAAAGGCCCAGGTAAGCAACTAATATGACAGTTACACTGTAATGCATCACCATTAGTGATTAGTTTGTAGCTATAAGTAAGAAAATCAAAGTGATTGTTTTTGTTTTGTTGTGGTGATTCACAGTACCACTTTTAACTAGTGGCACAAACTCTAAACAGAGGAGACACATCAGTTTTGAAATTGATTCAGAGTATAAATGTTCTATGTCTGATCCTCTTTAAACATTTTGTTTTTTGGAATGTTCTTTGTCTGTGAAAAATCTTTTCTTTCTAAATTAATGTCTCTAGCCTTCTAGCTACTCTCTGACCTGATGAGCTGCCTTCAGCTAAATAATTTACATACAGTGGTGCTTGAAAGTTTGTGAACCCTTTAGAATTTTCTATATTTCTGCATAAATATGACCTAAAACATCATCAGATTATCACACAAGTCCTAAAAGTAGATAAAGAGAACCCAGTTAAACGAATGAGACAAGAATATTATACTTGGTCATTTATTTATTGAGGAAAATGATCCAATATTACATACCTGTGAGTGGCAAAAGTATGTGAACCTTTGCTTTCAGTATCTGGTGTGACCCCCTTGTGCAGCAATAACTGCAACTAAATGTTTCCGGTAACTGTTGATCAGTCCTGCACACCGGCTTGGAGGAATTTTAGCCCATTCCTCCGTACAGAACAGCTTCAACTCTGGGATGTTGGTGAGTTTCCTCACATGAACTGCTCGCTTCAGGTCCTTCCACAACATTTCCATTGGGTTAAGGTCAGGACTTTGACTTGGCCATTCCAAAACATTAACTTTATTCTTCTTTAACCATTCTTTGGTAGAACGACTTGTGTGCTTAGGGTCGTTGTCTTGCTGCATGACCCACCTTCTCTTGAGGTTCAGTTCATGGACAGATGTCCTGACATTTTCCCTTAGATTTCGCTCGTATAATTCAGAATTCATTGTTTCATCAATGATGGCAAGCCATCCTGGCCCAGATGCAGCAAAACAGGCCCAAACCATGATACTACCACCACCATGTTTCACAGATGGGATAAGGTTCTTATGCTGGAATGCAGTGTTTTCCTTTCTCCAAACATAACGCTTCTCATTTAAACCAAAAAGTTCTATTTTGGTCTCATCTGTCCACAAAACATTTTTCCAATAGCCTTCTGGCTTGTCCATGTGATCTTTAGCAAACTGCAGATGAGCAGCAATGTTCTTTTTGGAGAGCAGTGGCTTTCTCCTTGCAACCCTGCCATGCACACTGTTGTTGTTCAGTGTTCTCCTGATGGTGGACTCATGAACATTAACATTAGCCAGTGTGAGAGAGGCCTTCAGTTGCTTAGAAGTTACGCTGGGGTCCTTTGTGACCTCGCCGACTATTACACGCCTTGCTCTTGGAGTGATCTTTGTTGGTCGACCACTCCCGGGGAGGGTAACAGTGGTCTTGAATTTCCTCCATTTGTACACAATCTGTCTGACTGTGGCTTGGTGGAGTCCAAACTCTTTTTTTGGTTTTGTAACCTTTTCCAGCCTGATGAGCATCAACAATGCTTTTTCTGAGGTCCTCAGAAATCTCCTTTGTTCATGCCATGATACACTTCCACAAACGTGTGTTGTGAAGATCAGACTTTGATAGATCCCTGTTCTTTAAATAAAACAGGGTGCCCACTCACACCTGATTGTCATCCCATTGATTGAAAACACCTGACTCTAATTTCACCTTCAAATTAACTGCTAATCCTTGAGGTTCACATACTTTTGCCACTCACAGATATGTAATATTGGATCATTTTCTTCAATAAATAAATGACCAAGTATAATATTTTTGTTTCAATGGGTTCTTTTAATCTACTTTTAGGACTCGTGAAAATCTGATGTTTTAGGTCATATTTATGCAGAACTATAGAAAATTCTAAAGGGTTCACAAACTTTCAAGCACCACTGTAAATGCATGTGATTGGCTGTAATAGATCCATGTTAAAAAAAAGTCACTGAATTATAGGCATGGTTTCCCCCTATGTTTAGCAGCTACTTTAAAACAGTTGTTGTCCCCCCCCCCCCCCCCCCCCCCCCCCCCAAGTTCTCGGTTTGGTTCACATTACTGGGTCCATATCTGGTCCACCAGTTGATAACCTCTACTGCACATCATACTGAATGTCTTTTATTCAAGTTATACCTATTTTTTATTTTGCTATATTTTACTATATTATTTATAGGCCCCTGTGAAGTCATATTAGCACTGTTTTGTTTGAAACAGCATCAATTTGTCCCCACAGGGAGACTCAGGAGGTCCTCTGGTGTGTGAAAGCAGTCCTGACCGCTTCTTCCTGGCTGGTGTAGTCAGCTGGGGAACGGGCTGCGCACAAATCAATAAGCCGGGAGTGTACTCCCGGGTCACTGTGCTCCGCAACTGGATCCTGAGCCATGCCGAGCCCAGTAGTGTTCAGGACAGACCCACAGTTGGCAGTGCAACAAACACAGCAGTCCTTCGTGCTAAGTCCATCACATCAACTCCTGTGGTGACTGGTAGGAACGTGATGTCACAAGTTACAAACTAGTTATATCGTTACGCAATACTACATGCAGTGGCGGCTGGTAGTCTTTCAAACAGGGGAGGCTGGTCGGTTACGATGTTTCCAGATTTTAAAAGAAAAAAGAAAAAACACATCAATTTTGCCCATACTCTTGCCTCTGATCTGGCTGATTGTTGGCAGGGTCACAAACTGTGAAATAACAGGTTCTTTTGGCCCATTAGCCTACTGTCCAATATACATGATGGTGGTGTTGGGGGGGGTATATTTTAACATTTTATATTTTAAAATTGTGGCATGTTGTTTAAAAATTGATCATTATTGAAAGCAGCTCTTTGTCAGGAACCTCAGCAGTAACAGCAGAGTGTTCTGGAATAGGCACAAGCACTGACCTTGGGGAGCCAAACATAGAGCTGGGTGCCACACATTTCATTCAATGACACTTTCCCTATATTTTACTTATTTTGACTGAGAAATGTTTTATTGACAATTTTGATAACTCTTCACTTTTAATCCAGGTCTGTAGTGTGAAATGTTCTCGGCTGTGTTTTTGTTTAAAAATGTTTTCCAAATTGTAGCCGTGTTTAATTCATATCCAGAGAAATATATATTCCAATATAATATACTCAGCATAAACATTTTAAATAGATTCTATATTTTTGGTCCATCCATGACATATTACTAAAGTAGCCTATTTACTGTTGTTGATGTGGGTCACTTGCTGTTAGCCAATTCACTTTCTCGTACCAGGAGAGCTGAAAGGAACGAGTATTATTCCCTACCTTTTTCACCAAGTCAATTTGAGGCATTGGTCTACCCTGCTCTTTAATTTTAATTTTTTCCTCGAAAGGAAGACTGGCAAATGGCTTCACCAAAATTAAATCAGCAATGCTTGGCATCCGTGCGCAGCTTTCTTGCTAGCTGACTAGCCCCCTCAAGTTCAAGTTCAGTCACTCAAATAAACAAAATTTCTGGAACTAAGATAGCAAACTTGACAACACTATATTTACACTTTATTTACAATGAAAATATATACAAACTAAAAAAGCTGGTAGAAACCGTATGTAATGAATGAAATCGAAATGTAAGCTGATCTCTTACAATACACCACAGCACTTGCGAATCTGCATGGGACTGAACTGAAATTCACCGCTGCCTGTCTATATTTGAAACGAGCTGTCAATCAAAGAAAATATCCGTCCGCTTTCACCAATCACCAGTCTCCTCGCGGAAACTGCCATGTCCTTCCCATTGTGAGGCTGGGAGTCTGGTGGGCGGGCGTTTTCGCAGTATTTGTCCAATAACCGTCTTGCATTTTGATATTGAAAAGCACATAGCTCCCAAATGCCATTGAAGTCCACTGAGGCTGGGAGTCTGTGGGGTGGGCGTTTTCGCAGTATTTGTCCAATAATTGTCTTGCATTTTGAGATTGAAAAGCGCATAGCTCCCAAATGCCATTGAAGTCCACTGAGGCTGGGCTGCATCATGTTGTCTCGAGGGGGAAAAACTCACGCACACATTAGGCGAACTGGGGAAAGTTATAACGGAATGATTTCGCACTGTAGTTGGGTTGAGTACATATATTTCTATGATTCTGGATCTGAAATAGCAATGTTATAAGGTCGGCTATAACATAAGCCTAGCGCAATTCATCCTACACGATGTTCGTCATTTTTAGAGGAGGCTGAGCCTCCCTCGTTGTCTTAGAGCAATCGCCCGTGACTACATGCCATAACCCTAAAAACATGCAGCAGTGCTGTTAAATTATGGATTCTGATTGTTCAGAAGGTGTTGATTAATTTTCTATACATGAAGTGCTGTAGTTTCTATAGTAACAGTATAGAGTAACAAGGGACTTATAATTGTTGGTATGGTAAGTTTTTTGGAGACATTTATTTAACATTGTAAGGAGACATCTATTTAACATTTATGGAAGGAATCTCCAGTGTCAGCGCTTTGTAACAGGCAGAGGTAAATGCGTAACTTTGTAAGCTTTCTGATTCTTCAGGACAGATGAGTTTACACTGTGCAATTTCTCAGTACCATGACAAGATGCATTTTTTGTCTTATTAAAGTGCATATTCTGGACCAATTTAGTGTTTTTTTAATATGAAAGTATGTCCTTTTACACACTCATCCAGAAGGGTAATTTTGCACAAGGCCATCTGTCTACAGCTGAAAAAAATAAAATAACAAAACGTATCTGGAAAAATCCCAAGGGAGTCTGGAGCCAGATTCGTGACGTCACCTGCAGAAGCGCCAGCAGGCTGCGAGAGCTTTGCACGGTTTCAGTGCACAGCCTGTGTAGACCAAGCGCTCCCATTTCTCTCTCATTGTCCGGTCTTTTGGGAAACGATGAGTACTAATCCCATCAAGATTGGTGTTGCTACACCCTCCTACGATACATCTGTTAACCATTTTAATAATTACCTGATAATGTTGAAGAAATTTGCAGAAAACCACCAGGTCGTTTTCTCATAAACAAACCACCGCTGATGTAGGATTCAGAGGGAGGCGTCCCGCATGTGACGTCACGAAAATCAATGTTTGCTGGGAAATCCAAATGCCAAGTTTTTTCAGAGGCGGTCCAATTCGCCTCAAATGGCTTGATTTCAACTGAATTTTTCTGGTATTTTGCAAGGTAAAAAAAATTGCACAAAATGTAAAATGTGACAGATATTTGACCAAAGTTTAATATAAAATAGGAGAATTACATTGATCTTGCTCCTGAATTTACCCGTGATATGCACTTTAAGTTCAAGAGAGAGAAAAAAAGAGAGGCTGGTGAGAGAACGACTGCATATAACTGCTATAACGTGAGCGAGAACAGGAAACAACTTGTTTTGTGGATGTTCCACAACCTTAAATGTAACTACAAATAGAAAAGGGTATGAAATATAGTATAACTTGTTGTTAACATGCTGTTTTAGTTAAATAGTTACATTTGGGGTGGCAATGGTGATGGCTGTGAGGTTGCAATAATACATTCAAAAAAGACATAAAGGACAACTGTTTGCATGTTATTACTTTCAGCAGAATGTGTTTGGCTATTATTATGACCTAGTAATTATTGCAGAAACCCAGATTATTGTGAAGAGTGAACAAACTTTTTGTTGCCACTGTAATTCTACATAGTTTTAACAAACAGTTTAAGGCTGGGTGGTACAATGGCACAACGGCTACACTGTCAGGAACAGGGGTACAGTAGGAGTCCATTTCTGTCCCCCAAGGTGCAGTCTCCACTAATGTACCCACTAGGGCTCATTATTGGACCTCAAGGTCCAAAAGTGTACCTTTTTAGGGCCAAAAAGGTACATATATGTTCCCAATCAGTATATAAATGGTGCAAATAAGTACCTTAGAGGGTACTGCCTCAGTGACAAGCCATTGTACCCCTAAAGGTACAATAATGTACTTTATTTTCTGAGAGTGTAGTGTTCTAGCCTCACAGCTTCAAGGTCCCTGAGCTTGGGTTACTGTCTGTGCAGTTCTTGTGCATGTTCACCGTTTTCCTCCCACCACCAAAAAACATGCTAGTAGGTGGATTGGCGAAGATAAAATGACCCTAGGTATAATTGTGTGTTTATGGAGCCAGGATGTATTCGCACCTTACTCAGAGTTCCCAGGATAGGCTATGGATCTTCTACGACCCTGCCAGGATAAAGTGAGTGACTTTAAGGCTAAACACATATCCTTTTTTTTAGGAGCTGTTAACTGCAGTGGAAACTTTAACTGTGGCGCAGGAGTGTGTATCAGCAAGATCAACCCTGAGTGTGACCGAGTCGCTGACTGCTCTAATGAAGCTGATGAGAAAAACTGTGGTCAGTTTTATATTATGGACAAGAAAAGCACTTCTTATGAACATTTATATAAAGTAATAAGTCAAAACTACACGATTTTACCCAATAAAAATCAGTTGTTCAAAACGTGGTAATAAACATGAAAATAAACCCTGCATGACAGATATTCTTCTCTCTAGACTGTGGCCAGCGACCTGAATTCAGCCACCAGAGAATTGTGGGAGGTGTGAGCGCCCGTCGAGGGGAGTGGCCATGGGTGGTGAGTCTGCAGTTCCAGCGTTTACATCGCTGTGGTGCGACACTTATACACTGCAAATGGCTCCTTACGGCTGCGCACTGTTTCAGCAGGTACGCACTGAGCATTAAAGAAAGAAACATTTCATACAACACTCATTTCGTATGAGTTACATTAACTGTAATAAGGACACCACACTAAAACACATAAGTTTAAGCCTTTAGGATTTTTAGGTTACATTTTCACTGATGGTCAGTTTTTTTTTTTTGCTTTGTTCTTCCACCTAAAATGTGTCATTCCTTGAATATGGGTTTATTATTAATAAGCTCATCAGAGATAAAAATTATTTTGAGGATTTAGAATCAATGTGAGGGCGGCACGGTGGTGTAGTGGTTAGCGCTGTCGCCTCACAGCAAGACGGTCCTGGGTTCGAGTCCCGTGGCCGGCGAGGGCCTTTCTGTGTGGACTTTGCATGTTCTCCCCGTGTCCGCGTGGGTTTCCTCCAGGTGCTCCGGTTTCCCCCACAGTCCAAAGACATGCAGGTTAGGTTAACTGGTGACTCTAAATTGAGCGTAGGTGTGAATGTGAGTGTGAATGGTTGTCTGTGTCTATGTGTCAGCCCTGTGATGACCTGGTGACTTGTCCAGGGTGTACCCCGCCTCTCGCCCGTAGTCAACTGGGATAGGCTCCAGCTTGCCTGCGACCCTGTAGAACAGGATAAAGCGGCTAGAGATAATGAATGAATGAATGAACAGCTCTGACAAGGGCGGCACGGTGGTGTAGTGATTAGCGCTGTCGCCTCACAGCAAGAAGGTCCGGGTTCGAGCCCCGTGGCCGGCGAGGGCCTTTCTGTGCGGAGTTTGCATGTTCTCCCCGTGTCCGCGTGGGTTTCCTCCGGGTGCTCCGGTTTCCCCCACAGTCCAAAGACATGCAGGTTAGGTTAACTGGTGACTCTAAATTGACCGTAGGTGTGAATGTGAGTGTGAATGGTTGTCTGTGTCTATGTGTCGGCCCTGTGATGACCTGGCGACTTGTCCAGGGTGTACCCCGCCTTTCGCCCGTAGTCAGCTGGGATAGGCTCCAGCTTGCCTGCGACCCTGTAGAACAGGATAAAGCGGCTAGAGATAATGAGATGAGATGAGATGAGCTCTGACAATAGTGCAGCTGAAAATCACAGGTTTATATTCATGTACTAGGTCTAATATGACATCATTTCTATAGTAATGGCTCTTTGGGCAGCACGGTGGTGTAGTGATCAGCACTGTCGCCTCACAGCAAGAAGGTTCTGGATTCAAGCCCAGCAGCCGACAGGGGCCTTTCTGTGTGGAGTTTGCATGTTCTTCCTGTGTCTGCGTGGGTTTCCTCTGGGTGCTTGGGTTTCCCCCACAGTTCAAAGACATGCAGTTAGGTTAACATGGGGCAGCCATGGCCTAAGGTTGGACTGAAGTGCCCTTGAACGAGGCACCTAACCCACAACCGCTCCCCAGGCGCTGTAGCATAGCTGCCCAGTGCTCTGGGTATGTGTGTGTGCTCATTGCACACCTGTGTGTGCATGTGTGTGTTCACTGCTTCAGATGGGTTAAATGCAGAGGTTAAATTAAACTGTGCTTGAGTGTACGTGTGACAAATAAAGGCTTCTTGGTTTGGCTTCTCCGTCTTCTTCTTTCACAGGGACGTCTTGCACAGAATGTACATTGGGCAGTGTAATCTACTACAAGCTAGCTGAGATATGTTTGCAAAGTTGCAAGCTTTCAGTGCTTATTTGGTATGGGTCTGGCAAAAACTAACCAAAGGTTTTGGCGTGAGATGAATTTATTTATTTGCACATGAGCCTGAGACAGCACTGAAGTTTTGTCATCTGGAAAAACTACAAATCTCTGTGAGACAGGGATAACTCCGATAAGGCTATAGCCTATGTTGCAGTCTTTCATAAAAAACATTGGCATGGATGTACACTCTGCTGTCAGATTGTCATTGTTTTCCCATTAGCCATAAGACAGATAACTACTTCTGTCTTGAAGTAAACATGCCATCCATCGATCCAGCCATCCATTATCTGTATCCGCTTATCCTGTACAGGGTCGCAGGCAAGCTGGTCCCTATCCCAGCTGACTACGGGCGAGAGACGGGGTACACCCTGGACAAGTCACCAGGTCATCACAGGGCTGACACATAGAGACAAACAACCATTCACACTCACATTCACACCTACGGTCAATTTAGAGTCACCAGTTAACCTAACCTGCATGTCTTTGGACTGTGGGGGAAACCGGAGCACCCGGAGGAAACCCACGCGGACACAAGGAGAACATGCAAACTCCACACAGAAAGGCCCCCATCAGCCGCTGGGCTCGAACCCAGGACCTTCTTGCTGTGAGGCGACAGTGCTAACAAAGTAAACATGCATGCTCAGATTTTTATTTATTTTTTGCCATGTTGCAGTCACAGTTTGCACATGTATTGCACACAACTCGGAATAATAGCATGCAAAGCTCATAATCAGAATCGTAACCAGAACCATACTAACACTTGCATGGGGCAGCCATGGCCTAAAGGTTAGAGAAGCAGACTTAATCCCAAAGGGTCACCGGTTCAATTTCCTGGACCGGCAGGAAAATCCATGGCTGAAATGCCTTTGAGCAAGACACCGAACCCCGAACTGCTCCCTAGGCACTGGGTATGTGGGTGCTCGTTGTATGCTGCTCTTGCCTGTAAATGCCTGTAATGTAATGTAACACTGACATATTTAATGCAAGGAGATGCTAACAGACAAAGACACAAAGTGATGCAAACTTGGGTGGAAAACTAGCCAACAAATTACCAGTGTCCAAGTGTTATCTAGCAAGTTTGCTAACATCACCTCGAGATGTAGCTAGCGGCTAAGCCTCTGTCAAAATGGACAGACTTAGCTTATGATCGAAAGCTAGGGAATCAACAACCTTGCTAACACAGCCAACCATCAAGCAAGCAAGTGCAACATTACAACGGAAAGAACACTAACTCGGTGTCTGTCTTCCAGCCATTTACCTCTTTACTCTCACCAACAAGTAAAATCCAGTCCAAGATTTACTCGTCTGGTCTTTTGCTCATTCACTCTCTCTTTTTCTCTTCCGGGATTCCTGACAGTGTCTTCTTTGGTCTCTTCACTTCAACTGTCCATACTGAGAATACAGATTTAGCTTATTATTATTAAAATATATAATTTAATGCGGGTGGCATGGTGGTGTAGTGGTTAGCACTGTCGCCTCACAGCAAGAAGGTCCGGGTTCGAGCCCCGGGGCCGGCGAGGGCCTTTCTGTGTGGAGTTTGCATGTTCTCCCCGTGTCCGCGTGGGTTTCCTCCGGGTGCTCCGGTTTCCCCCACAGTCCAAAGACATGCAGGTTAGGTTAACTGGTGACTCTAAATTGACCGTAGGTGTGAATGTGAGTGTGAATGGTTGTCTGTGTCTCTGTGTCAGCCCTGTGATGACCTGGTGACTTGTCCAGGGTGTACCCCGCCTTTCGCCCGTAGTCAGCTGGGATAGGCTCCAGCTTGCCTGCAACCCTGTAGAAGGATAAAGCGACTAGAGAGATGAGAATGAGATAATTTAATGTGAATTCACAGTCCTATGATCCCCTACAATGCCACCATGACCCCTTTGGGGTTCATGAAATCTAAGTTGGAAAACCTTTGGTTAGATTATTAATATATGTAGCGTGTCACCACAAAATGAGTCCAGTTCAGCAAAAATTCATTCTGAGATGTAACGATTTGAAACGTCTTTAAAAAATGAATAGCTGCACCAAATTTAACAAATAACCCCTTAGTTTAAAGATAATTAACTGTAGATTTATAATACCCAATAAGACATCTTTTAATTTTTTTGACCAAATGGACTCATTTGGTGGTGACACACCCCATATAATACGTTTTATAGATATGCTTTTAATATGCTCTATTGTGTCTTAACATACTTTTTTAAATCGTATGGTAGGAACTATGATGTCCTCAGGAATCAATTCTTAGTCTGAAATTTATTTTGTTTAGAGTTGTCTTTAATTGATTAGATTATAAATTAATATACATTGTCATAGCTATGGGCGGCGCGGTGGTGTAGTGGTTAGCACTATCGCCTTGCATCAAGAAGGTCTGGCTTCGAGCCCAGTGGCCGACGAGGGCCTTTCTGTGTGGAGTTTGCATGTTCTCCCCGTGTCCGCATGGGTTTCCTCCGGGTGCTCCGGTTTCCCCCACAGTCCAAAGACATGCAGGTTAGGTTAACTGGTGACTCTAAATTGAGCGTAGGTGTGAATGTGAGTGTGAATGGTTGTCTGTGTCTGTGTGTCAGCCCTGTGATGACCTGGCGACTTGTCCAGGGTGTACCCCGCCTTTCGCCTGTAGTCAGCTGGGATAGGCTCCAGCTTGCCTGCGACCCTGTAGAACAGGATAAAGCGACTAGAGATAATGAGATGAGATACATTGTCATAGCTATGGGTGGCATGGTGGTGTAGTGGTTAGCACTATCGCCTCGCAGCAAGAAGGTCCTGGGTTCGAGCCCAGTGGCCGACGAGGGCCTTTCTGTGTGGAGTTTGCATGTTCTCCCCGTGTCCGCGTGGGTTTCCTCCGGGTGCTCCGGTTTCCCCCACAGTCCAAAGACATGCAGGTTAGGCTAATTGGTGGCTCTAAATTGACCGTAGGTGTGAATGTGAGTGTGAATGGTTGTCTGTGTCTATGTGTCAGCCCTGTGATGACCTGGCGACTTGTCCAGGGTGTACCCCGCCTTTCGCCCGTAGTCAGCTGGGATAGGCTCCAGCTTGCCTGCGACCCTGTAGAAGGATAAAGCGGCTAGAGATAATGAGATGAGATGAGATGAGATGAGATGATTATATTCTTGGTCCATTTTTGTTTTCTCTACATTATTATAGCTGTTTCTTAAACACACTGTATTGTGCACCAGAAAGGAATCAAATCCCAGTGGCTGGACGGTGAGTTTAGGCTCTGTGCTCCGGTCCGGACTGGGAGCTTTGGTCATCCCAGTGCAGAGGATCATCCAGCATCCTGCTTTCAACACCAGCAATATGGACTTTGATGTGGCTCTGGTGCAGCTCGCAATCCCAGCACCGAGCTCCTACACCATCCAGACGCTGTGCTTGCCCTCCCCGACACACAGCTTCTTCAAGCACACAGAGTGTTACATCACTGGATGGGGCTCAATGAGGGAGGATGGTGAGAGAGTACATTCTCTGTAGTTTTACTAAATGTGACCGGACTGTCGGTATAAACTAGAAGGTGTTTTATTAACATATGAAAGGCACCAATTTGAAATGGCTGTGTCCTTTAATAGGTTTATGAATTTATAATTATGAAGCCTGTTTACTCCTCTGCAGAACTGATGAAGAACCTTAGATAAAAGGTTATGTATGGAACAAAAAACTTCCGTCATGCTATAGTGTTTTATACCACAAGTAATTCACCATTTTTTATTAATTAAAGTATGACACGTTGTACTTTTAACAGTTTATAATTATATTTAATCTTATGGAACATCTATGAAACTAGTTCCTGTTATCACTAAGGTTATAGCAGTTATAAACAGTCGTTCCCTCACCCGCCTCTTTTTTCTCTCTCTGTTAGTTCATAAGACCAAAAAAATGCAGTTTCTTATGTTACCGAGAAACTGTGACGTGTAAAATCCTCTGTCCTGAAGACTTTCCCGTGGCGAACAACTTACTGTATCTGACTGTTACAAAGTGCCGGCACTGGAGAGTCATTCCATAATGTTAAATAAGTCTCCTCACAGAAATGTTCAAATTTGTACATTGTTAGCTTCAGATTATATGACGTGTCCACAAGTCCCTGTTAATGAGCTGTTACTATAAAAATGATGCATTAAAATTAACACTGTAACATAAACCTGTTATTTATAATGTCGCTATGATTCGGCATGTTCATGTTTCAGTAACTTAGACTCGGTCTTGAGCCCTTTTTATTCCTCTAAAAAATAACTTCTAAGTAGTAAGTCAGTGTTATTAGCCTTTTATTATAATCTTGAAGATGTTTGACCCCTCTCATCTGAGGTTCTTCATCTGTTCTACTGATTGGAAAACTGTATCCAGTCACCTTGACTCACAACTGCTAGATGTAAAATGTTTATACTATGGCTATTTAAAACACTTGCACAGAATACTCGGCTGTAGGGATGCGTCAATACCATTTTATTCAGTCCGAATCAGGGCTTTGAACCGGTTCAAGGAACGAAAACGAAAACCGGGAACTTTTTCTATTTCACATGGAACAGAAACGAAACCAGAAACTTTATTTTTTATGCTCCGGAACAGAAACGCTTATTAAAAATAATGGTAACCGGTTAATACCAGTTTTTATTTCGTTCCTCAAAGTTTCCGTAGCCTACAAATAAAAAAGTCATTCTTCTCCTGCGCAAGTTTCTATGACCCGCTGGTGTTCACTTCCTGTGTGACGTTCGCTGACTGAATGGAGAGAGCGGGAGGGTGGACTACTATCACGTCTCCACATCTTAAATAAGAGGTAAATATTGCAGTCTATCGTTATTCAAAAACGTCAATTTCAAACACAATATCAATATATTTGTCCACGTTAATGAGAGGCTCGCGAACATTAAATGACGTTAACCTCTGTTAGCCTATCAATGCATAGGGCCTGACTAGCCTTTGGTAACACACTAAACGAATTATCTTTCATTTTTGGCACTTTTTCTGTTTGTGTAGATGGGAAGACATACTGAGAATCCAAATCGCCAACATTTGAAATAATAATTGTTTTGAATTATTTCTTGTCTAATTTAATGAAGGTTGTAATAGAATTAGCCTACATTTGGCTTAAGCTGGATGAGACAGAGACATAATTTTATAGCCATTTGTTAAACAGCTGACAGGGAACATAATTAACCGTTCCGAGAACAAAATTTTTTTGTTCTAACCGGTTCGGAAACATCTATTTAATGGTGGAACCCAAAACCGGAAACATTAAAATTCCGTTTCTGTTCGGAACGAACCAATAGGAAAAAAATTCTGGTTCAAAGCCCTGGTCCGAATACATTTTTTTGGTACTTGTTGACCCCAGAAACAAGTATTATTTAGTATTCATTCATTAGGAATGGAAAAGTACATTTTTATTTAGGTTTATGTTTCCCCGGTTTAAATACTGGCTATAATAAACACATTCATGTATATTCACGGACGTACACTACTAGTCTCGTTCTTTATGTTAGCTAGTTGGTTTAAAATGAAGTACTAGCTTGTTCATTACCTTAGATTGAGTAGTGTTGCAGTGAAGAGTGGGTTTGTCACGGAGTTTGTTTCAGTCCAGAAAGGTACTTCTGGACAGCCGTAAGTAAAGAATGTTTCATTGTCTTAATTGCATTGTTCCTAGTTGGCAATTATGGACAGTGGCTGAATGTCAGGAACAATATACTGGGTAAGAGATGATCCACCTAGCATTGCTAGGAGACATTTTTCTCACTTGCCTAGTGTTTGCTGCGCACAACAAACTCCTTGTTCTGAGTTTTATGTTCAAGATGTTTTACTTGTGTTGTAAAAAGATCTCTTGATATATTCACAAAGCATAGTCTGCTTTGCCATGATTGCAATCATTAATAGTGAAATACATCCAGATCGCTGTAGTTGTCATCTGTTCAGTAATGCAATAATGTACGTTAGCTTTATGGCACATAGCATCACACAGTATTGGATGTTGGTGTACCGACGCATCAGTCGCTTGGTACAAAATTACTTTTTCTCAGTTTAATCATCCAATTTCTCTTTGTCATGCAGGAAAGCTAACTAATCAGTTACAGAAAGCTCAGGTTGGTATAATAGACCAATCAGAGTGTCAGCAGTCTTATGGTCCAAAACTGACTGCCAACATGATGTGTGCTGGATCCATGGAAGGTGGCATTGATACGTGTCTGGTGAGACTCGCGCGATCAGCCATAATTTCTCATTTTCATCTTTCACAATGACCTAAAAACGTCAACCATTTGGAGTTTGATGTAATTGCATGTCCAATAGTATCTAAATATCGTACACTGAAAAACATGGATGACTGCAGACCTGCTCTTTTCTCTGTAGGGAGATTCTGGAGGCCCATTAGCATGCCGCGAGCCCCGGGGCCGGTGGTTCATAGCTGGAGTGACCAGCTGGGGTCGAGGCTGCGCTCGAAACAGATTCCCCGGGGTTTATACACGTGTCACTGCCATCAGGGAATGGATATCCACATACCTCCCGTTTTAAAGATATTTGTCTTCTTACATACCTCCCATTTTAAAGATGTTTGTCTTCTTACATACTTACTTGAAAAGCTGCATATTTATTTTGTGTATTTATTATTGTTTATGCCAAAATTAAAACCTTTGATTCTACTGGAGCTTGAGAACTTTAAAGCCTGACCTCATGTGGTGAGTTGTATTTTTCCTTATTTTAACAATTAGCCCATTAGCCAAGTCTAAATAAGCATGAAAGCTGCTCGGTCTGATTCAGTTTTAAAAGCAGCACAAATTTAAATAAAAGCAAAAAGCGTGTTGAAATAGTTGAATCAGTGAATGCTTACATGCCATGCTCAAGTACAGCACCAGCAATCAGTGGAAATACAATTGGAATTGTGTTCAGCCCCAATCCTGGTCACCTCTGTCAGGAGGTTATGACTAACCAGCTAATGACCCAAAAAATACAGTAAATCTAGACACAATCAGTTTTGTGATAACCCTGCTGAAATAAAAAGTGATTTAAAATAAAACTATACATAGTTTAAGCTTTAAGCTAAAGGGTGTCAATAATTTTGGAGTCATCTGTTGATTTGATGTTTACCATTACCTGGACATGACTAAATTTTGTCTGCTTTAAAAAAATATGTACTTCGCTTGTGCAAATCAAATTCATGTATGGGCGAGTTTTATCCTAATGTTTGTACTACGGATTACCGTAACATTTGGAATAGAAGAGCTGCTGTAAAAACTCTAAAATGGGAAAATTACAATTAGGATAATAAAAGTATGTACATTGCTTTGCTGTATAAATATTACCATCTGGTAAATATGACCAAATAGTGGCATGAAAGTAGGCTAATTATGTTAAACAAAATAAAATAATGACATTAAGCACTTGGATAACCTATTAAAAGGTTTCAAGTGTGACTGACTGATTGATAATTACCAAGACTGTAAATCCCAAGACTGTCTGTCATCATTTGAACGGTTAAATGAGGCAAAACAAGACTGTTCCCAGAAATCTGACATGCTTTGTACACAATGTAAGCTGCTTTTATTGCAGGATCCATGGTGAAGTGATCAGTGTTTAAACAAACCCACTTTTGTAGTCAGGAGATTGTGTGACAAACCAGAATCTGCCTGCGACAATTGCATTTTGTTTCGATGCAGGCAAGTAAGTAGGGCTGCGTGGCGCGTCCTCGAGAAGAGTCTACAGTTATGAAAAGAGAGACGGTCCTGAATTGTCCATGATGAAAGGAATTAGGTTTGTGGAGCACAAGACGGGAAGACGAGACGACTCTGATCCCGGCGGGAGGGTGTAGTGTCCACACGAGGACAAGTCCGACTAAAGAAGTGCCACTGTGGACACAGGCTTGATTTGACTAACAATCTGCTCAGTCATGACCAATTAAAAAAAAAAAAAAAAAAAACGTTATTTAAACATGCTTACACACTAACGACAGGATTTTAAACACTGATCAAACTTGATTCAGACCTACACTTTAAGGTTTGAAGCTTATTATAGTGATTTTATAAAATCAAGCAAAATGTCCACCAATCATTAACAGAATGAAGAAAAATGTCCTGAAAGATGTTCCCGAGTCGAAAAATCATGGCCTCCAGGTTCCCCTGATGGCTTTCAGCTGTCAGCTTATTGTGTTTTCAGCCCAAAGCCTTTTATCCAGGGATCTGAGTCACAGTGAGGCAGAACAAGCTGGAACGCATGCATCACATACGTGCTCGCTCTCGCTGAAGTCTTGAGTTGTAGGTGCGAGAAACTGTGTTCCAGGCGTCCATATACCGGTCCATGCACATGGCAATGCATTTCTACAAATCAAAAAAATCAATCAATAACATGTATAACATACAAACTAAAGATAATATGAATACACATACTCAGATACAAAGATATCTGTCTGAGCAAATGTAAGTCAGTATGTACGTCAATATAACTGGGTTAGTATGTACTATACACATGCATACTAACTAGTGACGGCCAAATGAGGCTCTGAAGTGCGTATGGAGTATAAGGGGGCGTGTCAGATCAAGCCCCGCTGGGAGGTGTGTATCATTTAGCAGAAAACCACATGACCAATGACAAACGAGGCCTCGGTTGTGATTCACTAAAAGGTTCGTTACTCGAAGTCTCATTCAACAGAGTTCACTAGAGCGACACCAGCCGCTAAGAGAAACCTACAGCATGTTTTATTTTCTACATCACATCAGTGTTCTGACACTTTGCATTATTATTTGCCTGTACTTTGCACAATGTTCCATTTTAAAATAATGTAATAAGCTTTATGGGCCTTTTTTATTTCGTGTCTATTCTTATTTTTACATACACAATCTCTCTTTGTATGAATGTATGCTCAGTATAATTGTGTCAGAGGTAACATTTATGTTTGTGTTCAGTGTTTCTGTGATGGGCCTGTGAGTACTACTGCAGCCGTGCACTGCATGGAGTAACATTTAGGGGAAGCTTTACTGATTTTTGTTCAGGAACAGTCTCATCCCGTGGAAATGAAACGGTCAGGTGTTGGTGTTTTATACCGTACATGCATGTTTGGCAAGCAAAGTTAAAACTACAGGTCGTACCTGTTCTGAATTGTCCAATGTGCTGCCTGGTTTGCCGATGCACTTCTTAAAGCATTTATCCGTCATTCTCTGAAATATATATATGTATTTTAAAAAAAATATCAGTGAAACTTATATAAACACACATATAACACACACACACACACTTTATTTATATATATATATATATATATATATATATATATATATATATATATATATACACACACATATATATATTAATCTTTTATTTGTACTTTAAAAGGTACAAGGAACACAACAGTCAACAATAGAACATATTTACAAGGCAAGGCAAGTTTATTTATATAGCACATTTCATACACAATGGCAGTTCAATGTGCTTTACAGAAGCAAAAACAAAAACAGTAATCAATAGAGAAATAAAATATTAAAATGCCAAAAAGAAAAAGGAGAAAAAGAAAAAGAAACTAGCAGAATAAAATAGAATAAAGTTAAAGTAAATTTAAAACATGCAGAGAAAGTAAAGATTATAAAAAATGTAAAAATATTAATTATTTAACAGAAAGCATCTGAAAACAGCTTGGTCTTTAACCTAGATTTGAAGCTGCCAACAGCAGGAGCATTTTTAATGTCCTCTGGCAGTTGGTTCCATAGCTGTACTGCATAGTAGCTAAAAGCTGCTTCACCACACTTTGTTTTAACAACTGGTTTTAATAGTAAATTTTTCTGCTGCGATCTGGTAGATCTGATTGGGTTAGGCCGCTGCAACATATCAGAGAGGTAATTGGGCCCTGTACCATTTAGAGATTTGTATACCAGCAGCAATACTTTAAAGTCAATTCTGTAGCTTACTGGAAGCCAGTGAAGGGACCTTAGAATTGGAGTAATGTGCTCTGTTCTTTTTGTTCGTGTGAGAACCCTCGCCGCTGCATTTTGAACCAGCTGAAGTTGTTTGATGGTCTTTTTTGGCAGGCCTGTGAAAAGCCCATTGCAGTAATCAACCCTACTAGAGATGAAGGCATGTATTAGTTTTTCCAGATCATGTTTTGACATAAGTCCTCTTAGTTTGGAAATGTTTTTTAGGTGATAAAATGCTGTTTTAGTGATTGCTTTCATGTGACTGTCAAAGTTTAGCTCGCTGTCAATGAAAACACCAAGATTTTTAACCATTTCTTTAGTTTTAATCCCTTTTGTGTCAAGAATAGTGGTAATCCTGAGTCTTTCATCTTTTTTTCCAAATAGAATTACTTCTGTTTTATCTGTGTTCAGCTGAAGAAAATTTTGTGACATCCAGCTATTGATTTGATCGATACACTGGTAGAGACATTCAAGGGGGGCATAGTCATTTGGTGATAGAGCAAAATAAATTTGGGTATCATCTGCATAGCAGTGATACAAAATTGAATTTTTATTGATAATTTGCCCAAGTGGGAGCATATAAAGGTTGAAAAGTAATGGTCCAAGAATCGACCCCTGGGGGACACCACAGGTCAAGGGCATTGACGTTGAGGAACAATTTCCCAGGGTAACAAAGAAGCTTCTATCTTTTAAAAACAACAATAAGCACACGTACAAGTTAATCAGAGCATATGTTATTGACAATATCATATGTCATCAGTGAAGCCCTGAATAACAGGCTGAGAAACAAGTTCATTATAAACATTAAAAAACTTTTTGATTGTTTCTTATTTTCCCGTTATTTTAAATTTAAGGGAAATTATTTCACCAAACACCACTAAATAAAAACTCTCAAAAACAGTTTAAGCAAACCCTTGAAAAACACTTGAAAAAAAAAAGTGTATGTTAAGTATGTGGTACAGACTCCAAACTTGTGGTCATTATCTCCAAACTTCTTAATATCTAGAACCTGTTTATTAATTAATAAACATTTTGAAAAATTATTTATTTCAAGGCCTCCCCCACTGCTTTCTGTCGCTCTGACTACGTCACAGTCACTGTTGCGCTGATTGGTCAGAGCGTTGGCCTATACGCACAGAGACAGTTTGAAAGACAGCGGGTTGTTCCTCCCACACCGTTCGGAAATGTCTACGAGCGAGGCCAGACTAAATATTCACATTTAGTCTGGCTTGCCAGGCTAGAACAATACTGAACTCATCAAAATTATGAAATAACATATGGAATTATATGGTAAACAAAAGTGTGTTAAAAAAAGTTTCATCTTTTAGATTCTTCAAAGTCGTCACTATTTACCTTGATAACAGCTTTGCACACTATTGGCATTATCTGAACCAGCTTCATGAGGTCGTCACCTGGAATGCTTCTCAATTAACAGGTGTGTCTTTTCAAAAATGGAATTTCTTGCCTTCTTAATGCATTTGACACCATCAACCAGTAAAGAGTAAATAATACAGTAAATAGCCCTGTTCGACAACTGTAGTAATTCATATTATGTCAAGAACCACACAACTAAGTAAAGAGAAATAACAGTCATTACTTTAAGACACGAAGTGTCTTTTAGTTAATTAAAATAAAGAAAAAAAAGACATCGAATTTACACACTAGTATATGCGCAATCTTAAAACAGTGCTTCTATTATTTATTAGTGGAAGGAATAATGGGATGAAAAATGTAATGTTGGAGAACTAGTTGATGAGGATGTCTCAACTGCCAACAAGTCTAGCTCTTCTTTAATTTGTATGCCTTAAATACCTTTAAAATGTAATTCAAACAGGAAGGAAAATATTAAAGGAACTAAAACTAGCCAAATACATCCCAGTGAACCATGTTTAATGCTAACGAGCTGCTACTATAGAGCAAGATATATGTTCTAGAGGGCAGCACGGTGGTGTAGTGGTTCGCACTATCGCCTCACAGCAAGAAGGTTCTGGGTTTGAGCCCAGTGGCTGGCGAGGGCCTTTCTGTGCGGAGTTTGCATGTTCTCCCCGTGTCTGCGTGGGTTTCCTCCGGGTGCTCCGGTTTCCCCCACAGTCCAAAGACATGCAGTTAATGTGGGGCAGCCTTGGGCTGAAGTGCCCTTGAGCAGGGTACCTGACCGCTCCCTGGGCGCTCTGGTGTGGCTGCCCACTGCTCTGGGTGTGTGCGCGTGTGTGTGTTCACTGCTTCAGATGGGTTAAATGCAGAGGATGAATTTCACTGTGCATGTGACAAATAAAGGTTTCTTCTTCTTCATTTAATCAGGGAAATAAAAGGCTAGTACAGGATGAGTCATCAAAAAAGTTAATCATGTTGCTGAAAGTGATGAACTATAAAATTAAATCAAGAATATCTCAGATTTTTGGTATTTTTTTCTAGACCTAGTATCAAATTAGGGCCCGTAACACAAAGAGACAGGGCAAAAAGCTCAAACAACAAATCTAATTTTAAAACACAAAACTACACAATAATACACAGAGTAATGAGCACAGAACTGGAGCTTCCCTCCCTCTATATACATACTATATTATTATGAAGGAGTAGGTGTGTTCAAAAGTTTGACAGGCGTGCACGCGCGCACACAACCAGTCAAAAGTTTGGACACAGCTTCTAAGTCAATGGTTTTTTTCCTACATTTTTATTAATCATAAAAAACACGTCATGTCTTAACGTAATGATGGATGTCATTTCTCTTTACTTAGTTGAGCAGTTCTTGACATAATATGGATTACTACAGTTGTGGAATCAGGCTATTTACTGTATATTATTTACAAGAATGAATGAACCCTTTATTGTCACTGTTACCAGTGAAATTGACCATCAACCTGTCCTTACAGAGGGGGAACAGGACAGGAAGACAGGGATAAAAGAAAAAAAGGAAAGATGAGGAAAAAAAAAAGAACACCCCCCCACTATGCTCCTATCAGGAGTACAGTGTTGGAACATTTAAAATTGTAGAGCGGTGGCTACAATTATTGACAGTCCATAATTATCGACACCTTTTCAGATTTACCAATAAAAAACTATTTTATAAAGGTGAGTTTCAGTTACAACAGTTATTATTGGTTAATCAATCAACCGGAAGGACCCCCCTGATCTTGTTGTCTGACAGCTCGTTACCTGAGATGGAATTTTTTTTTTTACCACGATCAGCAATTTGAGGAAAACCCATACGTTATCATCGCAGGTAAGCACGGTGGAAAGATTATGGGCATGTTTTTACTTCTCAAATTCACCGATATTTCATGATCCCCTTGTCGAAACCTACTTTATTTCTTACTCTTTCATTTGACAGTCAGCGTTTTGTATCTAAACATGCGTTTGAGAAGTCACGTGAGGTGTCGATAATAGTGATCACTTTCACCGGCGTCCACCATTATCGACACCCTGTGGAATTAAGTGACATTTACAACTGCTATGGATTAGCCTGGGAAATCCCATGCTGCTTTGCACAATCGTTCCGATCTGAAAAGACAGCATGGAAACTGTGGTCTAAAGGCTCGCCTGAGTTAGGGAGCCAGTCAGAGAGTGGGGAGGGGTGGAAAGACGGTGACGCGTACTACTCGACAAACGGAAGCTTGTAGTTTATTTGGGACTGTTTACAGATCACATTTAACATGGCGGCGAGCGATACGAACCAAACTTTCGATCAAGCTTTAGACACTGTTCTGAATAGTTTAGAGCGAAAGTTTGTTTTAAAAAAAGAACAGCGTTTGGCGTTACAGTCTATTTTTGTTTTGCCTTCTCTTTCTCTTTCCTTCTCTTCTTCGCCTCTTCGTCGCTCTAACTACGTCACCGGGTACAACTGCCATGATTGGCCATGGGCTACGTATACGCCAAATGATAGACATTTGCAACGTTCAATAAACGGCCGTTGACAATCGTAAACCACACCTCCTCTACGAGAAATTCAATAGGCGGATTCCAGACCATATTTCACTTGTGATATGGTCTGGTGTTAACCAGACTAGCTATGGATCGATCTTTGTGTAACATTACTGAAGTAGATGAAGTACTTTAAAAAAAAAAAAAAAGTACTGTGATTTATATTTTTTTCTGATTCAGAACAGAATGTTTATAGAGGATTTGGAATCTGATTGCAATAAATAGAATTAGACCAGAATTAAATTCCTAGCATATAAAAAGTTACACGCTTGAAATATTCAGATTTTCCTATTCTATTCAGAAATTTTTTTTTTTTGCAGTTTGTTGTAAGTATCCACCACATATTACAATATCAGTAGACATTTTATATTTTGGTTTGAGGAATGACAGGCGACCTTTGACCTGGATTTTCATGTGGTTACAATGTCCATTGCCTGTTGATATTTATTGGTAAACTACAAATTAATACAAACAACAACAAATGATTAACAAAATGTGATCTACAAAAAACACTTAAAAAGTGGAACAGAAAGATTTTCTGACACAGGCTAAACATTATCAGTTCATTTGTTTACAATCATTAGAATCACTTCCTCATTTACGTAAAACACAGACATCTATATATTTATATAAAAGATATTTTGTACTAAATATAAGTCTATGTAAAACAAATTTTAAATAAAAACTATGTTTTGTTAACTTAATACCACCTACTGATTATTTTATTATAAATAATCATCTGGGTGTCAATAATTGTGGATCAGTGTCACGTGATCTGATACGCCAAGTAATCGGGAATCAACTTTTTTTCCTCTAGTGGAAGTATGAGTAATTATCCATGCACAATTTACGTACTGAAAGTCTTTTCTACTTTTGCAATGGCCAAAAGATCGTTAAGGTGTCGATACTTGTAGCCGCTGCTTCTTAACACATTAAGAAGGCCAGAAATTGCACTAATTAAATTTTGACGAGGCAAACCTGTTAATTGAAAAGCATTCCAGGTGAACATATTTTCCACATTTAATTTCATAGTTTTGATGTCTTCAGTATTGTTCTACAATGTAGAAAAGAGTCAAAATACAGAAAAACCTATGACTGAGTCGGGGTGTACAAACTTTTGACTGGTAGAAGAAGAAGAAACCTTTATTTGTCACATGCACACTTCAAACACAGTGAGATTCATCCTCTGCATTTAACCCATCTGAAGCAGTGAGCACACGCGCGCACACACCCAGAGCAGTGGGCAGCCACACTACAGCGCCTGGGGAGCAGTCAGGGGTTCGGTACCTCGCTCAAGGGCACTTCAGCCCAAGGCCACCACACGTTAACCTAACTGCATGTCTTTGGACTGTGGGGGAAACCGGAGCACCCGGAGGAAACCCACGCAGACACGGGGAGAACATGCAAACTCCACACAGAAAGGCCCTCGCCAGCCGCTGGGTTCGAACCCAGAACCTTCTTGCTGTGAGGCGACAGCGCTAACCACTACACCACCATGCCACCCCACAAATCAAGGTTCCCGCTGGAGCTCGTCATTGACGAACATAATCCATCAGTGACGAAGAAAAAATTACTAGCGGCCGTCACAGTGACGAATGTACGTCATCATTATCATAAATCACGTTTTCTAGAAATCCCTCCACAAATCCCTGCTGGAATCTAACCCCAGTGAAGAGATGGCGGGAAGCCGGAGTGTAAACAATGAGCGCATGCTCATTGTTTACACTCATTCTAATAAAAGTCAACTCCACATAATGACCAAATGAGCACCAAACTTTTGACCAATCACAGCGCGTCTTACTCGGCCAGGTGTGACGGTGTAATTATCTCTGTGGGAACCGAACCATAGCGCAGTCTAAGCTGAAGAAGGTTTTTTTGAGCGAGCTTCTTCAAGCACTGAAGATGATTTAAAGGAACAGTCCACCGTACTTCCATAATGAAATATGCTCTTATCTGAATTGAGACGAGCTGCTCCGTACCTCTCCGAGCTTTGCGCGACCTCCCAGTCAGTCAGACGCAGTCAGGCACGCTGTCACTCCTGTTAGCAATGTAGCTAGGCTCAGCATGGCCAATGGTATTTTTTGGGGCTGTAGTTAGATGCGACCAAACTCTTCCGCGTTTTTCCTGTTTACATAGGTTTATATGACCAGTGATATGAAACAAGTTCAGTTACACAAATTGAAACGTAGCGATTTTCTATGCTATGGAAAGTCCGCACTATAATGACAGGCGTACTAGCACCTTCTGCGCGCTTCGGCAGCGCATTGATACGGAGCTCAGATATCAATGCGCTGCCGAAGCGCGCAGGTGTTAGTACGCCTGTCATTATAGTGCGGACTTTCCATAGCATAGAAAATCGCTACATTTCAATTTGTGTAACTGAACTTGTTTCATATCACTGGTCATATAAACCTATGTAAACAGGAAAAACGCGGAAGAGTTTGGTCGCATCTAACTACAGCCCCAAAAAATACCATTGGCCATGCTGAGCCTAGCTACATTGCTAACAGGAGTGACAGCGCGTCTGACTGCGTCTGACTGACTGGGAGGTCGCGCAAAGCTCGGAGAGGTACGGAGCAGCTCGTCTCAATTCAGATAAGAGCACATTTCATTATGGAAGTACGGTGGACTGTTCCTTTAAGGGCTGAAACAGGCACGGGGGAGACACACTCAGGGCCCCTACTGTCCCCGAGCACATCGGACAGTGTCAGTATTATAGGGGTCGGTTTATTTAAAAAAAAAAAAATTATATACATATGCGCCAAAGTGAAAGTGCTGTCAGCCGGCAACCTACTGAAGGGAGCTGCATTTCGAGCACCATGGCACGTCGAGTCCCCACGGTTCGGCCCCATCACTTGGGCTATGGCCCCCGGGGTATTTTCACCCTCAAAAAAGTAAGAGATTAATAGAAAACAACTGACTGGGATGTCATCTGAGATTTAGAATTTTGTAATATAGTAATTTAGGTTAGAGTTTGTGTCTTTGTGGTCCTAAAGGAGAGAGAGGTGTCAGTGAGAAATTATATTTTATTGAACTGATGATGAATTTGACTAGTGATTATTTAAGTCAATTGACACATGCCTCAGTTTCCTGAGACAATATGGGTGTTGTCGATAATTTAAAAATAAGACAGAAACTGAAGTATACATTAAAATTTAAAGAGCGCAGTGCAAAATAATAATACAGATGTCAATCTTTGTGTGTGTGGGTGATCTTGACTTGTAATATTAGATTTCACCTCCAACCTATCGATGCCAATCTCGCATAAAAAGAAAAAGCAAGCCTGAGAAAAACTTGACTGACCCCTGGTCCTTTCAACAGCTGGAACAGAAAGGGCCCTGTGGCGAACTAACGCTATGCTGTAAACCGCGGTGTCATTCATTATAAATCGACGGGAAAATTGGATTCCTTCACTGCTGGTTGGTCCAAAACTCTTCTCGACTCTGTTCAATTGTAAATCAAGCTTTGTGTTGAAGTAAAGGCGAATATCTCTCTTGAATAATTCCCTGCTAAAATAACCTTCAGTAAGCTCAAACAAAAGAGGTTTATTTTAACTTAATGGTGCACAGGGAGCCCAAAATCAAGTCTTTCTAATTAGAGTCTGGAGTGGAGACCAAATTTTATATGTAATGGAGAGATCTGTGTCTGTACAAATATTTGAATTGTACCAGTTTGGTTGGTATAAACCTGCATTAAGTTCACTTTGATAAGTCAGTAACTAAGAAAAAAAAAAAAAGACCAAGAAAAAGTAAAGAATACTTATTGAACTTTATTTTTCAATGAAAAAAGTAAATATTTTTCAGAACCCAGGGGAACCACACACACTTTCTATAGCCTTTTAAAAAATGTATTTTCAAAAACAAAATATACACGCCTAATTAATATAAAGTACTTCAAACTGTGGTGAATCATTTTAAAACTGGAAAAAACCCTGTGTTATATAATAATGACTTAAATAATGTCGTATTGTCATACAACCCCGGTTCCAAAAAAGTTGGGACAAAGTACAAATTGTAAATAAAAACGGAATGCAATAATTTACAAATCTGAAAAACTGATATTGTATACACAATAGAACATAGACAACATATCAAATGTCAAAAGTGAGACGTTTTGAAATTTCATGCCAAATATTGGCTCATTTGAAATTTCATGACAGCAACACATCTCAAAAAAGTTGGGACAGGGCAATAAGAGGCTGGAAAAGTTAAAGGTACAAAAAAGGAACAGCTGGAGGACCAAATTGCAACTCATTAGGTCAATTGGCAATAGGTCATTAACATGACTGGGTATAAAAAGAGCATCTTGGAGTGGCAGCGGCTCTCAGAAGTAAAGATGGGAAGAGGATCACCAATCCCCCTAAGGCCCTGTCCACACGGCAACGGATTCAGGTGACTCCGATACAATTGCTTATCGTTTAGGCCTGGCGTCCACACGGCACCGGCGTTTTGGGTGCCCAAAACGCAATCTTTTTGAGAACAGGTTCCAGAGTGGAAAGATCTGGCAACGTTGCCGTTGTGAAGTCGTCTGGATGAGTAGAACGGATTTGTTTACGATGACATCACAACCACATGACTGAGTGCTTCACGCCGGGTAGAAGTGTAACGAACTCGATGTGAGTTGTCAAATCCTATAACTTGGTTCATGAAACACGCTTACAAAATATTTTCACTGTGAATATTTATTGTGTAATGGTGCAAAGTGACAGAGAGAGAGACTCTGCCCTTAGGGCAGAGTCAATCCCGCCAGCAAAATAGGGGAAAAAAAAAGGAGCGATCTCACCTCTTCAGATGTGGGTTTAAGTCCTAAATACATTCCTCAAAAAAGGCGTAGAAGAAATTAATCCATCAACGTGTATCATTCAATTTATTCCGGACCATTAAAGACACCGCCTTCCGCATAGAATCATACGTCATCCTCGCCGCCATATTGGATAGGTCAAAGCGGAGAATAAAGATTCATGTGCTGCGTTTAACTGTACCAACAGGTTTACCATCCAAACGAGATCATATGGGATTACCTTTCACAGGTGAGAAACAACAAATTAATCCATCAACGTGTATCATTCAATTTATTCCGGACCATTAAAGACGCCGCCTTCCGCGTAGAATCATACGTCATCCTCGCCGCCATTTTGGAGAGGTCAAAGCGGAGAATAAAGATTAGCTGCGTTTAACTGTACCAACAGGTTTACCGTCCAAACGAGATCACATGGGATTACCTTTCACAGGTGAGACTGGAAAAATACTTTTCATTGTATTTGGTCATTATAATGTAATTTTACAAACAGATTTTCCTGACTTTATGGCTAATATGAAGTCTCACGCATAATAGTTTATGCGCATGCGTCCTTACTTCTATTGTTCTGGTGTCTCCGAAGGGACCGTCTTACAGCGCCCCTAGAGGTGTGGCATGTGTATTGCATCGTTTTCAGCAAGCGTTGTGTTGCCATATGGACCTGATATTTTACTGACTGTTGCCCATTTGGAGGCGATATATTTTTAAATAACATCTCGTTGCCGTTGTCGTGTGGATGTAGCCTAATTCTGCGCCGACAATTAGTGGAGCAATATCAGAAAGGAGTTCGACAGTGTAAAATTGCAAAGAGTTTGAACATATCATCATCTACAGTGCATAATATCATCAAAAGATTCAGAGAATCTGGAAGAATCTCTGTGCGTAAGGGTCAAGGCCGGAAAACCATACTGGGTGCCCGTGATCTTCGGGCCCTTAGACGGCACTGCATCACATACAGGCATGCTTCTGCATTGGAAATCACAAAATGGGCTCAGGAATATTTCCAGAGAACATTATCTGTGAACACAATTCACCGTCCCATCCGCCGTTGCCAGCTAAAACTCTATAGTTCAAAGAAGACGTCGTATCTAAACATGATCCAGAAGCACAGACATCTTCTCTGGGCCAAGCCTCATTTAAAATGGACTGTGGCAAAGTGGAAAACTGTTCTGTGGTCAGACGAATCAAAATTTGAAGTTCTTTATGGAAATCAGGGACGCCGTGTCATTCGGACTAAAGAGGAGAAGGACGACCCGAGTTGTTATCAGCGCTCAGTTCAGAAGCCTGCATCTCTGATGGTATGGGGTTGCATTAGTGCGTGTGGCATGGGCAGCTTACACATCTGGAAAGACACCATCAATGCTGAAAGGTATATCCAGGTTCTAGAGCAACATATGCTCCCATCCAGACGACGTCTCTTTCAGGGAAGACCTTGCATTTTCCAACATGACAATGCCAAACCACATACTGCATCAATTACAGCATCATGGCTGCGTAGAAGAAGGGTCCGGGTACTGAACTGGCCAGCCTGCAGTCCAGATCTTTCACCCATAGAAAACATTTGGCGCATCATAAAACGGAAGATACAACAAAAAAGACCTAAGACAGTTGAGCAACTAGAATCCTACATTAGACCAGAATGGGTTAACATTCCTATCCCTAAACTTGAGCAACTTGTCTCCTCAGTCCCCAGACGTTTACAGACTGTTGTAAAGAGAAAAGGGGATGTCTCACAGTGGGAAACATGGCCTTGTCCCAACTTTTTTGAGATGTGTTGTTGTCATGAAAATTAAAATCACCTAATTTTTCTCTTTAAATGATACATTTTCTCAGTTTAAACATTTGATATGTCATCTATGTTCTATTCTGAATAAAATATGGAATTTTGAAACTTCCACATCATTGCATTCCGTTTTTATTTACAATTTGTACTTTGTCCCAACTTTTTTGGAATCGGGGTTGTACATTAAGTTATTATTTATGCACTGACAGTATGAGCCTTATTTAATGATTTCAGCATACATGTTCATTCAGTAGCCTCAAAACTCAAGTAACAAAAACCCTTACAACATTTGAAGCATGTTTAAAATTAAAATGATGTGACTTTTACCCCAAAGGACGTTTAGTTAGCCATTGAGGTAGCTAAGCTAACCACGACACCGACCTGCAGCAGCTCCTGAGCGTTCGCCACCGCTATCTGCACCTTCACCTGCTCCATAATGGCGCCCGTGTCCATCTTCCCAGGTCCTGATCCGGAGGAAAAATCTGATCCAAAGCTATCCATCTTTTTTAAATTAAATTAATTTTTAATAAATAATGTATAATAAACTAAGACAGAACTACACTTCACCGGGCGCTCTACTGACTTCACACATGTGAACGTTTCATCAATGACCTTGAGATGCACCGGAAGTACTACTGACACAGTTTCCGAGTAGTATGGATGATCGGAAATGTAGTCATTTATAAGGTCGCTTTAATGAGGACACACACAATGTTATTTTTATACTACAATATAGCAAGACAGATAGAAAAATTCCCAACCTGGTAGATTCTTCTACCAACTTGAACCAAATTTTAAAACACATACCACATGTAACGGCCAAAGTAGAATTCATATAGATGTGAATTACAATTTATGTTAAAAAGTATATATAATTTCATTTGAGTGTGTAATTTCATATAAGTAGTTTATTTCATGATTAAGATGATGAATAATATGTGGCAAGGTTAAAAGAATTTGAATCAGAATTCATATGTTAAGAATTAGAACAAGAATTAGAACTGTCTCACACTTCTCAAGAATTAGAATTAGAATTCATTCAGCTATATAAGAACGGTCTCACGCTTCTCAGGGGAGATCTCGAGAAGCCGTGGAAGCGAACAGTTTTTCTTTCCTGACACTCTGACTCACCGACTCTCTGTATCTTAGAACCTTTGTAATTGTTAAACGAGGATTAAAGTTCAACTTTCAAGACGTTTCAAGTGGATTTATTGCAAGGCACACGAACACAGAGTGGAAACAGTTACTTTGGGACAGAGACTTTGTCAGCGTAAGCTATAGCACTTTTCTCAAGGTCTCACTACGAAACAAACAAAGGATAATTACAAGATTTAGATTTGGAAAATGTCTACTTAATGATACACAATCTCATCTCATTATCTGTAGCCGCTTTATCCTGTTCTACAGGGTCGCAGGCAAGCTGGAGCCTATCCCAGCTGACTACGGGCGAAAGGCGGGGTACACCCTGGACAAGTCGCCAGGTCATCACAGGGCTGACACAGAGACACAGACAACCATTCACACCTACGGTCAATTTAGAGTCACCAGTTAACCTAACCTGCATGTCTTTGGACTGTGGGGGAAACCGGAGCACCCGGAGGAAACCCACGCGGACACGGGGAGAACATGCAAACTCCACACACGTCAGCCACGGGGCTCAAACCCGGACCTTCTTGCTGTGAGGCGACAGCGCTAACCACTACACCACCGTGCCGCCCCATGATACACAATTCTCATCTCATTATCTCTAGCCGCTTTATCCTGTTCTACAGGGTCGCAGGCAAGCTGGAGCCTATCCCAGCTGACTACGGGCGAAAGGCGGGGTACACCCTGGACAAGTCGCCAGGTCATCACAGGGCTGACACAGAGACACAGACAACCATTCACACCTACGGTCAATTTAGAGTCACCAGTTAACCTAACCTGCATGTCTTTGGACTGTGGGGGAAACCGGAGCACCCGGAGGAAACCCACGCGGACACGGGGAGAACATGCAAACTCCACACACGTCAGCCACGGGGCTCAAACCCGGACCTTCTTGCTGTGAGGCGACAGCGCTAACCACTACACCACCGTACCGCCCCATGATACACAATTCTCATCTCATTATCTCTAGCCGCTTTATCCTGTTCTACAGGGTCGCAGGCAAGCTGGAGCCTATCCCAGCTGACTACGGGCGAAAGGCGGGGTACACCCTGGACAAGTCGCCAGGTCATCACAGGGCTGACACAGAGACACAGACAACCATTCACACCTACGGTCAATTTAGAGTCACCAGTTAACCTAACCTGCATGTCTTTGGACTGTGGGGGAAACCGGAGCACCCGGAGGAAACCCACGCGGACACGGGGAGAACATGCAAACTCCACACACGTCAGCCACGGGGCTCAAACCCGGACCTTCTTGCTGTGAGGCGACAGCGCTAACCACTACACCACCGTGCCGCCCCATGATACACAATTCTCATCTCATTATCTCTAGCCGCTTTATCCTGTTCTACAGGGTCGCAGGCAAGCTGGAGCCTATCCCAGCTGACTACGGGCGAAAGGCGGGGTACACCCTGGACAAGTCACCAGGTCATCACAGGGCTGACACATAGACACAGACAACCATTCACACTCACATTCACACCTACGCTCAATTTAGAGTCACCAGTTAACCTAACCTGCATGTCTTTGGACTGTGGGGGAAACCGGAGCACCCGGAGGAAACCCACGCGGACACGGGGAGAACATACAAACTCCGCACAGAAAGGCCCTCGCCGGCCACGGGGCTCGAACCCGGACCTTCTTGCTGTGAGCTGACGGCGCTAACCACTACACCACCGTGCCGCCCCATGATACACAATTTCTTTTTTTTTTTTTAAATAACCTCCGGCGGCACGGTGGTGTAGTGGTTAGCGCTGTCGCCTCACAGCAAGAAGGTCCTGGGTTCGAGCCCCGGGGCCGGCGAGGGCCTTTCTGTGTGGAGTTTGCATGTTCTCCCCGTGTCCGCGTGGGTTTCCTCCGGGTGCTCCGGTTTCCCCCACAGTCCAAAGACATGCAGGTTAGGTTAACTGGTGACTCTAAATTGACCATAGGTGTGAATGTGAGTGTGAATGGTTGTCTGTGTCTCTGTGTCAGCCCTGTGATGACCTGGCGACTTGTCCAGGGTGTACCCCGCCTTTCGCCCGTAGTCAGCTGGGATAGGCTCCAGCTTGCCTGCGACCCTGTAGAAGGATAAAGCGGCTAGAGATAATGAGATGGGAATGAGATGAAATAACCTCCAACCAATGTACAACTTGTGGTGTAAAAGAAAATGTCAAACAACTGCTTCTAGATTGTATCAAATATCCAAACTTTCATGATAAAATTATTCAAAAAATGAGAAATAAACAATTAGAAATTAATATTAAAAATGTATTTTTTACATAAAGAATTTTATCATCATGAACAAGTCGACTCTGTTAGATGTCATTCTTACAAACACCCCGCATAAATATACTGCTGTTGGTATATTTTGTAATATCAGTGACCATTGTACAATTGCTTGTGTCAGGAATTGTAAGCCTCCAAAAACTATTTCAAGATATGTCTTCAAACGGGACTACAAACATTTTAATGAACAGGCTTTCCTGCACGATGTTTTTCATAGTGATTTGCATTATGTGTGCAATATGACTGATGTTGAACAGGCTTGGGACTTTTTTAAATTAACTTTTCTTTCTTTAATTAACAAACATGCCCCAATGAGATCTTTTAGAATAAGTGGTAAAAACAATCCTTGGTTTAAAGATGACATTGCTGTGGCCATTAGAGAAAGGGACAGGGCTTGGGCAATTGCTAAGAAACATAATGACCCCACGCTGTGGTTGGACTACAGGATTCTTAGAAACCGCTGTACAAGATTAGTGAAGAACGCAAAAAGTAGTTATTACCTTGAAATGATAAATGAAAATTTAAATGACCCTAAAAAGTTTTGGAAGCTGATCAAATCTACTGAAGGTACAATTACGCCACCTACCCTTCCAAACTCTCTTACATGTAGCAAGGGGGAAATTATAGGGAAGCAAAACATTGTGAACGCTTTTAATGAACATTTTATAAATGCAGGGGTTATGACTCAGACCAGTACTGCTGTAACAAACACTGACCACGTATGTACTTCATCTAACATTTGTCCTTTTCATTTTACTCATATCTCCACCTCACAGGTATGCAAGGCATTGACAAACTTGGATTGTAAAAAATCAGCAGGTCCTGATCAAATTGAACCATTCTTTTATAAAACTGCTGCACTTTTAATTTTTGATGCCATTGCTGCTATTTTTAACCTTAGTTTAACAAGTGGGTCTATCCCAGAATCTTGGAAGTCGGCTCAAGTACTACCACTTTTAAAAGGGGGTGACCCGTCTATCTTAGATAACTATCGGCTCATTTCTAGGTTGTCAACTTTAGCTAAAGTGTTTGAATCTCTTGTCAGTGATCAAATAAAACACTATTTAGCTGAAAATAATATATTAAGTTCAGCTCAGTCAGGCTTCAGACAAGGTCATAGCACTATAACTGCTGTAACATCTGTTTTAAATGATTTTATTTCTTCCTTAGACACTAAAAAATCCTGTTGTGTACTTTTTGTTGACCTATCCAAGGCGTTTGATACAGTTGATTTTAAAATACTGTTGCATAGGCTAAAGGCAGTAGGTTTTAGTAATCCAGTGTTACAATGGTTTTCTAATTATTTAGTAGGCAGGACACAGTGTGTTGCCTTAGAGAACTATCAGTCACCCTTACTTACCATAAAAGCAGGTGTCCCTCAAGGGTCAGTTCTCGGCCCAATCCTGTTTTCTTTGTATATTAATGATATAGATAAAGGCCTAAATCCAGCCAAAGTACATCTGTATGCTGATGATACCATCTTATATACTGTTGGTTCCTCAGTGCAAGACGCCCTGGATTCTTTACAAACTGTCTTTATATCCATTCAAAATGCATTGTTGCAGTTAAAATTAGCATTAAACACAAATAAAACTAAGTATATGATTTTCACATGGTCAAGATCATGTCCTGATGGTAACTTAACAACACTTGATGGTACCTTCTTGGAGAGGGTTACGTCCTACAAATATCTTGGCATTTGGCTTGACCAAAAGCTCACATTTGAAGTACATATCAATAATCTTTTAAGAAAGCTAAGACCCAAGGTCGGTTTTTATTTTCGTTTAAAAAAATGCTTTTCATTTTTAACAAGAAAAAGGCTGGTCCAGAGTACTTTTCTCTCAGTGTTGGACTATGGTGATACAATTTATATGCATGCACCTTTATCTTTCCTCAAGAAGCTGGATGCAGTTTATCATTCTGCATTGCGGTTTGTAACAGGGGCCCCCTCAAGAACTCACCACTGTGATCTATACTTTAAAGTTCAATGGCCATCTTTGTATTTAAGACGGAAATTGCACGTTACTTTTTATTGCTAAGGCATTGTTGGGCAAACTTCCCCATTATATCTGTAATCTTTTGACTCTTTGCACTTCTTCATATAGTACACATTCCTCACACAAGTTATTATTACAGTTTTTCACCCCTCTTACTGAATTAGGGAAAACAGGCTTTTCTTTTTTTGCTCCACATCTCTGGAATGAGTTGCAGAATACATTGAGTATGGACTCTCTGCCTTCATTAGAGATTTTTAGGAGAGCAATTAATACGGCATACACTGAGGAATGTCATTGCTTTTAGAGTTACTCCACAAAATTTTTAGCTGCCACCGTGTTTTATGTAAGTTTATTTATTTTTATTATGTGTTAATGTGTTTGTCTGCGTCTGGAACTTTTTGTTGGCTGCCATTTTGACCAGGACTCCCTGGCAGAAGAGACACAGTCTCAATGGGACAATCCTGGCTAAATAAAGGAATAATAATAATAATAATAATAATAATAATAATAATAATAAATAAATTATGATGACATTTATAAGTTTATTTTTGAAAAATAAATAAAAATTTAATTTTGAAAAAAAAAAAAAGAAACTCATATTTAATGTGTGTGTGCTTGGTCACAATATGTGAATGAGTAGTTCCAATCCTTATAGGACGCCAAATCACTTCAAGTGGGAGTGGCCCTAAAAGAAGCTCAAGCACACAAACACACACACCTTGTATTAGTCATTTTTTTTTTTAAATTCATGTTTGGTTTTAATTGATTTCCAACTTAAGGACCCTCTGTCTATACATGGAAGAGCCCAATTTCATGTTCTTACTGTGAATTAAACAGAATTAAACTTTTTTCAAAGATCTCCTAAGCCAATAAGTTTATCTTAGCAGTGTTTAAGTTGTGGGGTGGCACGGTGGTGTAGTGGTTAGCACTGTCGGCTCACAGCAAGAAGGTCCTGGGTTCGAGCCCAGCGGCCGGCGAGGGCCTTTGCATGTTCTCCCCGTGTCCGCGTGGGTTTCCTCCAGGTGCTCCAGTTTCCCCCACAGTCCAAAGACATGCAGGTTAGGCTAATTGGTGGCTCTAAATTGACTGTAGGTGTGAATGGTTTGTGTCTATGTGTCAGCCCTGCGATGACCTGGCTACTTGTCCAGTATGTACCCCACCTCTCACCCATAGTCAGCTGGGATAGGCTCTAACTTGCCTGCGACCCTGTAGGACAGGATAAGCGGCTACAGATGATGGATGGATGGATGGATGTTCAAGTTGTAGAACTAAACAACACTGCACCAGGAGCACAGCCCAATACAGAAATAGCTGTTTAAAAAAAACACTGAAAATAAGCTCATGAGATCCATTAGCAAATAACCTGAGGGAAACCTTAATATGACACACAGGTCAAGAAAAGCTTTTGATTTTTAATAATAATAATAATAATAATAATAATAATAATAATTTTTGTTCATTTCCTTCACCAGCTGATCCTCAGGATGAACATTAATTGGGGCGGTAGAGTAACATACATATTAGACCGACAACTAATTTATACCATAGAGGAAAGTAGAAAACATGACAAATATGAACAGCTATAGAGCTATGCTTAAATAGTTTATTGGTGCCAGTTATTCACAGTGTAAACTATTTTAGACAATTCAATAGTCATATGGACTCTGTTAAAGTTTTAGGCCTAATCTAAATATGGATTTTAATATTTTTGTCTGTGATTTGTGAATTTTCTGTCAACGTGGATTTTTGTGAAGGTATGCTGAAGGTATTTGTGCTTTTGGTGTAGTCATGTTTTATCACACCGCAGTGTTGGATTCTGATTATTGGTCAGAAGGTGTTGATCAGTTTTCTATAACAGCAGCTCTGACAGTAGTGCAGCTGCACATCACAGGTTTATATTAATATGTGATCATTTCTGTAGTAACAGCTCATTCACAGTGAATGCTCTGTATATAAATGGATTAAAATAAAGATATGCTGAAGTTTTCTGTCAGGAAAAGTTTATTTTTAATAACATTTAAGGAAGGAGTCTCCAGTGTCAGCACCCTCAGTCAGAGGTAAAGCTGTAACTTCAAGTTTTCTTCAGGACATTGGTGTTTACACTGCTGTTTCGCCGTAAAAATGAAAAGTTGCATTATTTTTGTCTCATTAACTGAGAGAGAGAGAGAGAGAGAGAGGCTGGTGAGGGAACAACTGTTTATAGCTGCTATAACATAAATGAGAACAGGAACTAACTTGTTTCAAAGACATTCCACAAGATTAAATGTAAATAGATAAAAACAATTAAAATTATTATTATTTTTTAATTAAATAAAAAATTGGGGAGGGCGGCATGGTGGTGTAGTGGTTAGCGCTGTCGCCTCACAGCAAGAAGGTCCGGGTTCGAGCCCCATGGCCGACGAGGGCCTTTCTGTGCGGAGTTTGCATGTTCTCCCTGTGTCCACGTGGGTTTCCCCCACAGTCCAAAGACATGCAGGTTAGGTTAACTGGTGACTCTAAATTGACCGTAGGTGTGAATGGTTGTCTGTGTCTATGTGTCAGCCCTGTGATGACCTGGTGACTTGTCCAGGGTGTACCCCGCCTTTCGCCCGTAGTCAGCTGGGATAGGCTCCAGCTTGCCTGCGACCCTGTAGAACAGGATAAAGCGGCTAGAGATAATGAGATGAGATGAAAAAATTGGGGATTTTCCAAGCACAAGCCCATATACACATGTTAAATGTGTGTTTAAATGGAAAGAAAGAAAGAAAGAAAGAAAGAAAGAAAGAAAGAAAATATCTGAAAACCCTAACAGTGCTGTATTCAAGATAAACAACTGACACCACTGGATTACTGGTTGTGTTTATAATAGTGTAGATAATCTCATTACTGAGACATGCAGACGCACATTACGGATACTGTGGGATCTCAAACATGTCCTGAGGCTGTAATTCTCTGTCTGTTACTCAGTCTGTCATATAATATTAACTTCCATTGTGGCATTAATTACATAAACACATAAAAATACAGGTGGCATGGTGGTGTAGTGGTTAGCGCTGTCGCCTCACAGCAAGAAGGTCCTGGGTTCGAGCCCTGTGGCCAATGAGGGCCTTTCTGTGCGGAGTTTGCATGTTCTCCCCGTGTCCGCGTGGGTTTCCTCCGGGTGCTCCGGTTTCCCCCACAGTCCAAAGACATGCAGGTTAGGTTAACTGGTGACTCTAAATTGACTGTAGGTGCGAATGTGAGTGTGAATGGTTGTCTGTGTCTATGTGTCAGCCCTGTGATGACCTGGCGACTTGTCCAGGGTGTACCCCGCCTTTCGCCCGTAGTCAGCTGGGATAGGCTCCAGCTTGCCTGCGACCCTGTAGAACAGGATAAAGCAGCTACAGATAATGAGATGAGACATAAAAATACAGGACAAAAGAATCTGTAGTGATTATAAGAGGAAAAATAATAGTGATTAGAGTGTACAGTTAAGGAGTTTTGGGGTGTGACTGAGTTGAATGTAAAAAAATAATTGACACAATAATACTCATGCCTGATTAGATATAATATTAATTTCTCTTTTTGAATCATTATCCTCTAGGACCCAGCAAAACTCTGCTTTTGATTGATTTACTCCTCGTTTGTGGTGTGTGTAATGTTAGATTATGATCAAAGATTTGCTTCAGTGAGCCAAACAATGAGTCACGTCTCTGTCTCTCTCTCTCTGTGAAGCAGTGTAACATCTAACAATGTTCAGAAGCAGAGTGATGGTGGTCTTTGATGGAAATGATTACACTTTATCACAGTGTGAATCTAATCTTTCTTTGAGGTCAGTAGTGAGGATACACACACACACACACACACACACACACACAGCACTCTAACAGCACTGTCCTCAGAGCACATGTGAATAAGGAATAAATTGTGTTTTTGTAGGAACTAAACCTTTTCCCCTTCGCGGTTAAGGCCAGGCATCTACAGCTAAGGTGGTTTAACTTCACAAATGTAGCAATAAACAATAATATATGTATGTGTGTAAATTTTCACAAGGTACATTTGTTATCTATCTATCTATCTATCTATCTATCTATCTATCTATCTATCTATCTACCTACAGTGGTGCTTGAAAGTTTGTGAACCCTTTAGAATTTTCTATTTTCTGCATAAATATGACCTAAAACATCATCAGATTTTCACACAAGTCCTAAAAGTAGATAAAGAGAACCCAGTTAAACAAATGAGGCAAAAATATTATACTTGGTCATTTATTTAATGAGGAAAATGATCCAGTATTACATGTCTGTGAGTGGCAAAAGTATGTGAACCTCTTGGATTAGCAGTTAATTTGAAGGTGAAATTAGAGTCAGGTGTTTTCAATCAATGGGATGACAATCAGGTGTGAGTGGGCACCCTGTTTTATTTAAAGAACAGGGATCTATCAAAGTCTGATCTTCACAACACATGTTTGTGGAAGTGTATCATGGCACGAACAAAGGAAATTTCTGAGGACCTCAGAAAAAGTGTTGTTGATGCTCATCAGGCTGGAAAAGGTTACAAAACCATCTCTAAAGAGTTTGGACTCCACCAATCCACAGTCAGACAGATTGTGTACAAATGGAGGAAATTCAAGACCATTGTTACCCTCCCCAGGAGTGGTCGACCAACAAAGATCACTCCAAGAGCAAGGTGTATAATAGTCAGTGAGGTCACAAAGGACCCCAGGGTAACTTCTAAGCAACTGAAGTAGATGACTAATGTTAATGTTCATGAGTCCACCATCAGGAGAACACTGAACAACAATGGTGTGCATGGCAGGGCTGCAAGGAGAAAGCCACTGCTCTCCAAAAAGAACACTGCTGCTCGTCTGCAGTTTGCTAAAGATCACGTGGACAAGACAGAAGGCTACTGGAAAAATGTTTTGTGGACAGATGAGACCAAAATAGAACTTTTTGGTTTAAATGAGAAGCGTTATGTTTGGAGAAAGGAAAACACTGCATTCCAGTATAAGAACTTTATCCCATCTGTGAAACATGGTGGTGGTAGTATCATGGTTTGGGCCTGTTTTGCTGCATCTGGGCCAGGACGGCTTGCCATCATTGATGGAACAATGAATTCTGAATTATACCAGCAAATTCTAAAGGAAAATGTCAGGACATCTGTCCATGAACTGAATCTCAAGAGAAGGTGGGTCATGCAGCAAGACAGCGACCCTAAGCACACAAGTCGTTCTAGCAAAGAATGGTTAAAGAAGAATAAAGTTAATGTTTTGGAATGGCCAAGTCAAAGTCCTGACCTTAATCCAATCGAAATGTTGTGGAAGGACCTGAAGCGAGCAGCTCATGTGAGGAAACCCACCAACATCCCAGAGTTGAAGCTGTTCTGTACGGAGGAATGGGCTAAAATTCCTTCAAGCCGGTGTGCAGGACTGATCAACAGTTACCGGAAACGTTTAGTTGCAGTTATTGCTGCATAAGGGGGTCACACCAGATACTGAAAGCAAAGGTTCACATACTTTTGCCACTCACAGGTATGTAATATTGGATAATTTTCCTCAATAAATAAATGACCAAGTATAATAGTTTTGTCTCATGTGTTTAACTGGGTTCTCTTTATCTACTTTTAGAACTTGTGTGAAAATCTGATGACATTTTAGATCATATTTATGCAGAAATATAGAAAATTCTAAAGGGTTCACAAACTTTCAAGCACCACTCTATCTATCTATCTATCTATCTATCTATCTATCTATCTATCTATCTATCTATCTATAATAATTTTATTTCATTTATAATGTTAATTATAAATCCCCCCCAATCTGTCCCTCTGAGTTCCATGTCAATCCTGAGATCGAGATGCTGACCTCTTCTGCTCCTCGGACCTGCCTGATCCATCCTGATGCCCTACGTCTGGTTGGAGTCTCATCACATCGCTCCTGTGGAGGACGGCCCCATATGGACAGTTGAAAATCACACTTGGAAGACACTCTGGACGCTTACAGTAATGCTTTTATGGCTGTATCTGTGAAGAAACTCAGTCGTCCAGGTACATAGTAATCTGTGATTGGTTGAAGACAGCAATTGGACTTGCTTGACGATTCTTGAAAACGTTTCGCCTCTGCTCCGAAAGGCATCCTCAGTTCTGTCTGACTAATAGGGAGTATCCAGTATTTATCCTCTCATGGATCATAATAGAATCCGAATCAGAATGCTGATGGCTGCATTGTAGGTGGCTGATGTCATAGACCCCCACCTCTGTTCAATGATGGTCGTTCCAGGTTGACAAAAATGAACAATCCTCTCTGGCTAAGATGTCTGCCAGTTTTCTGGAAGTCCTCTCATACTCCCACACCAGTCGAAGGGATCTCATCCCAAAGTGCGTAGAAACATATCTGTGAAGAAACTCAGTCGTCCAACAGCATTAAGCTACATACATTTAAATAAATAAGGTAATGTGACCAACAGGGCGGCACGGTGGTGTAGTGGTTAGCGCTGTCGCCTCACAGCAAGAGGGTCCGGGTTCGAGCCCCGTGGCCGGCGAGGGCCTTTCTGTGCGGAGTTTGCATGTTCTCCCCGTGCCCGCGTGGGTGTGCTCCGGTTTCCCCCACAGTCCAAAGACATGCAGGTTAGGTTAACTGGTGACTCTAAATTGACCGTAGGTGTGAATGTGAGTGTGAATGGTTGTCTGTGTCTATGTGTCAGCCCTGTGATGACCTGGCGACTTGTCCAGGGTGTACCCCACCTTTTGCCCGTAGTCAGCTGGGATAGGCTCCAGCTCGCCTGCGACCCTGTAGAACAGGATAAAGCGGCTACAGATAATGAGATGAGATGTGACCAACACACAGAGCTCAAACTGTCCTCAATGAACACACACACACACACACACACACAGAGTTTCCCATTACTATGTAGTTCTCAGCTTTTATGGCTGAGAACTACAGCTGACTTGCTAACTTTAGGATTGCAGTTGTCATGAACAGTTTTGCAATCAAGTTTCCATTAATGAAGAGTTATAACATCAACAAAACTGACTTCATGTTAAAACTGTTAATATGATAGTCAGGCTGTCTGTTGTTGCCCAAATGAGGATGGGTTCCCTTTTGGGTCTGGTTCCTCTCGAGGTTTCTTCCTCATGTCGTCTGAGGGAGTTTTTCCTTGCCACCGTCGCCACAGGCTTGCTCACTGACTGGGGATAGATTAGGGATAAAATGAGCTCATGTTTAAAGTCATTTAAATTCTGTAAAGCTGCTTTGCGACAATGTTTATTGTTAAAAGCGCTATACAAATAAACTTGACTTGAATTACTTTAGCATACTTCCTAATATAATGCAATATGTTGATTTAGGATAAATCAAGTAATCTCTCTCTCTCTAAAATACAATAAATCAATAATAATGCTCCTTTTAAACCTCTGAGCAGGGTGAGCGAATCCAAACGTCTTTCTTGTGATTGGCTGACGTTTTGCATATTCATCAAGGGGAGGAGCTAAAGGAGTAAAGGAGGCGCTCTCAGAGAGATACTCGCTCACTCACTCCTTCTTCTCCTTCCGAGACAGGAAATGTGTCCTTCTGCTTGCACACCGGATAAAGTCCTGCTCGCGGAAAACAGGACGCGAAACCTGTGAACACTAAAGCGACTAAAGTAAAAATTTGACTGCGATAAGAAGAAAAGAAACAAGGTGAGAGAGCTGTGAGTAATGGGAAACTCTGTGTGTGTGTGTGTGTTCATTGAGGACAGTTTGAGCTCTGTGTGTTGGTCTCATTACCTTATTTATTTAAATGTATGCAGCTTAATGCTGTTTCTTAATGTTTTATGATTATTAATCAGTAATTCTATACACATTGCAAATTACAGACAGGTGATAGGAAGAGTTCAAAAAGGAGGAATTCATCAATGATCCTGGAATCATAAAGCTGAACTGGCTGGATAAGGCAGCTGTGTGTGTGTGTGTGTGTGAGAGAGAGAGAGAGAGAGATTGCAGGTGCACACACCCAATTACTCTGCTATTTGACGTTGATGCAAAATGTAAACCACAGAACAGATCACATTCCAGTTTGGTTTCATTGTTGGTACATTTGCACTAGAAGCCTCTGTTTTTACATTTTCCACCTAAGTATTAAAGTTCCATCCATCCATCATCTCTAGCCGCTTTATCCTGTTCTACAGGGTCGCAGGCAAGCTGGAGCCTATCCCAGCTGACTACGGGCGAAAGGCGGGGTACACCCTGGACAAGTCGCCAGGTCATCACAGGGCGGACACATAGACACAGACAACCATTCACATTCACTTTAGAGACACCAATTAACCTTTGGAGGAAACCAGAGCAAACCCACGCAGACACGGGGAGAACATGCAAACTCAACAGAAAAAGGAGTTTGCATGTTCGCTGGGCTTGAACCCAGAACCTTCTTGCTGTGAGGCGACAGTGCTAACTATTACACCACCGTGCCGCCAAGTATTAAAGTTAAGTTTATTAAATTTCACAACAGTGGGGTAATGTTTTAGAATTATAGGATATCCTCATGCCCAAGAGAGGGACACATGATTCTACTTTCAAGTTTATCCAAACTAAAGAACAGTAGAAGCTAGCTGTCCTTATGCTGCCTACCAAACATACAATCTAGCGACCATAAGTGCTGCCTAAAAATGATGTCTTTTTAAGTGGAACAAATATTTTGAATTGTCTACCAAAATAATACTGTGCCTGTTGAACATCACGGAATATCCTATAACTAGGGGGTTCTCGAACCTTTTTTTGTAGCCAGGGATTCCTTTAACCATAAAATATTTTCCATGGACCTGCTCAGGATAGATTTATTTTATAATCCAACTATTCAAATATTAGACTCATTATTTAAACTTGTACAATAATGTAGAGCTTTTTATTCCTGAACTTTCCACCCACAAAAGTCATTATGGTGGAGTTGGAGTTGTTTCAAGGTTATTGAGGTTTGGATTAAACCCATTAAATTCAAGTCACATTGACTAACAACTATAAGAACCCAATTATAAATATAGCAGCTTTAATAATTAACAAAGGTTTACAAATAATATCCCCCTTAACTATTCCTCATGGGCTCCAGATTGAGAACCAGTGGTATAACCTAATAGCACATGCTGATCAATACCCTACGACCAGTTTCTGATTAGAAAAATAATTACTGTAAGATAATATATTGAAAGTATTGCTGTTCTATTTACTTGGTTTGTTTGTTTGTTTTTGGTTTAGTTGAAGATGTCTGTGAGTAGCCACGAAAATCGCAAGTCCAGATCGAGCTCCGGCTCCATGAACATCCATCTTTTCCACAAAACGTCGCATGCCGACAGCCTGCTTACTCAGTTGAACCTTCTGCGCAAACGCTGCGTCTTCACAGATGTTGTGCTCCGGGCTGGAAATCGAGCTTTCCCATGTCATCGGGCCGTCCTGGCCTCCTGCAGCCGCTACTTTGAAGCCATGTTTAACGGTGGACTCAAGGAGTCCCGAGACACAGAAGTCAATTTCCATGACTCTTTACACCCGGAGGTCCTGGAGCTTCTGTTGGACTATGCATACTCCGCCCGCATCATCATCAATGAGGAGAACGCGGAGTCGTTGCTTGAGGCCGGAGACATGCTGCAGTTCCACGACATCCGAGATGCCTCGGCAGAATTCCTGGAGAAGAACCTGCACCCGTTGAACTGCCTCGGGATGATGCTCCTCTCTGATGCGCATCAATGTCAAAGGCTTTACGAGCTCTCTTGGCGGATGTGCTTGGCGAATTTTGCCACCCTTTACCGGACCGAGGACTTCCTGAACCTCCCGAAATACCAAGTTCAGGAGCTGATCTTCAGCGAGGAGCTGGAGGTGGAGGATGAGAGCGTAGTATATGAGGCAGTTATAGACTGGGTGAAAGCTGATATTGGAAGAAGACTCTCCGACTTGCCTGAGCTATTGCGCTGTGTCCGTTTAGCACTTCTTCCAGAGACCTACCTGCTCAAAAACGTCGTCTCTGAAGAGCTCATCATGAGAGATAAAGTGTGTCGAGAGATTGTTGAAGATGCTGTACGATGCAAGATGAAGATCCTCCAGAATGACGGTGTGGTCACTGGTTTCTGCGCTCGACCCAGGAAAGTCAGCCAAGCTCTGCTGCTCCTGGGAGGTCAGACTTTTATGTGTGATAAAGTGTACATGATAGACCACAAAACAAAAGAGATCATGCTCAAAACGGACCTTCCAAGTCCTCGAAAAGAGTGCAGTGCCTGCGCTATTGGCTGTAAAGTTTATGTTACAGGAGGCAGAGGCTCTGAAAATGGTGCCTCGAAAGATGTCTGGGTCTATGATACCTTACATGACGAGTGGTCCAAGGCTGCACAGATGTTTGTAGCCAGATTTGGACATGGCTCAGCTGAATTGGACCATGTCCTGTATGTCGTAGGAGGCCACACTTCTCTGTCAGGCTCATTTCCTGCCTCTCCGTCAGTCTCACTCAAACAGGTGGAACAGTATAACCCGCAGTCTAACAAATGGACTCTAGTTGCACCTCTTCGGGAAGGTGTGAGCAATGCTGCAGTTGTAGGAGCCAAAAACAAGCTATTTGCTTTTGGTGGAACCAGCGTCAACAGGGACAAATACCCCAAGGTGCAATGTTTTGACCCCTATGAGAACAGGTGGACGGTGCCGGCCACTTGCCCTCAGCTTTGGCGTTACACAGCAGCAGCAGCTGTCGGCAATCAAATCGTGGTCATTGGCGGAGATACAGAGTTCTCTGCAGGCTCGGCATATCGGTTCAACAGCGAAACGTACCAGTGGACTAAATTCGTTGACGTCACGGCAAAAAGGATCAGCTGCCATGCCGTCGCCTCGGGTAACCGACTCTACGTGGTGGGAGGGTATTGCGGTGCTCAAAGGTGTAAAACACTGGACTGTTACGACCCCTCGACTGACTCTTGGGACAGCGTGACTAGCGTCCCCTATTCCCTCATTCCCACTGCATTTGTTAGCACATGGAGATACCTGCCATCCTGAACATGACGAAAAGTTTGGTAAGTAAGAGCTGGGAGAAATATACAGTTAAAATACAGATAGAAAATTGTATAGATACTCAATACAAGTTCCTCAGGTGGTCTATTAGTTGATCTTTGTTTTATCAGCTATGGTTTGATAAATACTGTGTGTATATTTAAAAAAAGGTTGGGTAATGAAAGATTTCTAGCCCTAATGAATGCTGTTTGGTGTCAAATAAAGAAGAGAACTCCTGTTAATAGTATCTAATAGAATGAAACGGGGGCAAATTACAGAGCAGAGACTTCAATCGGTTAAAGCAGAGTAAAGCTCAGGTCCACACTTGCTGTCCTTCCCATCACGAGTCCTCTAACCACTCTGCATTCACACTCGGAGGACATTTCTTGAATAATTTTATCATCTTAAAGTTTAAAGAGAGAAAGAAGTTTTAAATATGTACTTAACATTGTATTGAGAGACCAAGAGTGCTACTGCGAAGGAGAAGGACAAAATCCATACTGCCAGGACCGGTCTTTCAGTCAGGGATCTCTCTCTAAAATAAGGATCGTATTTCCACTTACAAACATCCTGAACAAACTCGCTCATTTATGTCGAAGTGTAAACAACCCTGAACAAACTTTGCTTCTGTGCAAGAAGCTCCAAATAAGGTTGTGTTATAACAGGAAGACATTGGAATCGCAGTACAACTGAAAACAGCTGCCAGTTTGGCTTTGAATTGCAAACTTGTCAACTGGAGCAGCTAGAATTAGCATGTGGACTTGGAGAAAAGGATTCAAGAGTGTCTGAAATCATCAGCCATGTTGCTAGAACAGGACGTTCTGTGTAAACAGATGCTTCTGTCTCAACGTGAATCTTATTTTCACTAAAAAATAAATCTCTAGGTATTTTTTTTTCCACTCTCAAATGGGTTGAAGAAGGAGGCTAGTTGTCTTTTCCTGGTATTAGTAAATTTAAAGGTCTCAGTCTTTCTTCTGTCACAGTACAGATAAAAATCTTATTTGTGTTTTGTGAATAAACCAAGAGCTTCTGTATAAAGGCTAGTTCACACTGAGTGCGTTTACATGCACATAGAGAAAATCGAATTTCTGCCGTTGCTCGACGGAAATCGGAAGTTCTAAATGCCATGGAAACACCTTAGCTCGGCTGAAATTGAACCGAACTTGATTTCTCGTAATCGAGCTACACGACCTAGATTATGCGATTGTAGCCGAGCTACTTAGTGCATGTAAACCCTATCGAACTACTAGTCGAGCTACTTACTTCAGCACTGCCCCTTCCGGAAGTGACGAGTGACGAGACCACAAGCGGGAAACACAACAGACTTGGTCGGAAAAAAACCCCAAAACAGCCTCGGTCGGCATGACACGTCACCTTAGCCGCCACTTTATTAGGAACACTTGTGTCTGGGCATGTACGCACCCATTTCCAATTAGTTGGTAAGTTGTTAGCAGGCTAACAGTTAATATGTTCACCATTACAGATCAACTTCAACTTAGTGGCCATTTTATTAGGAACACTTCTGTTCGTACATACAAACTACAAACACTCTTCTTGTGAACACAGAACTGATAACTTTGTTTATACTCAGTGTTGCCAGATTGGGCGGTTGTAAGTGCATTTTGGCGGGTTTTGAACATATTTTGGGCTGGAAAATGTCAGCAGTATCTGGCAACACTGCGTCTTGAATAGCTCTTCATGACGACAACCGGAAGTGTACCAACACGATGGGGCGTGTAGCGCCACCTGTGGCTCGGGTGCACAATGCACCTCACACAATAGCTCGATTTCCTTGTGTGCATGTAGGATTGGATTTCTCTGGCACCCCTGCTGGGACCCTTTGCTCGATTACCGACAGCAGCTCGATTTGGATGTGCATGTAAACATACTGACTGAGGTGTGTGTGTGTGTGTGTGTGTGTGTGTGTGTGTTTCACACTCAGCAAATAGGCTTTCATGTTTACAGAAATGTCATTCCACACCAGTTGCACAAGAGGCACATTACAGTATGTTCACACTAGAAAGTAACAAACTGACAAGCAAACATTTAATTTTCTATGTACATGCGTAACACAGATCCACAATTCCAGCGACATATGACCTTTGAACTGGGGTATTTATTTTTTATTTTTTTGCAAATTCAGTATGTTGCTCTAAAGCACCAAATCTAAGTGACTGACTTGGACGACTCCTCAGACCAAACCTATGGTACATGTGTTCTCCACTCACAACTTTTGGTCCTACCTGCAATTACAACCCCAAATCAGAAAAAGTTGGGACGGTATGGAAAATGCAATTAAAAAAAAAAAGCAGCAGTTTTTTAAATTTACTTTGACTTGTAAATTGCAGACAGGACAAACCCAAGGTATTTCATGTTTTGTTAATATGCATCCATTCCTGTGTTCAGGCCTGCAAGAGATTCCAAAGAAAAAAAAGTTGAGACGGGAAATTTACAGGCCTGGCAACATTTTATAAAGTAGTAAAAAAAAAAAAAAATTACAATCCAAAATGTGTTTTGGATTGAATGGACGATGACATGTCTGATGTTAATTTGGAGTTCTCTAAACAAGAAGCACGAAATAACTGATTGCTAAAAGGAAATTTATAATTCTACAAAATTATAGCACAAATAATAAAAGCCTTTTTCTGAATTGTACAAAGAAACTTGTTCGAGAAGATGGCCAGTTATCATTTCCTCGTATTAGCAAGTTCTCTCGGTGGGATTGTACTGGGAAAGAAGATTCAAGAAAACGTCAGAATAATTTAGCCGTATTGTCAAAACATTTTCCTCTTTACACTGTCTAAATAAGGGTCTTATTTTACATGTAAACAAACCTGACCAAAAGTACTGCTTCTATTTAAGATGCTCTAAATCAGGGCTGGTTAACAAGAAGGCAACAGAAAACAGCGGTTTGTTCACAGTTAAAACCTCACAAACATGGTAGAGAACACAGCTGATTGTTGCCCTAGTATAAAAATTGCATTTTTTTTCTTTTATTTGAAGGTGCACACTTACAAACTGTGGTTGGGTTTTTTTTTTTTTTTTCATTTAGAAGCTATTTACTAGGATAAAAGATACAAGGGACTGTCCAGAAACTTTGGCCATCTTGCCAGAAATGGGCTTTACTTTGAATTTTACTTGCACTCGGCACCAAATGTGAACTTTATTGTAAGATGTCAAAGTGCAGTAGAATAACAGAAAAGATGATGAATAGTTGTTCTTTCCTGGTATTAGCAAATTTTTTGTGACCTAATGCTCGGAAAAAGGATTCAAGCTAACATTCAGAAATGCCACGTTACCAAAATGGGTTTTCTCCTTATAGAAAGCCCTCAATAATCTAGTTCTAACAGGAAGTCTATAAAATTGTCCACTTTTCCAGCTTTCAAAGCTGCCTTTCCTGAAGTGTATGCTTGCACGCTTCGTAACGAGTCCTCACGCTGTCTTTTGTCCCTCAGCTGTAAACAGATGGACAGGGTGGAGACGTGCTGAAGGGCCTTGAATCCACAAGCCTGCAGCTCACATTTTTATTGTGCTGTTGCTTCAAAGCCTCCTAATTTAGTGTTGATTTTTTGCACATCATACTTATTATGTAACGCCAGAGGAGAAAGGCACGCAGGCCGAGGGAAGAAGAAACTATATTTTACTCCAGCCAGAAGCTCCAAACTAAAAATACTTGCTGCTCTTGAAGCTGTCAGCTTGAAGGGAAAATATAAAAATACCCTACTATGAAAGTAAACAGGTCTGTTCATGTTGGCTGGAAATGTCAAACCTGTTTCATTAAAGTGTACACAAATACGATTCTCAAAAGTGCATCTTCACACATGTTCGCCAATCAAAAGGTAAAAATGACCCAATGCCTAGTGAATTGTCTGAAGTGTGAAGCATTCATAGCTTTTTATTGGAGTTTATTCAAAACAAAAATACTTATTTAAAAAAAATCTTCTCACATGTACACTCTGTACTGATCAGCTACTGCTAACCTGATGCCAGTAATATTTATTAATTTAAAACATAACTATTTATTGCAAACTTGTACCTAGACATTTAAATACCACAAATGCTTAAGTTTTTATACCAGTTATTTTCTATTTTCACCCAGTTCTGTATTGTGTGAAACAGTTCAGTATCCGATAACATGCTAGTTTTAATTTAGATGCATTTTCTAATATTTCTCAAATGTAGGGAGTTAACTAACTCTGCCAAAAATTATACTTTCTTTTTACACAGAGAAGAAATGTACGATAACGCCTGCTGTACAATATGGTGATATAAATGAACACATTTTTAATGCTAACTACTTTACTTTTTCATAATCTGTAGCGGCAGTACATTTTCTATTTGGAGTCAGCATTTTATAGTTAATTTTTAATACAAAGCCTCAGGACGGTTCCTTTTAGCAGTACCAGGAAAAGCAGCGTCAAAAGAAGCCGTCTGTTTGTAGTGTGACACACCTGAACCAGACTGAAGGTCACATGGTTCATTTCAGCTGCTGTCCTGCTCAGAGTACTTACTCAGTACTTATGTTTTATTAATGCACTCTTTTTCTTTCTTTCTTTTTCTTTTTTTTAAGCCAACCGAGAAAGAGGGCTTTTATTCTCACATCTGTGCACATACTGTGCGCGCACACACACACACACACACACACACGTTTTGTCTCACTGTCCTTATGAGGACCTTCCATTGATATAATTATTAATACTGTGTCTGCATCTAAACCTAACCTTACCCCCAGTGATGAACAGGAAACTTTTTGGCTCTTTTTATTTTTGTTTAAAAAAAAAAAAGCACTTTCCTTGTGGGAACTATCCAAATGTCCCCACAAGGTTAAAATTGTTAAGTTTTACTATCCTTGTTGGGACATTTGGTCCTTAGTAGGATATAAAAACATGCATGCGCAGACACATGCACACACAGTGTCTTGTGCCTGAGGCAGATTTGCATAAAGATTTTTTTTTTTTTTTTCCCCGTCGCACTTCAGCCAGAAAAAGTGACAGCCGCCCATTTGGCTACCAGTCATAAATACTCACCTGCTGCAATTAATTGCATGCATAATTGCATATTATCCATACATTATCCATACGTATAACCAACTATGTATACATTATTCAAAATAAAGTGACCATGTGTTCTAAACAGATACAGATAGGAGTAGGATGCACACCTATTTTATTTTATTTTCACGTCAGTGGGAGGTTTTTACTTTCATGCAGGCACAAGAGAACAAGCAGTCAGGTAAAGAAGGTTGTTGGATAAAGAAAGACAATGTTGTATAGAGCATTCATTCATCCTTAGTAACTGGCTGGTCAGGGTCACAGTGGTTTAAGTTAGGCTACTAATTTGTTTATATTTTGTGAAATCTATCCATCCTTCGCACATCTCTGGTTAAGACCAATTTTAAACTGGATTGACGTAGCTAAGGTTGAGGAACCGTCAGAGCCACAATTCACACAGCATGCTAACATTTAAAATAAGTAAAAATTTTCCACCTTGGACTTTTTTTTTTTTTTTTGGTGTAAAGCTTTATTTTCAGTGTCCAAAACTCCTGTTTCTTGTTGACAGGAGGCCAGTGATAAAATACTTTCAAAAATCTTGTTGTTTGAAGCCATTGTAAAATCCGAACTGTGAAGAGTGCATCATTACACCCCTAGTTGTTGCTTAGCAACCAAATCTGCCCGTTAAGACGACATTGCATGGTACAATTGTTGATTGCGAATTCTTTATTGCGATGTGTCATGCCTAAGAACAGTCTTACTGGTGATAATCACTAATGTACACTCTCGCATAGCTTATTGCTTTATTTTATAGCCATAAGCAATTCATGAATAGTTAAACATTGAACAGCGACAAGTTACCTTTTAGTCATGTTTGTCACTCATCCAGACCTTTTACTATTACTCTTAGACTATTATGGATTGAGGTAAATAACTCTGATTTGTAGATTAAAATAGCTCATGACTCGACTTAAACAGAAATCTTTTTTTTTTTTTTTTTCTGCCAGTTTTTTGTCTGTGAACGTCTTTTCACGGCCATTGTATTAGCTCAGTCTGGACGACCCAGGCCTCCTTTTAAACAGGGTTGTCCAAGCTAATGCAAATTCATGAAGCAGCTCTGTGACAGTGATGGATGGATGTGAGCACTTGCATGCTGTAATTACACCTGCTCATTATGAAGCGGCATGGCTTGTGTGTGTGTTGGGGAGCAGATGTGATCAGCATGGCTCAAATGAGCAGCCTGACAGCCGTTACATGATGTTTATTGAGTTTATTGATGCAGGCGTCCACACTCCACACCCCTGTGTCCCCTGAGACCTGTGAGGTGTGAGAGGGCAAAAATCTGCTCAAGGCAAACAAAATCTCTCATATTTCTCTTGTATCGTGTTATTTTAGTATATAGACATAATGATAATTGGTTATCCAATATATCACTAATAATTTCTTATATAGATCTGCAGGTACAGTGGCTATGTAGGTGCATTATATTTTTTTTTATTTTTTATTTTTTTAGGTCGTATTTGAACCTCTAACATAAAGATGGCCCCATCTGGAAGGCAGCATAATAAACCATCATAAAGTTTAAAATATATTGTAGATAAAACTGTCTGTCTGTCAACTATGATTATATATTAGGCAATTATCATGATAATAGTAGAAAATGTACTGCTATGTCTGCTAACCTGGTTTTATTAAACCAACAACTGCTATTAGCATGAATTTGATGAGCTAATTACCATTATAAAACCACAGAGATGGAGTTAGCATGTTGCTGTGTCTTTAATATTAAAAAAACACAGTATTATGTTTGAAACCATATCTATGCTAACTCGGAGTAAAGGCTAGTGTTTTATGTTGTTAGCTAGGTTACTTGCTTGGTTGTGTTAGCTAATGCGTCAAGCTATTTTATTGTTAATTAGCCAAAAATCATTGATAGCCATATTTGCTAACGGTCTAGTTCACAAAACAGTTTACCTAGTGTTAGTTAACCTTAGATAGCTAGGTATTTCATTTTTGATTTGGCTAATGTTAAACTTTATTTAAAACAACTAGCCATGTTTACTATCGAGAGATTTTCTCTGACTCAGGTTTGATAGCAAGCTAGCCAGTATTGGGTAAACTATTGTTTTGTATAATTAATTTCCATATTTTATGCTAATCAGTACATCAAGCAAAAGAAATGAACAGAGAGGCTAGTGATCAAGTTAGCAAGGCTGTTAAAGTTTAACTTGTCACAGCTGAGTTGTTGTGTAAATAGCTCTCACTTCTAGTGAAATTGGGTAAAGAAATACTGTACATTCTTCTAGTTTCAGTGAAACTAAAGCTTTACATTGCTGTATGTTCTGAGTAAAAGCTAAAACCTGAGCTAGAACAACTCAGGCTACTGGTGCTCCACACACACTCGGGCACAGGAAGCCTTGCTCCCAGCCATGACCTGAACAACCGGAATCTCAGGTTTTCTGCCGTAAATCGGGCCAAAGGTTGTACGCCGAGCAGCAAGAGGAAAGACGCGCACACACAGCTGACCATCTGAGACACACACACGCACACACACACACACGGGTTCACTCCCACAGTGGCTGTGTTTCATTCCACGTTGCTTCTTAAATTAAGATGCTTGGTGAGTGTGGAATGAGTCCAGCTGCTTAAAATAATCTGAACATGTGGACTAAAGAAGCTCATGGATACTTAAATAGCACTCATAGCTCCTGTGTGTGAGGATTTTAGCACAGCTCATCAATAAAGGGCTGTGTACAATTTATGTAGTTTTACTAAAAAAAAAAAAACAACTTTTAAATAATTCTTTCAAAAATATCCAAATGCACAAAGGGACTTGAGTCTAGGGCTTTTGCATTTGTCTGTTCCAGGGGAAAAGGTGTGGCCTGTTTATTATCCAAGTAGAGGAGGCGTGGCCTCATTGGCCTCTATTACCCCTTTTCCACCAAATCAGTTCCAGGGCTGGTTCACAACTCGTTCAACTTGTGAGCCAGCTGAGAACCAGTTTGCTTTTCCATAGCTCGCGGTGCTAAGGGGAGCCACGTAGTTACGTCGCTGTATACGTCAGTTACGTCGCTGCGTTTGCATAAACCTTGGCGCAAATATCGAAGCAAAAACAACACGGAAGAAGCAGCAGCAACAACAATAATAATAATAATGGATGACTTCGCGTTTGTACAGCTGCTGCTTCTCGTCACTTAAAAATGGCAACCTTTCGTGGTCTTGTTAATGTTGTTGGTCTTAACAACTCCTCCCCCCCCCCAAGCTGACGTAAGCGGTTCTTTCCTCTGGCCCAGCAGAGAGTTGGTGCTAGCCTGGAACCGGTTTTTCTGGCCCCAGAGCCAGTTCTTTGTCAGTGGAAACAGAAAACCCGGTTCCAAACTAAGCACTGGCCCCGAACCAGCCCTGGAACTGCTTTGGTGGAAAAGGGGCATATGTGTATCAGTGACAGAGGCGTGGCCTTTGTGTGTCAGTCTCAGTGAAGGAGGCGTGGCCTCTCTGGTCATCACATCCAGTTAAGAATTCAATACATTAGGTTTCAGTAATTTGAAAATTGTTGTGGTAATTCAACTGACAAAAATTACAAAATAATAGAAACAATTTAAAAGATTCTACATTGTACTCAAAATCTTTGATATTATGTAATTACATTTCTTTAACTTTCGACTGGACAGAGGTGAAATGATTTTCCATCTATGTATAATTATCCAATTATTATATGGTTTCATCAAAAGGCTAGGGTTAGAACTAAATCCAAATTAGCTGTAAACATTCATAATAAAATGGTGTAAATCATAGAGATTTACTCCTAAACCTAAAACGTTTTATGAATTGATGACATTTAATGTATCCCTGTGGGGAAAATATTTATGGTTGTAAATGTATCAGATGGACCATTAGCAGATTTAGAACATACAGCTGAAGAATTTTAGATGCATGTTATCTATTTCTATTTAATATATCTGTATGTTTATCTTTGCTTCTGCTCCTTCTCTTATGCAAACATGATGGCAGTCAAATATTGACAATCATTCATTCATTTAACCATAGTATTATTTTGGTATTGGACATTGTGAAACTCAAAATTATGTCAGTCATATTGTACTGAATTGTTGGTAGATTGAATGCTTTTGCATATCAGATCAGTGCAGTATTTTTGTCCCAGAAGGAGATACACACTCCTAACTGTTGGACATTGTTGTCTCTCTGATGGGTTTTTGTCGTAGCAGAGTGGAATTTTTTTTTTTTTATTGTTTATTTTTCTGCATCCATAGATATCCATCTAAAAAAATTTATATATATTATTAAAATTAGAGAGTAAGTGTGAGTGAGTTGTGGTCAGAAGTTTACATACATTCATCATGGGCATTAATGTCATGGTAATTTTGGGCTGTTAATGATTTCCTTGAACTGTTCTTTTTCCAGGGTGGAATGATTCTACAGCATGCATCTTTAATGACTTCAAAAAAACAAGGCTTGAGTGCACAAGTTTGAATTTATTTTGGATTTTCTCTAATCCACACAAGGTCAAAATTATACATACATACACCCCCACTAATATTTGGTTAAATGTCCCTTAGCAAGTTGCACCTTGAACAGACGCTGTGGGTAACCATCAACAAGCTTCTGGCATAAGTCTGGCTGGATATTTGACCACTCTTCTTGGCAGAATTGGTAGAATTAAATTAAATTGGTTGGTTTCCTGGCATGGACCCAGCTTTGAAGAGTAGTCCACACATTTTCAATAGGGTTTAGGTCAGGGCTTTGGAAAGGCCATTCCAGAAGCTTAATGTTAACCTGCTTTATCCGTTCTAAAACCAGTTTTGATGTGTGTTTGGAGTCATTGTCCTGTTGGAACACCCAATTGTATCCAAGTTTCAACCATCTAGCTGTTGATTTGAGGTGAAGTTGAAGAATTTGGAGGTAGTCCTTCATTATTCCATCCACTTTGTGCAATGCACCAGTACCACTGGCAGCAAAACAGCCCCAGAGGATGATGCTACCACCACCATGCTTGACAGTTGGTACAGTGTTCTTAGGTTTGAAAGCCTCACCTTTACTCCTCCAAACATACAGTATTTCTGGTAATTGTGGCCAAATAGCTCAATCTTTGTCTCATCTGACCATAAAACTTTTCTCCAGAAGGCATTTTGCTTGTCCATGTGGGCAGCTGCAAATTTCGGTTGAGCTTGAAGGTGTCGATTCTGGAGCAGGGCTTCTTTTTTGGTCGGCACCCTCTCAGTCCATGGTGATGTAAATGCTTCACTGTGGACAGTGACGCTGGTGTTCCAGCAGTTTCCAGTTCATGGCAGGCTTGAGCCTTGGTGGTTCTTGGGTTGTTCTTGAACATCCTAATCAATTTCCTCTCATCTGAGGGTGACAGTTTGGGTCTTCTTCCAGACCTTGCCAAAGTGATGACACATCTGAATAACTTGTATTTACATACAATTGTTTGAACTGATGATCTTGGAATCTGCAGTTGTTTAGAAATGGCTCCAAGAGACCTTCCCAACTTGTGTAAATCTACAATTCTCCTTCTTAGATCTTCACTGAGTTCCTTGGACTTTCCCATGGTTCTGAGTATTGGTCAATCCAATGAGTTCTGTCAAACAAATTCTTTTTATGCTGGCAAAGAGAAACTACCAGTTGTAGTCAATCACGATCACTGACGAGAAGTTGATAGGCCTTGGCAAGTTAAAACGCATTGTAGAACCTTCAGCACCATTTATTAACAGATTTAAGTGAATGTGTGTGTATATATATTTGAGCCTGTATGTATAATTTTGACCCTGTGTGGATTAGAGAAAATCCAAAATAAATTCAAACTTGTGCACTCAAGCCTTGTTTTTTGAAGTCATTAAAGATGTATGCTGTACAATCATTCCACCCTGGAAAAAGAACAGTTCAAGGAAATCATTAACAGCCCCAAATTACCATGACATTAATGCCCATGATGAATGTATGTAAACTTCTGACCACGTGTGTGTGAAATTGTATCACATACACAACAAAGATTTCTGTGGCTTTTGCACAAATGCTGTGTCTGAACCCTTGTTTACAAGCAGACAGATAATGACATGGTGCAGCATTAGCAGTGGGATCAGGTTTCTAGAAGCTTCTGCAGCTTTATTATAGCCTCTGGTCCTGACAGCTCAGCTAATGAAGCCTCATTTGAGCGGTTAAATGTTTCCCGCTGGTGCCACGTGAAGCCGCTGAAGCTACGGCTGTCTGGGCTGCACGGCTGCTGAATATGCAGACAGAAAAAGACTGATTTGATTAAGACTTTAATAGCACCTAGAGTAAGAGTATCAAAGAGTATCAAATGACAAAATGTTTAGAAATCAACGTAGCATACATGCAGTATAACTATTAAGCACTATATTATACAGATCTATAATATCTGAAACATGAGCAATTAACAAACCTGTTAATATTAGGCCTAAACATACTGTAATAACAGTACATTCATTTAAATATAACAGTGATTTTATCTCTGGAATAAAACACTCCATGCTGTGCTGTTATACTAAAATAATCAACAGTGAGGTGGTGTGATGAAACTGTTATCACCCCAAAAGTTGATTTTCCTATAACAGCATTTCCCGAAGTCTTTTATTCCTCTTATACCACAGCAATTTGCAGACAAATACAATGTAGCTGTTAAATTTTATCCATTTATAGTTACGTTTCATGTTGTGGAATGTCCACAAACTTTGTTAGTTTGGTTACATTATAGCAGCTATAAACAGTCTTTCCTTTTCCAACCTGTTTTTCCCCTCTCTCTCTCTCTCTCGAAGTTAATCTCATCTCATTATCTGTAGCCGCTTTATCCTGTTCTACAGGGTCGCAGGCAAGCTGGAGCCTATCCCAGCTGACTACGGGCGAAAGGCGGGGTACACCCTGGACAAGTCGCCAGGTCATCACAGGGCTGACACAGACACAGACAACCATTCACATTCACACCTACAGTCAATTTAGAGTCACCAGTTAACCTAACCTGCATGTCTTTGGACTGTGGGGGAAACCGGAGCACCCGGAGGAAACCCACGCGGACACGGGGAGAACATGCAAACTCCGCACAGAAAGGCCCTCGCCGGCCCCGGGGCTCGAACCCAGGACCTTCTTGCTGTGAGGCGACAGCGCTAACCACTACACCACCGTGCCGCCCTCTCTCGAAGTTAATAATACAAATAAAACACAGCTTGTCATGTTACTAAGAAATCTCAAAGTGTAAACTCCTCTGTCCTGAAGGTGTTGGGAAACTTAAACTTACAGCTTTACCTCTGACTGTTACTAAGTGCTGACGTTCAAGTCTCTTTCCGTAAATGGTATATGTTGTTAAACTTTTCCTGACAAACACTTCACCATATAAGCGATTCTATGCATTTTTGTTCTGTTTATGTGGAGCATCTGCTGTACAAGTCCCTGTTAATGAGATGTTACTATAGAAACAATCATGTATTATTAATATTCACCTGTGATTGATCAACACCTCTTGACCAAACAGAATTCAACAGCACTGTAAAACAAATTATACAGAAATGGGTGTAAGGAGTTTAAACGAATTGTGGTCTGATCTGGTTTTGTCACGTGCGCTGGATTTTTTTATAGGAATGCAACAGCTTTTCAGAGTTCATGACTTGCCTAACCCACATCTCTCTCTCTTTTTGTCTCTCTAGATGTCCAGTGTCGTGAGGAATGCAGGGGAATGTGTCCTCTCGTTGGCTCAGGAATGCAAGGGGGTGGGGGGGAAAGTAAACGGAGAAAAAGAAAGAAGGAATGAAAGGAAGAAAGACAGACAGAAGCCTGCTGAGGAATAAAAGAAAGGTACAAGAAAGGAGCACTTGGCAATTTGGAAAGGAAAAAATAGAGAGTTTGGCATGTAAATGATAAATCAAGAGTGTGGACTTTTTCCTCAACTCTAAATTAAATTTGAAAGACTGGAAACTCTGCACACACATCAAACACACTTTAGAGACAACTAAACCCTACCCGTTCATCCCCTCTTTTTTTCACCTCCTTTGATTTTCAAGGAGGGTTTTTGTTTTCACTCTGCGAATTTGACGCTAAAATGAAATAGGGAAACACTGTTAGATGTTGGTTTAACCTCGAGGGTTGGGGATTTAGCCTGAAACAACACAGAGGTCTTCTCAGGATGAGGAAGTTGTGGCTCAGCTCCGTGTTTAAAACCCAAATCGCTATCAGCTGGATGAGGAAATGAGTGATGTATTAAAACTGTCACACCCTATGCGGCTCTTTGTTGTTGTTAAGAAGGGAGATAAAAAATACCTGGATACACAACACACATTTAATTACACATCCTGGCTGTGGTATATGTTACATATTGCAAAATGTTGTGCGTTCAAAGAGCTCGATGAATCATATGACGGCTCCTTTTCATACTATCTCTGGATGGATTGGGTTATTTTATCATCAAACGACATTCAGACTACTTTAATACTAAATATTAAACATTAGTGTTTTGATAAACATAAGAAAATCTACTATTTTTTTTGTCACTTGTCAATTGTAGCATTGTTTGTTCATTATTGTACTATATCAAAAGTAGCTTACCTTTTCTATAGTTTGTATATATTAATGTAGCTTTTTGTTAGTTTTATGCTAATGGTTTAACACTGTCAAATAGAATGAATGATTTTCACCCATCTGTCATTTCAGATAAAATCTACACTCGAACTGGCGATATGACTATAATACCAATATTGTTTATAGCCACCGGTTTTCCAGGTTGCATGATACTAAACTACATAACCAAAGTAAACACAAGCTATAAAAAGCGATTTGAATTTTATCGGATTAAAACATTTCATAAATTAAGGTTGCTCTATACCAATAAAACTAGAAAGACAACTTTTATATAATGTGAACATTTCATTGTTTATGTGCTCCTGCTGTTTTGTAATAAACCGTTTTTGCTTTTGCCAAAACAAATCATCGTTCCCCATATCAAGTATTGTGAAGTGATATTTTTGCCATATCGTCCAGCCCTAATCTGCACTGTGCTAGAAATCATCCATCTGTGAACTTTTGCTCTTGATGTTTTTTTTAACTCTAATATTCAGAAATGTTACTGAATTTAATTTGTTTCTCAGTAAAGATACGTTTGACAATATAAAAAAACCAAACTGTCTTGTGTTTCTGTTGTGTGTGTGTGTGTGTGTGAGGGAGAGAGACATAATAAGCGGTCAGATTCTTCCAGGTGTCCATCATATCCTGTTGTGGTGACTCACTGACTCTGGGGCTTAACACTCCCTAATTTAACACATCTGACTGAACAAGCCCTTCAGGAATGTTGATTTGGTCTTTTAAAAAGAATAACTCCGAGCAAAATGCTCAAGTCATGTCTAGTTAGTGTTCTTGCTGGAAAGTTTTTTCCAAATACGGCACGGTGGTGTAAGTGGTTAGCACGGTTGCCTCACAGCAAGAAGGTCCTGGGTTCAAGCCCAGCAGCTGGCGAGGGCCTTTCTGTGTGGAGAGCATGTTCTCCCTGCGTGCTCCGGTTTCCCCCACAGTCCAAAGACATGTGGTTAGGTTAATATGGGATGGCCTTGGGCTGAAGTGCCCTTGAGCGAGGCACCTAACTCCCAACTGCTCCCCGGGTGCTGTTAGCATGGCTGCCCACTGCTCTGGGTGTGTGTGTGTGCTTATTGCTCACATGTATGTGTTCACTGCTTCAGATGGGTTAAATGCAGAGAGGAATTTCACAAACGTGTGATGAATAAAGTTGTTGTTGTTCTCCAACTAGAGTGCTAGGAAAGGATTTGAAAACACATTTAAACGATCGTACACAAAGGTGTATTCAGTGACAGCTATAACTGTGTTCCTGTTTATAAAGGAAAATGGCCAGGGATAAAGGTTTGTGCAGAGGTGCCAATATTTACAGTTTAGCCATAGCATTTGACCAGTGGAGTGGCAACAGTACCAGCAGTATGTATTATGTAAGGATGCTGATCAATGAAAAGTAATCAATGACTGGGTGGTATGATGAAGTGGAGTTACTGTTACCCCAACCAAAGTTGATTATTTTTCTTCTAATACTTCTGCTATTTGCTAACAATTACAATTTTGTTTATTAAAGGATATTACATTACATTAATGGTATTTAGCAGACATGCTTATCCAGAGTGACATACAACATACCCAGAGCAGCCTGGGGGTGAGGTGCCTTGCTCAAGGCCACTTCAGCTATTCCTGCTGGTCCAGGGAATGGAACCAGTGACCTTTTGGTCCCAAAGCTGCTTCTCTAACTATTAGGCCGTGGTTTCCCAACATGGATGACATGTTGTACTGTTTAGTTAGTTCCTAGCCTCATTTACATTATCGCAGCTTAAAACAGTTGTTCCCTCAGCAGCCTCTCTTTTCTCTCTCCTTTCTTTCTTGAAATTATTAAGAATGCTGTTTCTCATGTTACCAAGAAACCACAAAGTCATCAAAAAGCTTAAAATTAAAGCTTTCCCTCTGAATGTTACAAAGTATTGACAATGGAGACTCCTTCCATAAATATTAAATAAACATCTTGCACACTTTTTAAAAAAAAATAAAAAAATTGTTTATGTGGAGCAGCTGCCATACATGACACCAAGTTGTTACCTTAGAAATAACGTATAAGAATGGGAGCATTAATATAAACCTGTGATGTGCAGCTGCACTACTGTCAGAGCTGCTGTTATAGAAAATTAATCAACACCTTCTGACCAATAATCAGAATCCGGAGTTCAACAGCTCTGTGCTATAAAGATTGTTATTCAGTCCCGAGCACAGTGCTGCCTGTCATGTGATTCACCGACTGGGGAGCTGAAGACTCCTGCCAGCTGTGGTGTGGTTGACACATTTATTGCTTCAGGGCTGAAGGTGTGCTGCATGGTTCTTAAATCACTCAGCAAGATGATGAGCAGGTCATTAAAAAAACCAAGCCGGCATCCAGGATTAAAAAAAATAAATGCCACTTAGATTTACTCCAACTGAAATTAAATCTAAAACAATGTACAGATTGAATAAGGGCAGGTTTATAAACATCACATACTCTTCAGAACCACAGCAACAGAGTGGTTGGCCTCATGCCCAGCACAAGTCCCATGAGAAGATAGATAGATAGAGAGAGAGAGAGAGAGAGAGTGTGTGTGTGTGTGTGTGTGTGTGTGTGTGTGAGTGAGTGAGTGTGTGTGTGTGTGTATACACCACTGAGGAGAAGAGGGTAGAAAGGTTAGGAGAGACGCCAGATGGAAAACCTGCCCAAAAAGAGCTGGGTGCTCTCTCATGGGACAAACAATGCTGACTGTTGGAACTGAAAGAAATGTCATTTTAAAATATTTCATTATTTTGGAGGTTTACTGTAACTTTACTGTGAGTGAAAAGATTCAGAAATCCATGCAGCATTGAATTTCAAGAGCAGCTGCACAGTAAAATATTCACAGCCAGTTTTTATTTTATTTTTATTTTATAAATACAGCTATGGAAATAATTAAGAGACCATTTTAATGGCGGTGTTAATTTTTTCCACTGCTGTATTTTTTGGAGAAGGCTTGAGATTTGGATGTTTATGACTTAATAATTAAATTGTAATAAAATAAATTTAATCAACATCAACGACTTTTGGGCCAAAATTTTACAACTGGAGTCTGTAACACACACACACACACACACACACACACACACACACACACACACACACACACACACAGTATCCAAACAGGCATGAGATGAAACATCTTCCTCTCATGGGGTTCCAAGTGTGTGCATGTGTGTGTGTAAAAAGAGGTGGCTGCTGAAAAGCTCCATTGTCATGCAAAATGAGAAACGGAAAAGAAATCAAGCAGATTCTGCTGGCAACACAATTACAGCGGTGAACATAAATAGCTGTTTGAAGCCTGGCAAAAAGCAGAAAAGAGACAAAAACACAGGGGGGGGGGGGAGGAGGGGGCGTCTGGTTGGTTAACGTTTTCTGTGCAGAAAAGGAGCAGTGAGGTGGAAAGTGGTCTACTGCTCCTTCAACACAACAAAGTCCTAAATTATAGCGGATTAACCTCCTCTCCTTTCTTCCCGGCCACAGATGTAAGAAAAGAAAAAAGAAAGAAAGGGGAAAAATGCAGTGTGAATTAAAATTTATGGCTTTATTAGTATTTGAGTAATTTCATAACATTGTATCATACTGTTGTAGGAAAATAATCAGTCATGGGTTGGTATGAAGCTGAATTGTTGTTACCACCCCAAAGTTGATTATTCTTCTCTAACCGCACATCCTGAAGTGTTTTATTCCTCTTATACCACAGCAAGTTTCAAACACTAACAACGTTAAAGAATGACACTTTGAATTTTATATATATATATATATATATATATATATATATATATACACACACACACACATACACACACACACTGTATATACACACACAGTGCCTTGCAAAAGTATTCATACCCCTTGAACTTTTTCACATTTTTCCACCATTACAACCACGAACTTAAAAGTTTTTTATCGAGATTTTACATGATAGACCAACACAGAGTAGCACATAATTGTGAAGTGAAACAAAAATGGTAAATGGTCTTCAAAATTTTAAACAAATAAAAATCTGAAAAACGTGGTGTGTATTAGTATTCAGCCCCCCTGCGTCAATGGTTTGTAGAGCCACCTTTTGCTGCAATTACAGCTGCAAGTCTTTTGTGGTATGTCTCTACCAGCTTTGCACATCTAGACACTGAAATTTTTGCCCATTCTTCTTTGCAAAAAAGCTCAAGCTCAGCCAGATTGGATGGAGAGTGTCTGTGAACAGCAATTTTCAAGTCTTGCCACAGATGCTCAATGGGATTTAGGTCTGAACTTCGACTGGGCCATTCTAACACATGAATATTCTTTGATCTAAACCATTCCATTGTAGCTCTGGCTATATGTTTAGGGTCACTGTCTTGCTGGAAGGTGAATCTCCTTCCCAGTCTCAAGTCTTTTGCAGCCTCCAACAGGTTTTCTTCCAGGATTGCGCTGTATTTAGCTCCATGCATCTTCCCATCAACTCTGACCAGCTTCCCTGTCCCTGCTGAAGAAAAGCATCCCCATAGCATGATGCTGCCACCACCATGTTTCACAGAGGGGATGGTGTGTGCAGGGTGATGAGCAGTGTTAGTTTTCCGCCACACAGCGCTTTGCATTTAGGCCAAAAAGTTCAACTTTGGTCTCATCTGACCAAAGCACCTTCTTCCACATGTTTGCTGTGTCCCCTACATGGCTTCTTATGCCTGTCTTTCAACAATGGCTTTCTTCTTGCCACTCTTCCAAAAAGGCCAGATTTGTGGAGTGTACGACTTATAGTTGTCCTGTGCACAGATTCTCCCACCTGAGCTGTGGATTTCTGCAGCTCCTCCAGAGTGATCATGGGCCTCTTGGCTGCTTCTCTGACCAGTGCTCTCCTTGCTCGCTCTGTCAGTTTAGGTGGACGGCCATGTCTTGGTGGGTTTACAGTTGTGCCATACTTTTTCCATTTTTGAATGATGGATTGAACAGTGCTTCTTGAGATGTTCAGAGCTTGGGGTATTTTTTTATAACCTAACCCTGCTTTAAACTTCTCCAGAACTTTATCCCTGACCTGTCTGGTGAGTTCTTTGGTCTTCATGATGCTGTTTGTTCTTCAGTGTTCTCTAACAAACCACTGAGGCCTTCACAGAACAAGTGTATTTATCTCATCTCGTCTTCTTCCGCTTATCCAGGACCGGGACGCGGAGGCAGCAGTCTAAGCATGGAAGCCCAAACTTCCCTTTCCCCAGACACCTCAGCCAGCTCCTCGGGAAGAACACTGAGGCGTTCCCAGGCCAGCCGAGAGACATAGTCCCTCCAGCGTGTCCTGGGTCTTCCCCGGGGCCTCTTCCCGGGGAGACATGCCTGGAACACCTCCCCAGGGAGGCGTCCAGGAAGCATCCGAAAAAGATGCCCGAGCCACCTCAGCTGATTCCTCTCGATGTGGAGGAGCAGCGGCTCTACTCTGAGCCCCTCCCGAGTGACTGTGCTTCTCACCCTATCTCTAAGGGAGCGCCCAGCCACCCTGCGAAGGAAACTCATTTCGGCCGCTTGTATCTGTGATCTTGTTCTTTCAGTCATTACCCAAAGCTCATGACCATAGGTGAGAGTTGGAACGTAGATCGACTGGTAAATTGAGAGCTTTGCCTTTTGGCTCAGCTCCTCCTTCACCACGACGGACTGGTAAAGCGACCGCATCACTGCGGAGGCTGCACCGATCCGCCTGTCGATCTCACGCTCCATCCTTCCCTCACTCGTGAACAAGATCCCGAGATACTTAAACTCCTCCACTTGAGGCAGGACTTCTCCACCAACCTGGAGAGGGCAAGCCACCCTTTTCCATTCGAGAACCATGGCCTCAGACTTGGAGGTGCTGATTCTCATCCCAGCCGCTTCACACTGGACTGCAAACCGCCCCAGTGCATGCTGAAGGTCCTAGTTTGAAGAAGCCAACAGGACATCATCATCCGCAAAAAGCAGAGATGAAATCCTGTGGTTCCCAAACAGGATTCCTTCCGGCCCCTGGCTGTGCCTAGAAATTCTGTCCATAAAAATTATGAACAGAACCGGTGACAAAGGGCAGCCCTGCCAGAGTCCAACATGCACTGGGAACAGGTCTGACTTACTGCCGGCAATGCGAACCAGACTCCTGCTCCGTTCGTACAGGGACCAGACAGCCCTTAGCAAAGAGCCCCGAACCCCATACTCCCGAAGCACCCCCCACAGAATACCACGGGGGACACGGTCGAATGCCTTCTCCAGATCCACAAAGCACATGTGGACTGGTTGGGCAAACTCCCATGAACCCTCGAGCACCCTATGAAGGGTATAGAGCTGGTCCAGTGTTCCGCGACCAGGACGAAAACCGCATTGTTCCTCCTGGATCCGAGGTTCAACTATTGGTCGAATTCTCCTCTCCAGTACCCTGGAGTAAACCTTCCCTGGGAGGCTGAGAAGTGTGATTCCCCTATAATTGGAGCACACTCTCCGGTCCCCTTTCTTAAAAAAAGGGACCACCACCCCAGTCTGCCACTCCAGAGGCACTGTCCCCAACCGCCACGCGATGTTGCAGAGGCATGTCAACCAAGACAGCCCCACAACATCCAGAGACTTGAGATACTCAGGGCGGATCTCATCCACCCCCGGTGCCTTGCCACCGAGGAGCTTGCAAACCACCTCAGTGACTTCGGCTTGGGTAATGGACGAGTCCACCTCTGAGTCATCAGCCTCAGTCTCCTCAGTGGAAGACATGATGGTGGGATTGAGGAGATCCTCAAAGTATTCCTTCCACCGCCCAACAATGTCCCCAGTCGAGGTCAACAGCTCCCCACCCGCACTGTAAACAGTGTTGGCAGAGTACTGCTTCCCCCTCCTGAGGCGCCGGACGGTTTGCCAGAATTTCTTCGAGGCCGACCGATAGTCCTTCTCCATGACCTCCCCGAACTCCTCCCAGTTCCGAGTTTTTACCTCCGCAACTGCCCGAGCTGCAGCACGCCTGGCCTGCCGATACCCGTCAGCTGCCTCAGGAGTCCCGGAGGTCAACATGGCCTGATAGGACTCCTTCTTCAGCTTGACGGCATCCCTTACTTCCGGTGTCCACCACCGGGTTCGGGGATTGCCGCCACGACAGGCACCGGAGACCTTGCGGGCACAGCTCCGAACAGCTGCGTCCACAATGGAGGTAGAGAACATGGTCCACTCAGACTCAATGTCCCCCGCCTCCCTTGGAAGCTGGGAAAAGCTCTCCCAGAGGTGGGAGTTAAAGACCTCCCCAACAGAGTGCTCTGCCAGACGTTCCCAGCAGACCCTCACCATACGTTTGGGCCTGCCAGGTCTGTCCAGCTTCCTCCTCCGCCAGCGGATCCAACTCACCACCAGGTGGTGATCAGTTGACAGCTCAGCCCCTCTCTTCACCCGAGTGTCCAAGACATAGGGCCGGAGATCAGATGAAACGACTACAAAGTCGATCATCGACCTCCGACCTAAGGTGTCCTGGTGCCACGTGCACTTATGGACACCCCTATGCTCGAACATGGTGGTCATTATGGACAAACCGTGACTAGCACAGAAGTCCAATAACAAAACACTACTCGGGTTCAGATCGGGGAGGCCGTTCCTCCCAACCACGCCCCTCCAGGTGTCACTGTTGTCGCCCACGTGAGCACTGAAGTCCCCCAGTAGCACAATGGAGTCCCCAGTCTGAGCACCCCTCAGTACCTCTCCCAGGGACTCCAAGAAGGCCAGATACTCTATACTGCTATTTGGCCCGTAGGCACAAACAACAGCAAGAGCCCTCTCCCCAATCCGAAGGCACAGAGAGGCGACCCTCTCGTTCACTGGGATAAACTCCAACACATGGCGGCTGAGCTGGGGAGCTATAAGCAAGCCCACACCAGCCCGCCGCCGCTCACCACGGGCGACTCCAGAGAAGTGGAAAGTCCAGCCCCTCTTGAGGAGCTGGGTTCCAGAGCCCAAGCTGTGCATGGAGGTGAGCCCGACTATCTCTAGCCGGTACCTCTCAACCTCCCGCACAAGCTCAGGCTCTTCCCCCCCAGCGAAGTGACATTCCATGTCCCAACAGCCAGCCGCTGTGTCCGGGGATCAGGTCGTCGAGGCCCCTGCCTTCGACTGCCACCCAATCCACACTGCACCAATCCCCTACTGCTACCTCTGTGGGTGGTGAACCCACAGGAGGTCGGGCCCACGTCACCTCTTCGGGCTGAGCCCGGCCGGGCCCCATGGGCAAAGGCCCGGCCACCAAGCACTCGCATACGAGCCCCAACCCCAGGCCTGGCTCCAGGGTGGGGCCCCGGCTGCGTCATACCGGGCGACGTCACGGTCCTTGATTTTTTCTCCATAGGGGTTTTTGGTGAACTGCTCTTGGTCTGGCCTGTCACCTAGGACCTGTCTGCCTTGGGAAACCCTGACAGGGGCATAATGCCCCCGACAACATAGCTCCTAGGATCATTCAAGCACACAAACCCCTCCACCACAATAAGGTAGCAGTTCTAGGAGGGGAAGTGTATTTATGCTGAGAGTAAATTACACACAGTAGGACACTAACTAATTAGATGACTTCTGAAGGCAATTGATTGCACTGGATTGTATTGAGAGGTATCAGAGTACAGGGGGCTGAATACTAATGCACGCCACATTTTTCAGATTTTTATTTGTTTAAAATTTAGAAGACCATTTATCATTTTCGTTTCACTTCACAATTATGTGCTACTCTGTGTTGGTCTATCACATAATCTCAATAAAAAACTTTTAAGTTCGTGGTTGTAAGGTGGAAAAATGTGAAAGTTCAAGGGGTATGAATACTTTTGCAAGGCACTGTATATAAACAGAAAAAAAAAGTTTGTATCTGAGTAGCATATTACATAAGAGCCCACTTTTCAGATTAAAAAAGAAAACACAATGAAGGCTACTGGGTTTTGTTGCAGAATGAAGAAGCGAGTGTGACAGTCAAAGTGTCCAGTAGAACTGTGGCTGGTTCTGTAAGATGCTCAGTAAAACCAACAGCTCATTTCCTTATAAAACTGCACTCACTGGACCCGAGACTACTGTTTTTATTTTTATTATTTATTTTTAAGGAAAGGGTTGTCTCATACCAAATATTGATTTTGTTTAATTTATTATGGTTTACTGCCATTTATAGGTTTTTTTTTAAATGTTGAAACATTTCATTTCATTATTTTTTAAGCCATTTTTGGTCTACAGCATTTCTTTACATGCGCCTAAAGCTTTTGTACAGCACTGTATGTATATAAGACCAAAAAGCACAGCTCATCTTGTTACCAAGAAACTTCAAAGTATAAACTCCTATCTCCTGAAGCTGTCTGTAGGGGGGAAAAAGTTACAGCTTTACCTCTGTTACAAAGCTCTCTAATCCATTTATGTGGAGCATCCATCATACAATTTGTGTGAACTGTTGCTATGGAAACAATAATATATTAAAATGAGTGCATTCATATCCATCCATCCATCCATCCATCCATCCATCCATCCATCCATCCATAACCACTTGTCCTGTACAGGGTCACGGGCAAGCTGGAGCCTATCCCAGCTGATTATGGGCGAGAGGTGGGGTACACCCTGGACAAGTCGCCAGGTCATCGCAGGGCTGACACATAGACACAAACAACCATTCACACTCACATTCACACCTACAGTCAATTCAGAGCCACCAATTAGCCTAACCTGCATGTTTTTGGACTGTGGGGGAAACCGGAGCACCCAGAGGAAACCCATGCAGACACCAAATCTGTCCCTTTGAGTTACATGTCGGTCCTGGAATCGAGATGCTGACCTCTTCTGCTCCTCGGACCTGCCTGATCCATCCTGGTGCCCTGTGTCTGGTTGGAGTCTCATCGCATCGCTCCTGTGGAGCCCGGCCCCATGTGGACAGTTGGGGGTCGCGCCTGGATGATGCTCTGGACTCTTGCAGTGGTGCTTTTGTGGCTGGGGACTGCAGTTGACTTGCTGACTTTAGGACTGCAGTTGTCGTGAATGGTTTTGCGCTCGGGTTTCCGTTGGTGTGGGTTTATAGCATCAACGAAGCTGACTTTGTTAGGACTGTTAATGTTATAGTCATGTTGTCTGTTGTTGCCTGGATGAGGATGGGTTCCCTTTTGAGTCTAGTTCCTCTCGAGGTTTCTTCCTCGTGTCGTCTGGGGGAGTTTTTCCTTGCCACCGTCACCACAGGCTTGCTCATTGGGGATAGATTAGGGATAAAATTAGCTCATATTTTAAGTCGTTCAAATTCTGTAAAGCTGCTTTGCGACAATGTTTATTGTTAAAAGTGCTATACAAATAAACTTGACTTGACCATGCAAAATCCACACAGAAAGACCCCCATCGGCCACTGGGCTCGAACCCAGGACCTTCTTGCTGTGAGGTGACAGTGCTAACCACTACACCACCGTGTCACCATGCATTCATATAAACCTCTGATTTTCAGCACTTCTGTAAAAGTTTATAGAAAATTCAACAATTTTGGAACAATCGGAATCCAGAATTGAAGAGCACTGTGAGGTTATTATTTTGAAAATGGCTATTAGTTGGGGGAAGCCTGAGAATTGTGGGATTTCCTTCAGCTCTAAATTTACCTAAAAACATGCATTAAAAAAAAGACACCCGTCCTCATGCTGCCTATAACAATACTGTGCATGTTAAAAATCACAATATATTGTCTAAACAATTTGCAGCGCATGTCTATTGGGTAGTTTTACCGTGAGTGTCACTCTTCGTGATCTTGCACTTGAATTTTTATTTAATTTGTGCATGCTAGTGAAGCTTAATGGCCATTTAGTTTGCGTCTGTAGCCAAAAAATTTTATCAGCAAAGATAATCTATACTGTACTGTGTCTTGGCATGATGAATAAAAAGTGCTGATTACTGAGAGTTAATGATAAGTGAGCAAAATAAAGAAGCTGCTGAGTAAAGTCAGCCACAAAACCCTTTTTTGTGCAATAGGTAAGGAATAAAACACTGTGTTGTGCAGTTACAGGAAAATAATCAATTATGGGTTGATCTGATAAAGCGGATTTACTGTTATCACAACAAAGATTGACTGTTTTCCTATAACAGCACATTCTGAAGTGTTTTATTCCACTTATACATGATTCCTCTTTGTGGTTGTGTCTTTGCACACAGTCCTGAAGCAGAATACTGTTTATTCTTTCACACATGACATTCTCCCGATCTAACACACTCCAAACCAGGCCCAATAACTGTACATCGGTATCACAGCAGAGAAATAAGGACATTCTGTCCTAAGTGCTCACCACATCAGCCGCCTTCATCTCGTCTATTTGTAGAGAAGTGTGCGGTTCCACCTGAGGAATGTGTACACAGGAGCTGATTTACACAAAACAGTTTCCCAAACAAGGCATTCAACATATCTGGAAGGATCTGGGGATGGGGGGAGCCAATATTTGTACACACAGTCTGTTTCTTCATGACCACAGATGGCCCTGAAGACTCCCTGTATGCTTTCGGCTATCGAAGGTGAGCTTGTTGTGTCTAGGGACATGACTGTAATTACATATGAGGACACTTAGACCTCAGTAGTTTCACAATGTGTGTGTGTGTGTGTGTGTGTGTGTGTGTGTGTGTTTTAATTGTACATTGAAAAAGTGACATGTACTGATAATGCAGTGGCAGAAAGTAGTCCATCTTGTCTATATTGCATAGAAAAAAAGAAACTTTCAATTCCATGCCCACCAATCAGCAGTCTCTGATTACCTCAGAGAAACTGAGGAAGTTATTATAAATTATGGCCCTTTTCCACTACCCTTTTTCAGCTCACTTCAGCTCGCTTCAGCTCACTTCAGCCCGACACGGCTCGCGTTTCGACTATCCAAAAACAGCACGACTCAGCTCGCTTCAGCCCTGCTCAGCCCCCAAAACTCGCACCGTTTTGGAGTGGGGCTGAAGCGAGCCAAACCGAGCTGAGTGAGGCTAGGGGCGTCAGCAGACACTCCCCTGTGCACTGATTGGTGAGGAGGAGTGTCCTCACATGCCCACACACGCCCCGCGAGCACACTGGGATCTGTAAACACCGTAAACCCGGAAGAAGGAGAATTACGAATTACAAGAATTATGAAGCCTTATGCGCCTCGCCTCATCTATACGCTCTTGCCAGTATCTGTTGGCGTTGTCGGTGACAACAAGCCACAGCACCAAGACCAGCAACACTAACGACTCCATGTTTATTGTTTACTATCCGGGTTGTGAGACTACCGCTTAAAAGCTCACTGATGTCACTGTTTGTGCTGCCTAACGACATCACCTGACGCCCACCCACTTTCGCGAACTCCACCCAATGTGTCCACCCACTTCCAGCCAGCACGGTTCAGCGCGGTTGTAGTCGAAATGCAACTCCAACAGCCCCACTCAGCTCGACTCAGCACGGCACGGCTCAGCCGCGTTGGTAGTGGAAAAGCGGCATTAGTTACTGTCAATTATAGAACTGACACATATATCAAGTTTATTTTTATAGCGATTTTAACAATAGACATTGTCGCAAAGCAGCTTTACAGAAGTTTAGTGACTTTAAACATGAACTAATTTTATCCCTAATCTATCCCCAATGAGCAAGCCTGTGGCGATGGTGGCAAGGAAAAACTCCCTTAGACGACATGAAAAAGAAACCTCGAGAGGAACCAGACTCAAAAGAGAACCCATCCTCATCTGGGTGATAACAGATAGCGTGATTATAACATTTTAACAGTTTTAACATGAAGTCTGTTTTGTTGAAGTTATAAACTGCTCATTGATGGAAACTTCAAGGAGATACGCAGAACCTTTATTTTTAAATAAATTTCTGAGTGGATAGTATCTCTATCCCTGATTCTTGCATGCTGCATAAATGGGAATATCCATCCATCCATTATCTGTAGCTGCTTATCCTGTCCTACAGGGTCGCAGGCAAGCTGGAGCCTATCCCAGCTGACTATGGACAAGAGGCAGGGTACACCCTGGACAAGTCGCCAGGTCATCGCAGGGCTGACACATAGACAACCATTCACACCTTCGGTCAATTTAGAGCCACCAATTAGCCTAACCTGCATGTCTTTGGGGGAAACCAGAGCACCCAGAGGAAACCCATGCAGAACATGCAAACTCCACACAGAAAGGCCCTCACCGGCCTCAAACCCAGGACCTTCTTGCTGTGAGGCAACAGTGCTAACCACTACACCACCGTGCCGCCCTAAATGGGAATAAAAAATATATATTTTTGAGAGTTAAAATCGACCACAAAGTTAGCATTCAAGCTGCCCCGCTGAGCCAGCCAGCCCTGAGCGCGTGACGTCACAGCGGTAACCAGTTTTATGGCAGAGGCCTTTGACAGCTATAGACCAAAGCCAGACTCGGCAGGCGAGAGTGGTTGCGATGGCTTTTTCATTCAGATTTATTGGAGATTCTTCAGTTTCCTCAGATAGTAATACATCTGACTGTGATAGTCCTGAAATTGGAGTGTGTGTACATGCTACTGCTAAACACATAGAACTGTATCAGTTTGAACCATTGGAAAGTGAATCTGATAGTAACACGTTGGCCACGGAGGCCCCCACCTTACGAAATAAAGCCAGAGAACAAAGCCGTCTAGAGAACTGGACAGAATTGAACTGACAGTCTCGTGTGACTCTCATTAAAACAGGATAGGTGTTATAACTTATGCAACATAAGCGGCTGTACTTTGAGGAGGCTGAGGAAGTTTGGAATGTTGCCCAAGATCCTCAGCAACTTCTACAGCTGCGCGATTGAGAGCATCCTGACCAGCTGCATCACTGCGTGGTACGACAACACTACAGCTATGGACCGCAAATGCCTGGAGAGGGTGGTGAAGACTGCTGAGAGGATCACCAGAACTCCAGTGCCCTCTCTGCAGAGCATCTACCACCGCAGAGTCCACAGAAGAGCTGCCTCCATTCTCAAGGACCCCACCCACCCCCAGCACGGACTGTTCGCACTTCTACCCTCAGGCCGGAGGTACAGAAGTGTGAAATGTAAGACTGTCAGATTAAAGAGCTTTCTTTCCCACTGCCATTAGACTCCTGAACAGCTGACAGGAGTCTATAACCATGGACTACCTCCTTGTGAATTGTCCTTGACTGTTTACATTCGTGCACGTTTGCACACTACTGCCCTTTTTCACTGCTACATTCTATCATTGCCTTATTTTTGTATTATACTGCCTATTTTACACTATTTTACCTTTATTTTGTACTATATTACTTTTATTTTGTATTATACTGCTTTTACTTTGTATTATTTCTTCCACCTATTTATTGTTGTAATTTGGCATTCATGGTGTACGGCAAACTAAGAATTTACACTAGTGCAGGAGGACATGTTCCTTACTGTGCATATGACAAACACTTTGAATCTTGAATCTTTGAACATACATGTACACGCATACATTTTCATTGATAAACCGTAAAAGGCTAATTAAATAATCAGATGAACTGAGACAATCACATTCTGAAGCAAATTAAATAACCTTATACCGGTAACTTAAACACACAATACAAGTTACATGTATTGATCTAAATGCAGGTAAACAACGAGTGTTGGTGTTTTATATCCAAATGAGAGTCGCAGCTTACCCATCTGTGTTCTCGCTTCTTGAAAGCCAATACTGTGGCCGATTGTTTTGAAACAATCTGACTTTCAGTTCTTCGTTCATTCGCTTCTTCCACCTAAGGGTGAGATATTGCTGCTGAGGCAAGCATATCCAGCGGAGAAATCTGACGACTGGTCCACTCATTCTCCATTTTCTCCATACTGAGTACTCCGCCATTACTGCTCAGCTCACACTCCAGGAGAACTGGTGCAACTGAACTTACTTTCCTTTTCTTGTAGTTTTCTTTTCCTTTAATTGTTGGTACTGCATCCTCTTTCAATACGGGCTTATAGCCAACGCTCCTCAACAGATCAGAGGTCTCGTATGAGTCTTCAGTAAAATGTGCCCGTGAACTTCTTGCAAAACGTTTCCAAGTCTTTGCAGTTTGAACATTCTTGGGCCATGAATGCAGCGTAAATCCACCTTCTGTCGTGTTGCTGCACCCACCAGCAACACATCTACATAACACGGCATTAAATTAGTTCAAAATGGAAGCTCGAAGTTGCAGTCAGATCTGTGTTTTAGTATAGCGGAAATGGCGAGGAGACTGATAGCCTTCCTTCTGTGACATCACAGATGTCAAGGCCATTCACTATATGAATCACTTTAATCGTAAAAATTACTATATTAGATTTATTGCTAACGCTTAAAACTATCCCTGTGTCATTCTTGAGTTCTCAAGGCATTTATAAACAAAAAGTGAGGCCATGGCTCTGTGTATCTCCTTTAAGTGCAAAACTGTTCAAGACAACTGCAGTCCTAAAGTTAACAAGTCAGTTGTAGTCCTCAGCCATAAATGTATTACTGTAAGTGTCCAGAGCGTCTTCCAAGTATGACTTTCAACTGTCCATATGGGGCCGTCCTCAAGTGAGCTGTTAGACACCCACAGACCATTTAATTTGGATCTTGGGAAGAGGGGTTTATAAAAATTGAGTCAAACATTTACATTTAATACAGTTTTATTTGGTAAATAGATGGATGATTTTTTTTACAACTGAGGTGCTATTTTTTCCACTGATATTACATTTGCCAGCCAAAAGTTTGGACACACCTTCTAATTCAATGGTTTTCTTTATTTCCATTAATTAAAAGTCACTTCATGTCTTAAAGTAATGATGGATGTTATTTCTCTTTACTTAGTTAAGCGGTTCTTGACATAATACGGATTACTACAGTTGTGGAATAGGGCTATTTATTGTATTTTTATTATTTACTATTTACTGTTTGATCTCAGACACATTAAGAAGGCAATAAATTGCACTAATTAACTTTTGACCAGGCACGCCTGTTAATTGAAAAGCACTCTTTTTTATTAATTAATTTATTTATTCATTTATTTATTAACTCCAATCGCAGCTATGATGGCTGAATTACAGGGTATTGCACAATTAATCATAACAATAAACAATTAAGCATAACAATAATCTAAATACTTGACAGTAAATTCCAGGTGACGACCTCATGAAGCTGGTTAAGATAATGCCAATAATGTACAAAGCGTCATCAAGGTAAATGCTGGCTACTTTGAGGAATCTAAAATATGAAACAGATATTATATATATTTTTTTCACTTTTTTTCTTTACCACATAACTCCATATATGTTCCAGATATTATTTCATAGTTTTGATGTCCATCCATCCATTATCTGTAGCTGCTTATCCTGTCCTACGGGGTCTCGGGCAAGCTGGAGCCTATCCCAGCTGACTACGGGTGAAAGGCTGGGTACACACTGGACAAGTCGCCAGGTCATCACAGGGCTGACACATAGACACAGACAACCATTCACACTCACATTCACACCTACGGTCAATTTAGAGCCACCGATTAGCCTAACCTGCATGTCTTTGGACTGTGGGGGAAACTGGAGCACCCGGAGGAAACCTATGCAGACACGGGGAGAACATGCAAACTCCACACAGAAAGGCCCTCGCCGGCCACGGGGCTTGAACCCAGAACCTTCTTGCTGTGAAAAGTTTGTGCACCCTTACTCATTCATAGATTTTTCTCTATTTTGACTATTTTCCACATTATAGACATCAAACCTGGTGGCACAGAGGTAATGCACGCTGTGAGGCGTAAGTGCTCACCAACTGCACCACCGTGCCGCCAGTTTTGATGTCTACAATGTAGAAAATGGTCAAAATACAGAAAAATCTATGAATGAGTAGAGGTGTACAAACTTTTGACTGGTACTATATGTATGTAAAAACAAACAAACATTTTAAACAAATGTAAAGTCTTCCTCCACAACCCATGTGCATGTTTCAGATAGCTGTGTAATGTCATGCCGCTGCATCTGTGTCTATTTAGTATTCCAAATATTTGGATCTGTATCGGGATTTAAAACAGAAGTGGGTGTGGTCTAAAGCGGAAGGGTTACAGCTTTACCTGTGAGTGTCATAAAGTGCTGACACCAGAGACTCCTTCCGTAAATGTTAAGCATTGATTAATACTGTGTTCAACTAAAGCTGGTCATTCAAAATTTCTGACCTCCAAACACTCTCCACTTCCTCAAATTCCTGTTTGTAAACTCAAGACCGTCTCCTCAACCCCAGAGTTCAGCAAGTGACCTCAAAACAGCATCAACAAAGGAACATTTTTTAAAATGAATTGTACTGTATGTGTTTTAGATTAATCAGCATACAGTCATACTTGCTTGGTAATCTATTAGTGTGGCTTTACGGTTTGCTGAGTTGAGGAGGTAAATATATGTCACATCACAGTCAGCTGGCTAGCTTGTTGCTAACAAGATGGACATGAAGGCGTCCTTTTTTCCAACTTTGTAGCTCATTCAAAGTTCTTGAAAAGAATTTTAAAAAATTACGCAATGCAGGAGGCAGCACGGTGGTGTAGTGGTTAGCACTGTTGCCTCACAGCAAGAAGGTCCGGGTTTGAGCCCTGTGGCCGGCGAGGGCCTTTCTGTGTGGAGTTTGCATGTTCTCCCCGTGTCTGTGTGGGTTTCTTCCGGGTACTCTGGTTTCCCCCACAGTCCAAAGACGTGTGATTTAGGTTAATTGGTGGCTCTAAATTGACCGTAGGTGTGAATGTGAGTGTGAATGGTTGTTTGTCTCTATGTGTCAGCCCTGGCGACTCGTCCAGGGTGTACCCCGCCTCTCGCCCATAGTCAGCTGGGATAGGCTCCAGATTGCCTGTGACCCTGTAGGACAGGATAAGCGGCTACAGATAATGGATGGATGAATACGCAATGCAGGAGTTGCGACCTTCCACTTCCAAAGTAGGTAGAAAGCAGCATAAATCTGTTTCAGTGCTATACCACTTCCTGTTTAATGTGTTACTATTTTGTCATAGAGACAAATCCATGACAAACAAATATGCCTTGTTTTACTAAACTTGGATATGCCTGGGTCCTTTGTGTGGCTTTGGTGTTTGTCTGCATAAAGAAAAAGCATCAAAATATCATTTTACTGCAAATGTACCTTTACATTTCATCATTGTTCCACGAGCTCTGAGTCACCTTAATGTTGTGCTAAACCTCATTATTCCAGAATAAATGACAGAGCTGCTGTTGTGGGCGGTGGATTGTTGTCCCCTGAGAGAAATGGAAAAAATGTTGATTCCACGTGGTCACATGCCAATGATCTTACTCACACACATTCCACACAAGATTTGCATCTCTGAAAATACAATGCACACAAAAAAAATTCCCTTCCTATTCCACATAACGATGGCATTTCTGTCAGGGTGAGTAGGAGCTGTCAGGACGAGAAGAAAACCAGGAACACGTCTCAGTGCTGAGAGGAAGTTTGACATTAATGGCAGTCTGGGTGTGCTGGGTTTGACTCTAATTACAGCAGCTTTGGTCAAAACACATGAAAAGAGAAGTGACATCTGAATTAATAATGGAGTAGACGCGTGCAGCACGTCTCAAGGACTGGCCCTCAAAAGACCGGCTGAGGGTTCCTGGAATAATTAATGCTTGAGAGTCTTTTCATTGTTTATAAAAAAAAAAGAAAGAATGAATGACAATAAATTTATAAAATGCAATAATGTTTGTGTGTCTGTCTTTTTTCATTATAAAAAAACATTTTTTTACATAAAACTTGACAAACTCAGAACACAGTTGTGTTTGTGCATTGAGGTTTTTCTTAAAATAAATTAACTAACAAAGAGACAAATTTAAAAATACATTCGTCCTTCACTACTTTTTCCTTTCAGTAAAAAAAAAAAACCAAACAAATGTAATTTTCATAAAAACACATGACAACAAATTTAAAATACAACAATGCTCTTGGCGGCACGGTGGTTAGCACTGTCGCCTCACAGCAAGAAGGTTCTGGGTTTGAGCCCAGTGGCCAATGAGGACCTTTCTGGTTCTCTCTATGTCGGTGTGGGTTTCCTCCGGGTGCTCCGGTTTCCCCCACAGTCCAAAGACATGCAGATTAGGTTAACTGAAGAAGAAGAAAGAAAGAAGAAACCTTTATTCGTCACATGGACACTTCAAGCACAGTGAAATTCATCCTCTGCATTTAACCCATCTGAAGCAGTGAACACACACACGCGTACACACCCAGAGCAGTGGGCAGCCCAGAGTGCCCGGGGAGCAGTCAGGGGTTGGGTACCTTGCTCAAGGGCACCTCAGCCCAAGGCCGCCCCACGTTAACCTAACTGCATGTCTTTGGACTGTGGGGGAAACCGGAGCACCTGGAGGAAACCCACACAGACACAGAGAGAACATGCAAACTCCGCACAGAAAGGCCCTCGCCGGCCACTGGGTTCGAACCCAGAACCTTCTTGCTGTGAGGCGACCATGCTAACCACTACACCACCGTGCCGCCCACTGCTGGTGACTCTAAATTGACCGTAGGTGTGAATGTGAGTGTGAATGGTTGTCTGTATCTATGTGTCAGCCCTGTGATGACCTGGCGACTTGTCCAGGGTGTACCCCGCCTTTCGTCCGTAGTCAGCTGGGATAGGCTCCAGCTTGCCTGCGACCCTGTAGAACAGGATAAAGCGGCTACAGATAATGGATGGATGGATTGATGGATGGAAATTATCTATTCTCCTTTATTAAGCAGCATAAAGCTCATTAAGGCAAAAATATATTTACAATTTAAGAAGATTCAAGAATTACAGTTTCATATGCACATATGCCCTCATACAACAGTCTCAGCTGCATGCTGTAGTGGAAAATAAAAGAAAAATTCTTAACAATAATATAACTACAGTGGGTTTTTTTTAAAAGAAATTGGTATAATGGATGATAAATATTTAATTGTGGATTTATTTGGTTGTGAATATGTAAAAAATTTTGTCGTCAAAATATTTGAGATCCAATGAGATCCCCATGGAGTTTTTTAAACTGCTAGCTAGTGAAAGAGAAACAAGAAAATAAAGCAAATCATCACATTTAGGATTAATCCACTGGATTGAAGCTTTTAAATCTTTTAAAAATGGGACTGTTTGTTGGATTGCAGCTTCCTGAAATAGAGCTTCTTAGAAACTCTGCAGGAAACAGCAGCAGCTCATAGTTCAACGAAAAAACACGAGTTCATTACCCGCAGTGTTCCAAGATCACTGTTGATATGAATAAACACAGAGAGATGGGTCAACCACAGGAAGAGCAATTAAAACATCTGACCCGTGGACAAATAAATAATAATGAACGTTAATGAATAAAAGACTTTCTCTGGTTTTATGGACAAGTTTGTTTCCATGCAGTCTGATGTGTATAATATAAACTCCTACTGCGACTCGAAAGGAAATTCTGTTCCTCATTATAGAGAAACACTCACATAAAGAGCAGTGGCCTGGAACAAAGGAAGAAAACAAACGCTTAAAAAGGAGAGGGGGGGGGGGGGGGTGATTCACCATATAACCATATGATGTCATTTTTTTTTAATAGACAGACATAGAAAATATAGCTAGCTAGGTAGATAGAAGCAGTCAGGGCCATAAATATTTGGACACTGACAGTCATTGCTGTTTTAGCTGTCTACCACGGTGCATTAAATCTTCTCATTATCTCTAGCCGCTTTATCCTGTTCTACAGGGTCGCAGGCAAGCTGGAGCCTATCCCAGCTGACTACAGGCGAAAGGCGGGGTACACCCTGGACAAGTCGCCAGGTCATTACAGGGCTGACACAGACAACCATTCACACTCACACCTACGGTCAATTTAGAGTCACCAGTTAACCTAACCTGCAGGTCTTTGGACTGTGGGGGAAACCGGAGCACCCGGAGGAAACCCACGCGGACACGGGGAGAACATGCAAACTCTGCACAGAAAGGCCCTCGTTGGCCACGGGGCTCGAACCTGGACCTTCTTGCTGTGAGGCGACAGCGCTAACCACTACACCACCGTGCCACCCCTGCATTAAATCTATAATTAAATAATAAATATGAACTAAAAGTGCAGCTTTTCAGGTGAAAATTGGATAAAGGATGTAGGAATTACTTTTTTTTTGTACATTTTTGTCCTCCTTTTCCCTTTTTAAGGGCCAAAAAATAATTGGACAAACTAACAATCATAAATTGTCTTTTTTTTATTTGTCGCAAATCCTTTATAGTCAAAGACTGCCAGAAGTTTGGAACCCATCTGTTCATCTGCACTCTGACATGCCGTCCAACAAGTTTTGATGCATCTGAGCAGATAACATTGATAATAGATATTATTCTATTCACATTCCCTGCATATGAGCAATCGTGTGCTCTGATTGGCTACTCTACAACTACGCTATCAGCTCATATACTGTGAGTAGAGAAAAACAAAATGGCGGCACGTGTTGCTGAACCAACCGAGGACGAAATAAAAACTCTACTCGAAAACAAACCCCCCCCAAAATACAAAAAAGGAACAAAATATGGAATAAAAGTGTTTGATGGTAATAATATAACTTTTTTGTATTTTTCAATAATTATTTTAATCACATTTTTCACAAATTGCTACTGTCATTTTGCCGGTTTGTTTACATTCTAAGCACAAATTATTTTGTCAGACATTTCGTATAAAGTTTTCATTTCTCAAATTTGCAAAAAATAAAAAATGCTCCATTTCTCAAAATTCAGTGAATACGGATAGAATAAAACAGTTATTCCACTCAATCTTGTCGTACATGGCTTATAGCTGACTCGGCACTACGCGCCTTGTCGGCTATCGGCTCATGTACAACTCGATTTCGTGGAATAACTTAAATATGCATGTCATAAATAATCTTACTGCTTTAGTCAGCAGCCACATCAAATAGATACATTAGCAGCCATACACATACCCACGCCCTTAGATGAGGTGGTGTGCTTCAGCTCATGAGCAGCTCCTTTCCTTTTCCTTACTCTTCTCTTTCTTCTGGTACACAATGATCATCTCATCTGTCTATAGGATTTTGTTCCAGAATTGTACAGCTGTGTTTTGAAAGATATTTATAAATTTTGCTGTAAATCTCCTCACTTTAAAGTCTGCACTTTGAGCTCATGTTCATTATTTAGCTTAAACTCAAATACACTAACAGACAGCTAATGCTGTCCAAATAGTTATGGACCTGCCTGCAAACATATTTCATTTCTCATTTTAAAACCGCTATTTATTAATGAATGTCATTTTTTCCCCATTATCATCAGTTACAGGTAGTGGTGTGGAATGTCTCCTGAATAAGTTAGTTCCCATTCTCACAGGTGAAGTGTCCTTCCTTCAGCAGCCGGTCATGTTACTGGGAAACCAAAAAAAAAAAAAAGTCCACTGTCCTGAAGACGCTGGGAAATTTTAAGTTACAGCTCTAATTCTGACCGTTAACGCTGACACTGGAGACTCCTTCAGTAAATGTTCAATTAAAAAACATTTACAAATTTGGCTAGCTTTATCATTTTTCAAGCACTCCATCAGTGGGAACATTATGGTGAGAACATTTCTTTAGTCTCCTTCAGGAGAAAACATGTGAGCTGCGTGTTATCAGTGTGAGAACGTCACTGATACAGAACAACTCACCAGTGTGTTCTTATCACAATCATATCACACATACTCCATCTGTCCATAAACCATGCTTATACAGCTGACCCAGCATAGCTCCTGATGTGGTTACCATGGAAACACACACACACACGTTTACATCACTTCCTCCTGGACAAAGCAGTACAGTTACTGTGTTGTGCAATCTGATTAAAAGGTTCAGTGTGTGTTTGTGTGTGTGGAGAGAGAGAGAGAGAATATGTTTGACGAATGTAAAGCAAGCGGGTAGACACATGCAGAGAGACAGGTAAAGCAGTGGTGGGGAGATAGGCAGGTAGACTGACAGACAGATAAACAGATGGACAAGTACAGACAGAAAGACACATTGATAGACAAGTGGATAGACAGACAGGCAGGCAGAAACATAAAAAGGTGGATACAGTGGTGCTTGAAAGTTTGTGAACCCTTTAGAATTTTCTATATTTCTGCATAAATATGTCCTAAAACATCATCAGATTTTCACACAAGTCCTAAAAGTAGATAAAGAGAACCCAGTTAAACAAATGAGATGAAAATATTATACTTGGTCATTTATTTATTGAGGAAAATGATCCAATATTACATATCTGTGAGTGGCAAAAGTATGTGAACCTCAAGGATTAGCAGTTAATTTGAAGGTGAAATTAGAGTCAGGTGTTTTCAATCAATGGGATGACAATCAGGTGTGAGTGGGCACCCTGTTTTATTTAAAGAACAGGGATCTATCAAAGTCTGAGCTTCACAACACGTTTGTGGAAGTGTATCATGGCACGAACAAAGGAGATTTCTGAGAACCTCAGAAAAAGCGTTGTTGATGCTCATCAAGCTGGCAAAGGTTACAAAACCATCTCTAAAGAGTTTGGACTCCACCAATCCACAGTCAGATTGTGTACAAATGGAGGAAATTCAAGACCATTGTTACCCTCCCCAGGAGTGGTCGACCAACAAAGATCACTCCAAGAGCAAGGCGTGTAATAGTCGGCGAGGTCACAAAGGACCCCAGGGTAACTTCTAAGCAACTGAAGGCCTCTCTCACATTGGCTAATGTTAATGTTCATGAGTCCACCATCAGAACACTGAACAACAATGGTGTGCATGGCGGGGTTGCAAGGAGAAAGCCACTGCTCTCCAAAAAGGACATTGCTGCTCGTCTGCAGTTTGCTAAAGATCACGTGGACAAGACAGAAGGCTTTTGGAAAAATGTTTTGTGGACAGATGAGACCAAAATAAAACTTTTTGGTTTAAATGAGAAGCGTCATGTTTGGAGAAAGGAAAACACTGCATTCCAGCATAAGAACCTTATCCCATCTGTGAAACATGGTGGTGGTAGTATCATGGTTTGGGCCTGTTTTGCTGCATCTGGGCCAGGACAGCTTGCCATCATTGATGGAACAATGAATTCTGAATTATACCAGTGAATTCTAAAGGAAAATGTCAGGACATCTGTCCATGAACTGAATCTCAAGAGAAGGTGGGTCATGCAGCAAGACAATGACCCTAAGCACACAAGTCATTCTACCAAAGAATGGTTAAAGAAGAATAAAGTTAATGTTTTGGAATGGCCAAGTCAAAGTCCTGACCTTAATCCAATCAAAATGTTGTGGAAGGACCTGAAGCGAGCAGTTCATGTGAGGAAACCCACCAACATCCCAGAGTTGAAGCTGTTCTGTACGGAGGAATGGGCTAAAATTCCTCCAAGCTGGTGTGCAGGACTGATCAACAGTTACCGGAAACATTTAGTTGCAGTTATTGCTGCACAAGGGGGTCACACAAGATACTGAAAGCAAAGGTTCACATACTTTTGCCACTCACAGATATGCAATATTGGATCATTTTCCTCAATAAATAAATGACCAAGTATAATATTGTTTCATTTGTTTAGCTGGCTTCTCTTTATCTACAAACTTTCAAGCACCACTGTAGATTAGATTCAACTTTGTCATTGCACATGTCACAGGTACAAGGCAACAAAATGCAGATTGCATCTAACCAGAAGTGCATAGCAGTAAATAACAAGTGTATTATACATAAATATAAATGTACAGGAATTACAGGGTATGGAATGGTATAATGATATTTACAGTATGTTCAAAATGTGCAGCGTGAATGAACTCTAGTGCAATGGTATGATAGATAGATATTTGCAGTATATACAAAACATGGTATGAATAAACAGTAGCGCAAACAGTGATGGTGCAATGAAGTCAGTTCAAGTCAATTTTGTTTGGGGGGGGGTCGTTGTGTGTGTGTGTGGGGGGGGGATGTGGGGGGTGCAGTTCAGGAGTGAGACAGCTGAAGGGGGGGGAAAAAAAAAAACCCTGTTCCTAAACCTGGTGGTTTTGGTCCAAAGGCTCCTGTAGCGCCATCCAGAGGGCAGGAGAGTGAACAGTGTGTGTTGGATGGCAGGAGTCTTTGATGTTTTTGGCTCTCCTGAGACATCGCTTCCTGTAGACATCCTCAACAGCAGAAAGCGAGGCTCCCACGACATGCTGGGTGATCTTCACCACCCTCTACAGTGCCTTCAGGTCCGAGACAGAGCAGTTCCCATACCACACTGTAATACAGTTGGTTAGGATGCTCTCGATGGTACAATGGTAGAAGTTCACCAGGATGTCCGAAGAGAGGTGGTTTTTCTTCAGAGTCCTCAAGAAAAAAAGAGACGCTGGTGAGCCTTCTTGACCAAGCTGGAGCAGTTAGTTGTCCAGGTGAGGTCCTGCGAGATGTGGATCCCCAAGTATTTGAAGCTGGTCACACGTTCCACTGCTGCACCATTGATGTGGATGGTGTGTGTGTCAGCATTCCTCCTGAAGTCCACGATTAGCTCCTTGGTTTTATTGGTGTTGAGCAGCAGGTTGTTCTCGCTGCATCACACAGTCAGGTGGTCCACTTCCTCCCTGTAGGCTGACTCATTGTTGTCCTTTTTGATTGAGGCCCATTACTGTGGTGTCACCTACAAACTTGGTGTTAGTGTAATGTACAGGTCTGCAGTCATGAGTAAAAAGGGAGTAGAGGAATGGGCTCATCACACAGCCTTGTGGTATGCCAGTGTTTAGGATGAAGGTGGAGGAGTAGTGATGGTCTAAACGAACATGTTGGAGCCTGTTGGTTAGAAAATCCAACAACCAGTTGCAGATGGGAGCATTGATGTGCAGATCTGCGAGTTTGGTGATGAGCTTAGAGGGGATGACAGTGTTAAATGCTGAACTGAAGTCTATGAACAGCATTCTGGCATACGTGTTGCCATTATCCAGATGTTAGAGGACAGAGTGCGGTGTTAAGGAGACTGCATCCTCTGTGCCCCTGTTCTTAGGGTAGGCAAATTGGTGGGGGTCCAGGGTAGGGGGGAAGACAGGATTTGAGATGTGTCAGGACCAGCTCCTCTAAACACTTTGTAATGATGGGGGTGAGTGCTACTGGACGGTAGTTGTTGAGACATGTTGGAGTGGAGTGTTTTGGTACTGGCACGATAGAGGTGGTCTTGAAGCAGGCCGGAATGATAGCATGGGCCAAAAACATGTTGAATAAGTCCGTCAGGACCCCCACCAGCTCCCCAGCACATGCTCTGAGCACACATCTGGGTATGCCATCAGGGCCTGCAGCTTGATGTGGATTAATGCTGCTCAGCACTGCTTTAACATCAGCGGGGGAGAGTGTTAGGGGTTGGTAGTCTGTAGTCAGCCTCGCCCTGGATGCAGACTCCTGGTTGCCCTTCTCAAACTGAGCATAGAAATTGTTGAGCTCGTTGAGAAAGGAGATATCAAAGGATGGGGGGGAAGGGTTGTTGGACTTGCAGTTGCTGATGACCTGAATGCCTTGCCACATACGTCGGGGGTTGGAGTTGGAGAAATGCTCCTCAACCTTCTGTTTGTAGCAGTGCTTGGCCTTCTTGATGCCATACTTCAGGTTAGCTCTGGCTGTACTGTAGGCTTGTACATCTCCTGATGTACAGAGAGAGACAAGTGGATAGATACAGAGACCAACATACAGACAGGTGGATACAGACGGATAGACAGACCGACCACAAAGTGCTCATATGTCTGTGGTACTTTCAGAAGTGTTTCCATGTTCCTATATGATACCTCCAGAGAACTGAAAGGGTTTCTAAAGGTCATGGCTGTGGTTCAATCCTCAAACTATCCTGAGATGAAAACCAACACAGTTTTTGAATCTGATTTTCTACCTTCACCTCATTTTCTCCCAAGTTTACCTTTATATTAATTTACTTTTACCCCATTTTAATAATTTAAAATACTTTTATCCCATTTTATTCTTATTTAGCCAGAACGTTCTGTACTTTTACAATGTTTTCCCATTTTAGACAAATATTTATTCCCCCCCCAGGTGGCATGGTGGTGTAGTGGTTAACACTGTCGCCTCACAGCAAGAAGGTTCTGGGTTCGAGCCCAGCGGCTGATGGGGGCCTTTCTGTGTGGAGTTTGCATGTTCTCCCCCTGTCTGCGTGGGTTTCCTCCACAGTCCAGAGACATGCGGTGAGGTTAACATGGAGTGGCCCGAGGTTGGGCTGAAGTGCCCTTGAGCAAGGCACCTAACCCCCAACTGCTCCTCAGGTGCTGTAGCATAGCTGCCCAGTGCTCGGAGTATGTGCGCGCACGTGCGTTCATTCACTGCTTCAGACGGGTTAAATTTCACTGTGTGCTTCAGTCTTCTTCCGGATAGTCTTCTGTTGCAACTCGACCATGGAATAAAATCCAGGCAGATTGTTTTCTTAAAAAGATCTCCAACCTGAAAATGTGAGACTTTTTTTTTTTTGACAGTTCACACAAAACCAGGAACATATTTAAATGTACACTGTAACCCATCACCGATCAAGTAGTTATTCAGTTACAAAAGAAAAAAACAGACGAGAATAAAAACACACAGGTACCATCAGATGTTTTATTACTAAAATGGAAACGTCTCTACCTTGTTCTTTTGTGTCTTACAGCTAGATTTTTTTTGTGAGTAAAATATAAAGTAGAAAATAATCACAGTGGTCCTGTGTACTACAAACGTCATTAAAACATCTGGAAAAACCACAAGCACACAAAACATCACATTTCACACTCCTCCAGTTCCCTACTAAAAGTGACTAGTGTAACTGGCAATTAACAATTTTGTTTTCCTTTTGTTATAAACGACAGGAAGAGGTGCTTTACCACAGCACAGAGACAGGAGAAGACACGGCTGAATAAACCACTTCATCTCGGAATGAAATGAAACATCACAGCTCAGTAAAGGAGGATCCCGTTAAGACTTTGCCACAGTGTGAAGAGAGATTATTTGTTGTGATTGATTGTATATAACTTACATTAATTTGCTTTGGCAACATTGGTAAAAACAGTCATGCCAATAAAGCACAGTGTGAACAGAACTGAACTGGGGGGGGGGTGTTACAGTTGAGAGGAAATGATACAGACATGGTGCTGTTACAGTCTTGGAGTGAATCTTTGGTTCTTCACAAAGGGACGAGCTTAGAATAAGGCTTCACTTCTGATTAAAACCAATCCGTCAAACGTCACACAGGAGAAAGTAAAATGATTGACAGGCTCGGAAAAATTACAGCATTTATCTTTTTTTCGACTAAAGACCACATTCCCTTACTCCAAAAATGTGTGCTAAAATACATAAGACATTGTAGCATGAAATTGACATCGTATGTACAGTATTTACACAGTAAAAGCTCAGGCTCGTACACAGAGACCGCACACTCTACAATAGATCAAACAGCAAATATACAAAACTCCTTCCAGAGTGTGTGCTCTGATCGCCGGGAATTTCATTAGCACGAGTCGAATTGTTCGAATTTTGTGCCCTGCAAGGATCACCTGCATCTGAGATGTGTATGATGAAGTATGTGCCCCCCCCCAAAAAAGAAGCCATAAACGTAATCAAAACACATGAAATTATCTTACACCATGACCACAAACACACACTGTTCCAATTGACTAACAGTTGCTCTTTTTTTTTTTGGTTGTAAATTTAGTAAACATGGTTCAGTTTGAATCCGGTGCTTCTGATATTCTGCAATCACGTTGGAATGTAACCATGACAACCATTTATGTTTCACTAATATGCTGTTCAACAACAAAATGTATTTATATGTTGCAATTAAACTACATTCAGAACGCAGGGATATTGATGACTTCTCGAGCACGGAAATGTTACAGACGCCAAGATGGTGTAGCAAGAACAGTATAATGGTAAAGTTACTGACCACAAAATACTCACTCCTGATTGGATAAAAGGTGCCTTTTTTTAAATTACTTGCAACAGTGTACCTGTAATTGTTCATGTTTTGAAGTGTTGCTGATTTATGGCCAGTTTTTCACATATTTTAAGTGCTCAGTTCAATCGATTAAAACACTGCTCTACTTCATGGCCTTGGTGTAAGCAATTAGAAAAAAAAAAGGGGGAAAAATATTGGTGTCCATATTATATGGATGTTCATATTGTATTTTCAATTTAACAGCATGTCTGTCTATTCAAGCTAATCTGACTAGAGTCATGATGCTGCGTGTCACAAATTAAAATAAATACATTTATATATTAAAAAAAAAAAGCTTAGTGAACTTGAGTTTCCTGTTTGAGCCAACAGTAGCTGGAAAAGAAAATATCAATGAAAGAAGAAAGTTGTGAAAAGCTTAAATGTAGATGTTAAAAAAAAAAAAAAAAACCCACAGACGCGCATGTATTTTTCAGCTTTGAGTCTTTATCTGCACTCGTCAGCATGTGTTCTGTTTAATGAGCTCACTCTCCGTGCATACATCATTAAAGCACAGAGACGTCTGACCTCTGACTGATCTGTTAGGCAGTGAGAGAAACAGATGATGCTGACAAACTTAACACGTCCTGAAGGTAAATATCGTGCTCCCACAGCCACGTTAAACTCCATTCAGTACCATTTATCCATAACAAGGAGCATCTTTATAAAAGGTAATGCTAGTTTAACTTCAGCAAACACACACTGTCGATGTTTAGGGCTCTGATTATCCGCTGATATTTTGTGTTAGTCTGGATGAATTCGTACTATTTTGCGAACATTAAGTTTGGGACAGGACTCATAATAAAAACGCACTCAAACTAATCAATAGATTAAATTGGAAGATAACAAATATGATCTTATCAATTCAGCTAGTATCAGTATTGGTGCATTTTAACAAATAAATATCATCAATAACGCTGATTTTCAATATCAGAGTCTTGATTCTCTTAGAAACCAAAATATTTTCTGCAGTTATATACACAAGTGTGATATCAGCTGGGTTTAGGACATTTCCCCCCCCACTCACAGTGCAACAATAACAGTGGATTGGCTCTTTAAAAAAAAAAAAAAAAAAAATCCACCCAGGATTTAAGGATTTTTTTTTTCCAGCCCGATTTGCTTGATGCAACCCTAATTATTACTAATAAATCTATTTTGATAGTAGGAAGATTTTAAGAAAAATCTTAAGGATATTAACATAACAGGTTTTAAGACAACTTCTTGGATTTCACTGATTTATATAAATCTAACAGGACGAGTGCTTTATGCTGTGCAGGCTAAAATCAATCCAAAGAGATCCATTCATTCTTGGCCCAACAGTGAAATGAGGTGATAAACAGCCTCCTTCATAAACAAAACAGCACTCACTCATCTGAACATGTGCTTTTTCTTTTTTTCCTCCTTTCGGTTATGATCTACAACACACCTAAAGTCCTTCTGTGAAATTTTTTCGAGAAATAAGTTTTAGAGTCAAGTGCACACACAGTTCATCCCTGGTCATGCACATCCTTCATTTCATGTCACGTCCTTCATTTCATTTCATTTCAGTCACCTCATGCATCTGCTGGGCTTTAGCTCGTCCCAGCCATTCCTCTGAGATTTAATTTCTACCCCTAAAAACTTCAATTCTCTTCTTTTATCCGATTACTCCATTAAAAAGCAAGAAAACACTATTGGCAATAATTAAAAAGAGAACCTTAAAGTGTAAGATTTTTTTTTCCTCCAGGGAACTAAAAAGGTAGAAACTCTTGCTGCTCTTGTGAAGCTCTGTGTGGCATATCCCAGCATGCACCGAGACGCTCAGAAAAAGATGACGTCCTCCTTGTCTTTGTCATCAGGGAGAGGGTAGGACTGCAGGATGCTCTGGTTCTGTGCTTTCAAAGCCTCAGGGGTGTATTTATCTCCAATGATGGGGGGATCTGTAGTTAGTCACACACACACACACACACACACACACACACACACACACACACAGTAAGGAACTTCCATAGACCTCTGTATTAACGTAGCTAAATAATACTGGTATACTACTTGTATGAGATGATATTTATATTGTTAACATTACTTAGGCATGTGATTGTCATATACAAAGCACAGAACATAGTGTGGCAGGGACACCCCTTAGCCCCGCTCCTCCTGTACCCATGCGGCAGTTTGCAGATATGAAGAAAGAAAAAACCAAAGCCTTTCACACATTCAAGCACAGACTTAAGCACACAGTGAAATTCCTCCTCTGCATTTAACCCATCTGAAGCAGTGAAAACGCACACACGCAGGGCAGTGATGCTACAGCACCCAGGGAGCAGTTGGGGGTTATGTGCCTTGCTCAAGGGCACTTCAGCCCAACCTCAGGCTGCCCCATGTTAACCTAACCGCACGGTCTTTGGACTGTGGGGGAAACCAGAGCACCCGGAAGAAACCCACGCAGGCACAAGGAGAACATGCAAACTCCACACAGAAAGGCCCCCGTCGGCCACTGGGCTTGAACCCAGAACCTTCTTGCTGTGAGATGACAGTGCTAACCACTACACCACCGTGCCGCAGAGTTTTGAAAACAGTTTTGTTACCATCAAGTCTACAGTCATCTTACACACACACTACAAGGAATAATTGGGCCATAAAAGGTAAGACAGCTCTCCTGACTAACTGCAAACCTATACATCATTCATTATGTGAACAGCCTGGAATCAGCTGATCAGTTAGGAGTCTCAGAGCTGCTCTCATTGTGTCCTGTATGGGGGGGACGACGACACACCCTCACGTGTGTGCACGCGCGCCAGTATGTGGGTCAGAGCACAGCTGCCAGCAACTTACACAACAAGCAGTTCTAATTTATTATGGTAACCTAGAATTTATTGCACCACCAACCCACAGTTCACCAGGAATTCTCCCACTGGTCCCGATTTGGCACTCCGGGTTGCATACCTGAATTATCCGATCCGAAACGGCCATCAACTGACGATGTAGGCTACTGCTGACGCATGAGCGCAAATGGGTTACACAAGTGTATCATCACACCAGGTGGTGGGGAGTTATAGGGATAGCAGTGCACTGTACTCAAAATATCTTCCCACATGCCTGAATTAGGCATGATTAGCTCTAGCTGAACACAAACAACCTAGTGGATACTTGGAAAGAACAACTTTATTCATCACATGCTTGTGAAATTTCTCTCTGCATTTAACCCATCTGAAGCAGTGAGCGCGCACACACACAGCAGTGGGCAGCCATACTAACAGCACCCAGGGAGCAGTTGGGAGTTAGTTGCCTCACTCAAGGGCACCTCAGCCCAAGGCCGTCCCATATTAACCTAACCGCATGTCTTTGGACTGTGGGGGAAACCAGAGCACCCGGAAGAAACCCACGCAGACACGGGGAGAACATGCAAACTCCACACAGAAAAGCCCCTGCCGGCCGCTGGGCTCAAACCCAGAACCTTCTTGCCGTGAGGAGACGGTGCTAACCACTTACACACACTTCAACCTATAGATCTAGCAGCTTCATAGCAGCTTCGCCTGCGAAACAAGTTAGCTCCTGTTATAGTTGCTATAAACAGTCTTTCCCTCACAAGCCTGTCTTTCTTCTCTCGCCAGGTTAATAAATCAACAAAAACCACAGCTTTTCATGTTACCAAGAAAGAGCACAATGTAAACCCCCTCAGTCCTGAAGATGTCGAAAAATGTAGTTACAGCTTTATATCTGACCGGAGACTCTTTTCATAAAATGTTTATACATTATTAAAAAACACCCCACCCACCCCACTGACCAATCAGAATCAATAATTGAATAGGGCTGAGGCACAAATGATGTTTAATGTCTTCTTGAGAGCTGGAAGTGAATACCATGATGATTGTTTTTCATCTCACCTGCAATCGGATGCGGAGCAGGTTGAGGCTGCTGATGAGGACTGACAGAGCGACGAGACTTTACAGAACTCTCAGTTTCTCGGGATGACGGTCTCAGAGAGAGCATCTGCTTCATGTCGACTGAAGCTGCAAAGACAAATTAAACTCCGTTCAGGTTCATTAATATATTTATATGTAGAAAAGTTTGCACTTTATCTGAGAATGTAAGAGATTAACTGGATAGGGGGTGTGGTCAAAACAGTACTGGAGCACATGCAGGGCCTCAGTACGAAGGAGCGGGCATGTGAGATCAGGAACTAAATTGTGAAACTCATTAAAGATCTGATTTTCGGTATGAATACTAGCGCTTTGGAAGGTAAGCCTCGACTCAGCAAACTCCTCATAATTCTCCAGACAGGTGGTAAATTTGGTTTCCCTTTACTTGGCTACCTTGGAAGCTGAGCAGGGATATTTGGGAGGAGCTCAAATAATGTGGACGTTCTGATTAAGGTCTCCGACTGTAGTTGCTTGTCGACCAGCACAAACATCTCCTGTGGACTTGTGTAGTGTCTGTCAAAGTTTCTTGTGAGTCTCAAACATGCCAGAAAAATACATTTTAAGAGGCAACAGAGTGTTTAAAACCTGAATTTAATGTTTACGATTAATTTTTATTTACCACAGTAAAGTTATCTTGAGCTTACATTTCTTCCTCATAATCAAGATAAAATCCACCATCTTCTAATAGGAAAAATCCCAAATGGCTTCCTATTCACTCTATCTATAAAAGATATGAGCCCTAAAATAGGGTACAAGAATGTTTGTTCCTCTTTAATTTAACTAAACAATAAAATATTGGCACCCACTGCTGTGTTTGAGTCCATGGAGCAAATGAAGGTTTGCTCCACTTTAATCCCAATAAATTAATGTACTGGTACCCTTTGACTGTGCTTGGGAGAGTAGATGACCCTCCCAAAAAAAAAAAAAAAAAATATGCGCATGCTCCTCTTTAGTGCCACCAAATATTAAAAGCATCGGCACCTTTTTATTTGGAAGCATGCTCTACCTCTCGAGTTTTTACACCATGAGAGACAGAGGAACAACAAACAGATTTTAAGCTCAAACCAGAGATGCCTGGTTTCATTAAAAATTCTTAGTAAAATACTTGAAATTCAAAACATCAAGTCACCACGTGATAACCTCCTCCTAGTCTGATGTGTAGAATTAAGTGACAGGGGAGGCACACACACTTGGATGTGATGTGACCAATCCTGTTTTTTCACCTCACTCAAGAAGTGCTAAATAGAACCTTAAGTTATAGCTGTTATTGCAGGATCAATAATCTACCCACGTAGCATGTACTTGTGGGGTTAGAAACTCTACCTGAGCTCTCGGTGCGATGGGAGCCTTTGCTTTTGCTGCTCTTGTCCTTGCTCTTCAGTGTGGCCAGCTTGGTGGGGATCTGCTGTTGGACTCCACCCTGTTTGTGCAGCTGGTTGGTGGTGCTGACCAGGTGGATGGGTACCTCTGTTTTGGTGGGCACGGTGCTGCCACTCTCCCGGCGCGGCTGCACGTCTATCCTCTCCGAGTAATCAGCAGTAGATAGCGAGACGGTGGAACGGAGCTGAGAGCGGGACTGGAGGATCGAATCCATTCCTGAGTTTCCGAGGATGTCACCATTAAAACTGGAGGACATGGGGAGCTGGAGAATTTTACATGGAAAATTAATGTTAATGGTACTTAAGAGTTCAGAGAAAATCAGTTATGATAAAGTAAGGAATAAAACGCTCCATGTTGTTCTGTAGGAATAATGATGGCATGGTATGAAAGTGGAGTTCTAGCACCCCGAGATTGATTATTTTCCTATAACTGCATATTCCAACAGTTTTACTCCTCTTGTATCATAGAAATCTCACAAGACAAATTAAAAAAAACCCAAAAAAACCTTAATGAACGAACATGGCACAATTTTCTGTTAGTTACATTTGTAGTCAGAAGTTTACAAACAGGTAATGAATGTCATGGCAATGTTGGGCTTTCAATGACTTCTTTGAACTGATCTTTTTCTGTGGCAGAATGATTCTACAGTATACATCTTTAATAGAAAAGAATCCAAGAATTTGGTGCACAAAGTTTTACTTTGAGTTTTCTGAAAATCAACACAGGGTCAAAAGAAATATATACACATGACCCACTTAGATTATTAATTTAGTGATTCTGTAAGTTCCAAAAAGTCACAACTTGCCAAGGCCTCTTACCTTTCTGCAAGTCATCATGACTGACTACAGCTGGTAGCTTCTCTGTGCCAACATAAAAGGGGTTTGTTTGACAGCACTCATTGTATTGACCAACACAGTACAACAGGAAAGTCTAAGGAGCTCAGTGCAGATCTGAGAAAGAGGATCATAAATTTATACAACTCCAGAATGTCTCTTGGAGCCATTTCTAAATAACTGCAGATTCCAAGATAGCAAGTTAAAACACAAGTTATTGGGAGGTGTAGCCACTTTACTGAAAGACACAAACGGTCACCCTCAGCTGAAAGAGGAACAACCCAGGACCCATCAAAAGCACAGGAACTTACCATGAACTGGAAGCTGCTGGAACACCAGCGACACTGTCTACAGTCAAGTGAGTTTTACATCACCATGAACCAAGAGGTTGTTGTCCATGAAAGAAGCACCTGCTCCAAAATAGATATCTTCAAGCTCAACTGAAGTTTGCAGCTGACCACATGGACAAAGAAAAAAAGCTTCCTGGAACATAGTTTTATGGTCAGATGAGATGATTGAGTTGCTTGCCAAAAAATCACCACAGATACAGAGGAACACTGTACCAACTGTTAAGCATGGTGGTGGTAACAGAATCATGCTCTGGGGCTGTTTTAATGCCAGTGGAACAAAGTGGATGGAACAATGGAGGGCTACCTCAGAATTCTTCAGCATAACTTCAAACCATCAGAAACTTGGATACAATTGAGTGTTCCAACAGGAAAATGACCCCCAAATGTGTGTCAAAGCTGGCTGTGGAATGGATAAATCAGGCGGCCTTTAAGCTTAGAACAAAGTCCCAACCCCAACCCTATTGAAAATATGTGAACTATGCTTAAAAATGTGGGGCCATGCCATGAAAAAACACAATTTTAATTGAACTCTACTTGAAATGTACTGCCAGAAGTTTGCTGATTGCTACCAAAGGTGTCTGGTCAAGGTGACACTTGCTAAGAAACATTTAACCAAAAATCGCACTGTACATATACTTTTGATCCTGTATGCAGAATTTTGACTCCGTGTTGATTTCAGAAATCCAAAAATAAATAAAAACCTGTGCACCAAATTCCTGTTTTTTTTTCCTAAAGATGTATGCTGCACCAATCATTCTGCCACATAAATAAAATAAACAAACAAATAAAAAGCCATCAGCAGCCCCATATTCCCATGACCTGTGTATCCATGTATGCAAACATCTGACTGCAATGGTACATTTAATCATGTGGAACATCTGTAAAGTAAATGGAGGCGTAGTTGCCTTGTAGCATGACAGAGTACAACTCTCTCCCCCCTCCCCTCCTCCTTTTATGGAGGCAGCTGATGGGAGAAATTTGCAACTTAAAATCACAATTAACATTCATCAATAATGTAAGAACCAGACACGTGATTAAATGGGACGGTCAAGTAATTTTGATGTCATAGTTCTCGAGTTGCTTGGTAACAGTTGGCATGTGTGCTGTGCCCGAGTCTAAAAGAACTGGATCCAAACCAACCTCCAAGCAGGGCATTGCACAGTATGCTTAAATTTTGTCTAGCATGGTATGCAGCGTTCACACTTGTCAAATGAACTGGACTCTGGAGGTCGAATGTGCTTGGGCACAGTATGGATCACCGAGAACAAGTACACCTGAAGTTCCAGTCCTCAGACATTTACCAAGTGTAAGGTGGAAAGGTCCTGAAGAAATCAGAAAACTTAGTTACAGCTTTACCTTTAACTGTTAAAAAGCACTGACACACAAGTCACCTTCCAGAAATGCTAAATGTCTCCTTACACAAACCTTCACCATATCAATGATTTGCTAATCTGATTATGTGGATCATTTCTTCTGGAGACAGAAACAAATCAGTTTCAAAAAAAAAATCTAAAATAAAGAATGGTTGTGTGTGAGAGGCATGTGCGGGCGCATCAGCATATCTGATGTTAGATTTCTGAGAAAGAGACCGGCAGGACCTGATTAAACTACACTGAAAGAGTCACATGAAAAGCCAAGCTCAAACCCAAGGATCAAGAAAGGCATTTCCTGTAATGACTGTTCACAGACAGGACTAACGGGTTTCTTTTTGAAGGCAACAGCTGAAAGAGCATGACTTGCTTGAGGAAATACTGTACCGTATGTATGTGTGTGAGAATGTAGTCCAGACAAATACAAGAGAGACTTTGCGAGTATAAGGCAAATGAAGCATGCGTGTTCCACTTCCTACTGAGTGGGAAAATAACCATCTAACCAACCCACCCAACATGCAGAAGATCACACAGATCTGTGGATAAACTGATGAAAAACAGCTGGAGAAAAGAAGCATCTGATTGCATGGGTGAGAAATTCACTAAAACAGGAAAAAACTTGTATACAAGCACAACTCTATATTATATAAATAAAGCACCCCCCCACACCATTCACTCCCTACAAATCTACTAAACACACTCCTGATTAGTTGTGTCAAATTACAGCTATTAACCCATAGCCTGTTATTAGTCTTGTATTGTGTCTTGAAATGTTAAGCATGAAGGGGGGGCTTTTTGTATCTGTTTTTGAAAACCTTTGAAATAAAAAAATAATAATTTTGAATAAACCCTTTAATCAGTACATGTATAAAAATAAAAAAGGTAATGCTTTGACAACAAAATCCAATACTAGACATAAGCCTAGTGTTTGGTATCACACTAATGAACTAAACTTGAGTGATCTGGACACATTTCATGATTAATGATGGCAATCAAACAAGGCAAAGCAAACCATAAACTGTGCCCTGTGAAAACAATAGGAGGAAATAAAGCATCTTCCGACAACACAATAAACCTGATGAAAGATCATCTTGGTATTTAAATAGTGTGCTTAAGAGAAAGTGCAAGGATGGCTGACCTGAGCAAAAATCACATCAGCAAGGGTGGACATTTTATTTAATTTATTTTTTTAAAATTAAAAGGTGTTGCGAATTGCACACACACCCCATATCTTTTTTTATATTTTTATATAAATAAAAAAAAATTATAAAACTCAAGCGCGAGGATGAGGACTTCATTGCTAGCCACACACAGTGGCAACCAACATGAACAGGGTTAAAGAAAATTTCATGGCATCCCTGATTGTTTAACATGAACGTAGAAAACCTATTTTATCAAATGTGCAGTTTAAATTTAACATCAATGGACTGCTTATTTTTTCCCTCAAATCCATTTTTAAAAATCGCCATTACACCCTGACTTCAGAGACATCCTGTTGCAGAGGCATGACTCAAACCTCTGCATGCTAATGAATATGACATCCATATAACAGAGCTTCTATTTCTCTCTAGATGCAGATGTTCACAGCTGTAATGGTTCCTCTGGCTTCCTCACTGTGACCAAATCTCCTTTTATTGACTAATGAAAACAGGAAAAAAAAAAAAGTGCTTTAAAAAGCTTGAATGCCCTGTGATCTGCCTTGGGGGCAAGTCTGCGTTTGCAGAGAACAGTAAGCTTTCCCAACACTGCAGTCTCACTTCACACAGATGCTCCATTGTTTCCTCTCTCTCTCTCTCTCTCTCTCTCTCTCTCTCTCTCAAAGTGCCGTTGTGTACATATGTACTTTCCACAGGGGGGAAAAAACAGGATGAGAGAAAAAAATTCTGACTGACATCACCCAAACCATTAAAGCTGGCTATGAACCAGCGACAAGACGTTTCTGGCAAGTAAATTGCATGCTGCAGCTCCTCCAATGCTCACACTTTACAGAACTCCTTCCATAAATTTATTTCAGACCCTCTGGCTACAAACAGCGGAGTTCCCTTTGAACAGCTACCTCTTAAACCCTGGTGATAAATACCTACCTTAGAGGTTTTTCCCCCTCTCCCACAGAAACCAGGGCTCAACATGAGCATAACAGATTCCTTGGAAATAAAACAGGAGTTTTTGTGGCTGAGATGAGTGCTGTGTGAAAAACTGAGGAAAATTAAACTAGAGAGAAGGAGTAATAATACGGAATCATACAGTCATTATTCCAAGTGGGGAAAAGAAACAAAAAAGTTTAGAACTAGAAAGACAAACACTGAGACACGCATTTATCTGAGAGGTGGAAGGCAGCAATTAGATCATACTATCAAAAAGACAAAAATGATTCACTACAATACGATTTGCAGCTGTTCCAGTGGGATACAATATGACTCATTGTTAACTGTGAAGAGTGAGAAGCCTCACCCACCTTCAAATCGGACAAACATGCAGACACACATTTACTGGGAAACTGATGCCACACCCACTTTCAATGCACCTGAAAGCACCAGAGTCATACTTGTCTTGAGAAACTGATTCAGAAATCACGTCTCCTTGATAAACACAAAGGCCATGCCTCCTTTAATTGCTGAGTTTCAGTCACGTAACTTTTCTTAGCGGTTTTACCAGAAGTGAAATAGCTGGTGGTCTAAACGGCTGCCGTAGTGCAAACAACTAGCAATAACTTAGAGTATGCTCGTAATCTATAAGCCACTGCTCGCTTTAGATATATTCAGAAGATTGCTATGTGCAATGGAATCGACCCCTACAGTCTGGGAAAGAACGATTTGTCATACGATCTTGAAAACTACCCTTCAGTCGAGTTCCCCGACATCTCGAACTATCTGGTGCTGCAGACGTCCTTCTACACCGCAAAACAGATGAAAACGTGGAAGGAGTATGGAGGCTTACAACTTTTTTATATGTGGCTGGGTAAAGGACCTTGGTATCAAGTTGCTGCCGAATGAATCCTGTATTGTTTTTGCCTGTGTAAGTACCGTATGTTTTTTTTTTAAAAAGCTTTTCGTTTGTGTCTTTATAATGAAGCGCTGCAAGTTGACATGTAAACAAACAGTTCGCTTGATTCTCACTCGTGTTGGCTCTTATCTCTAAGGTAAATCATTCACAAAGATCATCAGAAACCCTTTTAAAAGACCTGGATCTTAGTTAAACAAGACGGAGAAGTGATCACGGCGTATTGTAACCGTATAGCTGGGTGAGAATTTTGTCACGACCTTCATGGATATGGACTGTGAAGAATAAGGAGTAAACAAAGAAACAGCTGGGAACTTTAGCACTTCTTGACTTAAAAACAAACAAACAAACAAGGGACCATAAAATGATGACACAGTAAGAAAAGTACTTGGAAAACGCTAATGACATAGCGGAGAGGGATATACAAACCTTTCACAAAGTGATCACTGCAAACTCGAGCATGCTTCGACTCGGCTCCCTTTGATTTCAGTGAGAGGTTCAAAAGCCACCTTTCGACATTTTTTTGTGAAATCCTGTGTTCATTCGCCCTCTTAGTTCACAGGGAACCCCGAAGAAACTTCAGTTTCATGGTTTGATCAATTCCAAGACAAGCGAAAGGCATTTTTCATGCAAGCAATGCACCTTCTCCGTACAAACGCTTTGTCAACTGAGCTTTGGTAGACCACCAGCTAAACTTTTGAATAACTAATGAGGCAGATGTGACATCGCGTGAAACCCAGCAATATGACCGACAGGTCCAGAGGCCACACCTTCAATGTGACCAACAGTGTGGCAGCGGGGGCGGAATCAGGGAAGGTAAGCGAGTGGGGGGCGGAATCAGGGAAGGTAAGCGAGTGGGGGGCGGAATCAGGGAAGGTAAGCGAGTGGAGGGCGGAATCAGGGAAGGTAAGCGAGTGGAGGGCGGAATCAGGGAAGGTAAGCGAGTGGAGGGCGGAATCAGGGAAGGTAAGCGGCAGAATCACTGCACCTGATGGGAATTAACCTGTATTTGTGTGTCTTCCCCAATGACCACACCCTATAAGAGGAGAAGGAGGGAGCTCTCCCCAAACCAGAACACTTGTGTGCACGCGCGCAGGAGAATGAGTGGAAAGCTGAAAAGCTAAAATAAAAGGACTTTAGCGAACTCAGTCCTGGCCTGCCGTGCTTCTGTGCTCCACCCACCTTAACTATTTCTACAGTGGTGCCGAAACCTGGGACGGAGTACAGAAGAGAACAGCCCCATGGAGTCGTCCTCCCCCTTCCAGGACCTGGTCCATGCCCTCACCTCGGCCCAACAGAGCCAGCACCAGGCGCTGGTCGCCCTCCGGACGGAGCAGGAACAAAAGGTTCGAAGCCCTGTTCCTGCTCTGCCAGCACCATCGCCAGGCGTTCCGGCACCTCCTCACGTTGGCAGGGTCCACCGTCACCACCGCCACGGACCCGGTCCACCGTCACCACCGCCACGGACCCTCCCCACCCTAACGAAGATGGGTCCGCACGATGACCCCGAAGCCTTCCTTGCTCTTTTTGAGCAGGCAGCAGCGGCATGGGCTTGGCTGGTGGAACAGCGTGCGGCGCGCCTCCTCCCCCTGCTGACGGGCGAGGTGCAGCTAGCCGCGCTACAGCTCCCCGCCGACAGCCAACTGGTCTACGCCGACCTCCGCAGGGCTGCTCTCCAACGTGTGGGGTGCACCCCGGAGCAGCAACGGCAGTGCTTCCACATGCTGCGCCTGGAGGAGATTGGCTGTTTGCGTTTGGCCAGCAACTCTGGGACGCCTGCCGGCGGTGGCTGAAGGCCGACAACCGCAACGCCGAGGGAATCACCGACCTGGTGGCGCTGGAACAATTAAATCGCCCGACTTCCGGAAGGAACAGTGGAATGGGTCCAGTGCCATCACCGGATCAGGCCATCAAGCTGGCGGAGGAGCATATGGTGGCTGTTCCAACGACAGGACAACGTGTCCCCACACACACTCTCCCCCCTTGTTTCTCATCCTCACCCCATTCCCCCACCACGGAGGCGAGGGCTGGCTCCACCCCAGCCAGCCCGCCGCACCCGCGGTGCCCTACCATTTCCTACTTCCGTGTCTGTGTCTCCCCCTCAGATGAGTGAGCTCCAGAACACCGGTGCAGAAAGAAAGCCTGGGCCGGTTTGCTGGTGCTGCGGGGAGCCGGGGCACCTCCAGTGTCAGTGCTCGGTCATGGAGGTAGGCGCAGTAGTCCGGATCCACAACGCGCCGGGGACCGCCCTCGATCAGGCCAGAGCGCATCACATACCGGTGAGTATCCAAGGGGATACACATCAGGCTTTGGTGGACTCTGGCTGTAAATCAGACCTCCACCCACCAAAGCCTGATGCAAGACGAGGCATTGGGGAGAGCACAATTGGTGGTGTGCGCGCACGGGGATGTTCACAACTACCCTTTAGTGTCGGTCCACATTAAATTTCTCCCCTCGAAATAGAGAGTAAAGGCGGTGGTTAATCCTCACCTGAGCCACTCAATTTTGGGGACTGATTGGCCGGGATTTAGGGAATGACACATTTAGTAAAGGGGAGGTCCCAGTGTGGCATTGGCGGGAGCAGCTGTCACAGAGCCGTCTACGTCATCACCACGTCAGAGTGAGGAGCAGCAGGCTCTTCCTCCCTCTCTCGGGGAATCCCTCGTGGATTTCCCATTAGAGCAGTCGTGAGACAAAACTCTGCGGCATGCGTTTGACCAAGTGAGAGTAATCGATGGTCAAACACTCGAGCCAAACGCCACCCCGTCCTTCCCCTATTTCTCCATTATTAAGGATAGGTTATACCGAGTGACGCAGGACACTCAGACTAAGGAACCGATAACACAGCTTTTAATCCGATGGCTGGACACTTGGGGCAGGATAAGACACTAGCCCAAATAATAATGACCCGGTTCTATTGGCCAGGGATTCGCGGCGATGTCCGTAGGTGGTGTACGGCGTGCCGCGAATGCCAATTAGTAAATCCCGCAGCCATTCCAAAAGCACCTTTGCGCCCTCTGCCATTAATCGAGATCCCGTTCGAAATAATTGGGATGGATCTCGTTGGGCCATTAGATCAGTCAACACGAGGATATCGCTTTTAGTTCTGGTGGACTATACAAAGCAATATCCAGAAGCAGTGCCTCTTCGCAATATCTCAGCACGTAGTATTGCAGAAGCACTCTTCTGCGTCACCTCCCGAGTCAGAATCCCCAAAGAGATTCTGACTGATCAAGGGACTACGTTTATGTCTCACACACTGCACAAACTGTATGGGTTACTGGGAATTACAAACTCCAGACCTCTCACTCATCGCTGCACACTTTATTCCAATGTAAACTTGCCCTCACTGTCAACTCGCAGGCTCTCTCACCTTTATCTTTTTGTACAAGGCCTTAATTGGCAGACTCCCGTGTTACATTTCTGAGCTTTTCTTTTAAACAGAGCTCACGTTGTTTGAGGTCTCATGATTTTATTTTATTGAATGTACCTCAAGCCCAGACAGAGTTGTTCAAAAAAGCATTTATGTTTGCTGCACCCACCGCTTGGAATGATCTGCAAAAAGATCTGAAATTACAGCGTTTCATTCCCTTGCATGATTTTATAGGTTATGTAAAAGTCTTAGAGCACAAGTCCACTCATAATTGCACATGTTTTAATTAGATGTTTTAGGTGATGCCTTTTAATGTTTGTAATGTTCTTTATTTGTTTTATGTCTTTTGTGGTTTTTTTTTTTTAGGGTTTGATTGTTTTATGTTATGTTTATGAAACTATTTGTACTGCCATCTTGGCCAGGACTCTCTTGGAAAAGAGATTTATATCTCAGACTAACCTGGTAAAATAAAGGTTAAATAAAATAAAAATTAAGCCTATCCGCACCAGTGTTTATCACCCACAAACAGATGGCTTAGTCAAATGGTTCAATCGCACCCTCAAGAACATAATTTGGAAATTCGTAAGCAAGGACGCACGCAACTGGGATAAAATGGCTTGAGCCCCTGTTATTCGCAGCGCGAGAGGTCCCACAAGCCTCCACGGGGTTCTCCCCATTCTAATTATTTATACGGGCATAAGCCGCATGGCATTCTAGATGTGCTGCATGAAAATTGGGAGGAGGGACCTTCAACAAGCAAAAATGAAATTCAATGTTAATCGACGGCGGCATAGTGGTTCGCGCTGTCGCCTCACAGCAAGAAGGTTCTGGGTTTGAGCCCCATGGCCGGCGAGGGCCTTTCTGTGCGGAGTTTGCATGTTCTCCCCGTGTCCGCGTGAGTTTCCCCCACAGTCCAAAGACATGCAGGTTAGGTTAACTGGTGACTAAATTGACCGTAGGTGTGAATGTGAATGGTTGTCTGTGTCTGAGCCCTGTGATGACCTGGCGACTTGTCCAGGGTGTACCCCACCTTTCGCCCATAGTCAGCTGGGATAGGCTCCAGCTTGCCTGCGACCCTGTAGAACAAGATAAAGCGGCTGGAGATAATGAGATGAGACGTTAATCGACCTGTGCGCCAAACTCCACATACTCATGCACATAACCCAGGAGAATTTGCAGCAGGCCCAAGAATGTCAAGTCCGTCTATACGACAGGGGCACGCGCCTTAAGGAATTCACACCGGGAGATAAAAGTACTCGTGTTATTGCCCACGTCGAGCTCCAAATTGATCGCCAGGTGGCAAGGACCCTTTGAGGTCACATGGCGAGTCGGGGACGTCGACTACGAGGTGAGGCAAACGGACAGGGGTGAGGTGTTACAGATTTACCACCTCAATCTGTTAAATCTTTGGAACGAGGAGGTCCCCGGGGCATTGGTGTCGGTGGTTCCAAAGAAGGCGAAGCTGGGGCCAGAGGTTCAAAAAGGAAAACTGACAATCGCCCACTGCTCCGGTCCCCTGTGGAGACCACCTCTCCCCATCCCAACTCACAGAGGTCACCCAGTTACAGACAGAATTTTCTGACGTGTTCTCACCCCTGCCCGGCCACACCCACCTCATAGAACATCACATTAAGACACCCCCGGGGGTAGTAGTGCGCAGCTGCCCTTACAGGCTGCCCGAACACGAGAAAGGTGGTTCAGGAAGAACTCAAGGCCATGCTCAAAATGGGCATTGTCGAGGAGTCCCACAGTGACTGGAGCAGTCCGGTGGTCTTGGTTCCCAAGGCCGACGGGTCGGTCCGGTTCTGTGTGGACTATAGAAAAAAAAAAAAAGTCAACGTGGTGTCTAAATTTGATGCGTACCCAAAGCCTCGTATTGAGGAGTTGCTCAATGGACTAGGCATGGCTCATTTTTATACGACACTGGATGTGACGAAGGGATATTGGCAGATCCCCTTGACTCCGCTATCCCGAGAGAAAACAGCCTTTTGCACACGGTTTGGCTTACACCATTTAGTCACACTTCCTTTTGGGCTGTTTGGGGCACCCGCTACGTTCCAGCGGCTTATGGATAGGGTCCTCCGCCCCCACGCCACCTACGTGGCCACATACCTGGACGACATTATTTATAGTAATGACTGGCCGCGGCACCTAGAACACCTAAAGGGCCGTCCTTAGGTCGTTGAGGCAAGCGTGTCTCACAGCCAACCTGAAGACGTGTGCGATTGGGCAGGTTGAAGTACAGTATCTGAGCTTCCACTTGGGCAATGGGCAGGTGCGTCCCCAAAATCAATAAGACCGCAGCGATTGCGGCCTGCCCAAGGCCCAAGACCAAAAAGGGGGCGAGACAGTTCCTGGGGCTGGCTGGCTACTATAGTAGGTTCGTACCCAATCATTCAGACGTCACCAGCCCGCTGACTGATCTCACTAAAAAGGGGGCACCAGATCCGGTCCAGTGGACAGAGCAATGCTGGCATTGCTCCAAGGTAAAGGCTGCACTGTGTGGGGGGCCCACTGTTACACTCCCCTGACTTTTCTCTCCCCTTTGTTTTGCAGACGGACACGTCGGACAGAGGGCTGGAGGCTGTTCTGTCCTGTCCCAGGAGGTGGAGGACTATCCAGTGCTGTACATCAGCCAGAAGCTGTCGGTGCATGAGGGCATGTACAGCACCATAGAAAAGGAATGCCTCGCCATCAAGTGGGCGGTCCTTGCCCTCCGCTACTACCTGCTGGGGCGCCCTTTCACCCTCTGGTCGGACCACATGCCCCTGTAGTGGCTCCACCGCATGAAGGATGCCAACGCACAGATCACCCGTTGGTATCTGGCACTCCAGCTGTTTAAGTTCGAGGTGGTCCACAGGCCGGGGGTGCAGATAGTCGTGGCGGATTTCCTCTCTCGTCGGGGGGGGAGTCAGCTGCAGGCCAGACAGCTCCCCGGCCTGAGTCGGGCAGCGGGATATGTGGCAGCGGGGGCGTGGTCAAGCGTAGGTCTGTGAATGGAGGGCGGAGTCAGGGAAGGTAAGTGGCAGAATCACTGCACCTGACGGGAATTAACCTGCGTTTGTGTGTCTTCCTCAGTGACCGTGCCCTACAAGAGGAGAGGGAGAGCAGAGGAAGGGAGCTCTCCCCCAACCAGAACACTGTGCGCGCGTGCGTGGGAGAATGAGTGGAAAGCTGAAAAGCTAAAATAAAAGGGTTTTGGCGAACTCAGTTCTGGCCTGCCGTGTTTGTGCTCCACCCACCTTAACCATTTCTCCAAACAGGTATGTGCGTTGCACCTTCACTGGGACTGATGAGCAAATACACATTTACTGTGAAACTGATGCAGAAGGGACACCTATGTTTTTGGGACTGAAGCTCAGAGTCCACACCTTCACTAAGACTTGGGCACAGAGGAAATATGCACCTGCAACAGAACTGACATTCAGAGGAACCATCTCCAACAGGATGGACAGCACAGAGGCCATGCTCACCTTCAATGAAACTGATGGACACCACACCCATTTTCCCTGCTACTGACAGCAGATGCCATGCCTCCTTCACCAAGACCATGCCTCATTTACATTCCATATCTGTAATCACTTGTGTTAACTAATGTCCATGGAAACAAATAAGGAACTCTGAGGACAAAGACGACAAATTTAAAAAAAAAAAAAAAAGAAAAAAAAAAGACCCCACCCCTCCCACAGTACTGTGCAAAAGTCTTAGGCACATGTAAAGAACTGCTGTCACCCAAAAATGGCTTAAAAATAATGAAATTAAAAATGTTAACATTTTATAAAAAAAAAAAAAACCTCTAAAGAGCAGTAAACCATAATAAAAGCAAAAATCAAATCAATATTTGATGCGAGACAACCCTTTGCTTAAAAAAAAACCACACCAACCCCACTCAGGTACAGTTAGTGGAGTTTTGTAAGGAAATGAGCTGTAGGTTTTACTGAGCATCTTGCAGAACCAGTCACAGTTCTTCTGGACACTGTCACACTCGCGTCTTCATTTTGCACCAAAACCCAGTAGCCTTCATTGTGTTTTCTTTTTTAATCTGAAAAGTGCTCTCTTATGTAATATGCTGCTCAGATACAGACTTTTTTTTGCGCCCTGTAACATTTAAGTTTTGTGCTGAAAAACGAACATTTAGAACTCTAAAATGTTTTTGTACTGACTTGATAGTCATAAAATAGAAATCTATAACAGTTTGTATTTAAAAAAAAAAGTGCCCAAGACTTTTGCACAGTACTATATATAATTCTCTGTAATAAGATTCTGGTGCAGTTTAAACTGTTCTGTGCAGCATGAATGTTTCATTAACTGCTTCCACAGTTAAACAAAGATAAAGGTTATTATAAATCCTCATTTCCTAAACACACAATGCCCTTCTCAATTCATTCAGTTGGACTGTAAATCCTTCAGGCATGATAAAAGCATAAACACACAGAATTAAACTGACGCTTTGATAAGAGATGAACATGCCCTGACTAGCCCATGTTGGCTCGCTCTCTCTCTCTCTCTCACTCACACAAAATGCAACTGTAGTTAAGATGTAGACTGGATCAGGGCTGATTTGTAACTCCAAACCATCAATATGACCAAGTCGTTTTATTGGTTTAGCCCATGTTGGTCTTACCATTATATTATAATAAATTAAAAACTGTGATAAATGATGCTGTTTGATTCCTTTTGTTTTTCTGTAAGGAGCTGTTTAAACATTTATGGAAGGAGTCCCCTCTATGAATCACCACCTTGTTGTGGTGGAGTTTGTGAGTTCCTAGAAATCATCTGGGGCAATTTTCCCCCAGTAGGGTCTCCCAAGGCAAACTGGTCCTAGTTGAGGGGTCAGACTAAGTGCAATTCCAACAACTCCTATCGGAAGGGGGAGGCAAACAAGCATGATCCCTCACCCAGAACAGGGATACCATGGGTCCACACTCTTGTGGGCCCACCACCTGTAGGAGCAGCCATACGGGTCCATGCATTGCAGCCCCGTCAATAACTTTTGGGGCAGACAGACCAAAAACCACCACAATGTAAACAAGAGTGCTCTGAGAGCACAGTATCCCACAAGTGCTTAATACACCCTTGTGAAATTGTCAAAGTACAAGTTTGGTAATCAAGGGTCATAACACTGGTAAAATGCGACTGAACTGGGCGAAACTGCAATATGTACATTACCAACATAAAAAAAATCCTGCCAAGTTTTGTGAAATTCCTCCAAAAATTGAGAGAGTAGTTGAAAGCGAGTACCCTTCCCCAGAACAGCAGTGTAGTGGTTAGCACTGTCGCCTTGCAGCAAGAAGGTTCTGGGTTTGAACCCAGCGGCCAACAAGTGCCTTTCTGTGTGGAGTTTGCATGTTCTCTGCATGGGTTTCCTCCCACAGTCCAAAGATATGCAGGTTAGGCTAATTGGTGGCTCTAAATTGACCGCAAGTGTGAATGGTTGTTTGTGTGTGTCAGCCCTGCGATGAGCTAGCAACTTGTCCAGGGTGTACCCTGCCTCTTGCCTATGGTCAGCTAGGATAGGCTCCAGCTTGCCCCCCTGCACGGGATAAGCGGTTACAGATCAAACAAACAAACAAACAAAAAAAAGTACCCTTCCCGGGACAGATGGACGGACGGAGCCATGACATAATCCCCCCCAAGGCCTCTCGGCCAGCAGGGGATTTTTACAAAATGGAGGGGAAAAAAAAAAAAATGGCAGGGGGTCCTTCCCCGTACAATTCTTAAAATACAGATGCAAAACAGTCCATGCCGAGTGATCCAGAATGCAAGATTTTGCATCGCCGAGTACATTTTAAAAAATGTTCTTGATCATGATTTAGGTGAGTAATATGTGAAAAATATTAAATTAATGAAAATGAAAGTAAAGTCTCTGATGATTTCATGCCAATTTGACCCATTTTCAAGTTTTATAGGTCAATCATGGGTCAACATAACTCCACTGCAAATTATTTTCCAATAACATGACAAGGAGTCTTTTATTCCTTACTAAGTCACTTGTCGCTACATTTCTTTAATAAACACGTTGCTTCTTTGGATTCTGCAAAGCTAATCCAGTATAAACACTCCTGCACCGACACTGATGACAACACGAAAATTCCAGCACAAGAAGGGTGCATTTACTGTCACCCCATAATCCTATCCTGACAGTCATTAAACCTCCGTGTTCGACATCACTGTGTTCGACATCACTAATTTAATTTAAAACTGCCAACATTGATTTGATAAGCTGCATGACACTTCCAGTCCTGAGACTAATTCACAAAACCACACACATGGAGCTGAACAAATCCTGCAGCTCACATTTAAACCTGTTAGCATCATAATATCAGTGTAATAACATATCCGAGCAATGAAAAGGGTTGTACAAATACTCCACGTTCTCATTTAATCAATAATTAAACAGACCGAGCATTTGACTGGTCAGAGGGTGTAGATTAAATTTTCACAGGTTTATATTAATGTACTCCTAATACGTCATCATTTGTGCACATTAACGTACTTTGCCAGTAAATCTGATTCGGATTTGTACTAGTGCATCTCAATTAGAAGATCGTGAAATTTTTTTTTACCCAATTTAAATCAAAAAGAAACTTTCATACAGTCTATATTCATTACACGTAAATTTCATGCCTTTTTTTGTTTTAATTTTGATGACTTATAGCATATGAAAATCAGAAATCCAGTATCTCAAATTATTAGAATATTTCCCCAAGCGCAATCTAAATAAATTAAACAGAAAATGTCCAACTTCTGAAAAGTATGGTCATTTATACACTCAGTACTTGGTTGGGGCTCCTTTACCATGAATTACTACATCAATGCAGCGTGGCATGAAGGCGATCAGCCTGTGACACTACTGAAGTGTTACTGAAGCCCAGGTTGCTTTGATGGCTGCCTTCAGCTCATCTATTTTTGGGTCGGGTGTTCATCTTCCTCTTGACAATATCCCATAGAGGTCAGTCTGGGGTTCAGGTCAGGCGAGTTGGCTGGCCAAATCAAGCACTGTAATGTCATGGTCAGCAAACCATTTGGTAGTAGTTTTGGCACTGTGGGCCAGTGCCAAATCCTGCTGGAAAAGGACATCAGCTCCATAAAGGTAGTCAGCAGATGGAAGCATGAAGTGCTTGAAAATCTCCTGGCAGATAGCTGTGTTGACTTTGGACCTGATCAACCACAGTGGACCAACAGCAGCAGAGGACATGGCACCCCAAATAATCACAGACTGTGGAAACTTCACACTGGACTTCAAACACCTTGGGTTCTGTGCCTCTCCACTCTTCCTCCAAACTCTAGGAATTTGCATTTCATTTGGAAATCAAGATTTACTTTCTTCTGAAAAGAGGGACTTTGGACCACTAAACAGCAGTCCAGTTCTTTCTCTCCTTAGACCAGGTAAGACGCTTCTGACGTTGTCTCTGGTTCAGGAATGGCTTGATATTAGGAATGCGACGGTTGTCCTGAAGACAAATTTCCTGAAGACGCCTGTGCGTGGTGGCTCTTGATGCACCGACACCAGCATCAGTCCACTCCTTGTGAAGCTCTCCCAAGTTCCTGAATCGACTTTTCTTGACAATGCTTTGAAAGCTGCAGTCATCCCTGTTGCTCGTGCACCTTTTCCAGCCAGCCATTTCAGCAATGACCTTCTGTGGCTTACCCTCCTTGTAGAGGGTGTCGATGATTGTCTTATGGACAACTGCCAAGTCAGCAGTCTTCCCCAGGATTGTGGTTGCATGTACTGAACTAGACAGAGATGCACCAGTATTTACCCATCTTGCTCAAACTTAATGAAATACTTTACTTTTTTTTTTGCACTGTAGGCCATAATTATCAAAATTAAAATAGGAAAAAACTTGCTTGAAACATTTTAGTTTGCATGTAAAGGAGTCTGAATATATTAAACATTTTCACTCTTAAATAACTGATGGATAATATTGAACTTTTTCACAATAATCTCATTTGTTAGAGATGCACTAGTATAGTAATGGCTCATTCACCAGGATTTCACATAACCAGATTTAAAAAAAAAAAATTAAGGATTTTTCTGAATGGAGATGTTTATTCTCCAGTACCAGCACATTCTAACAGCCAGAGATAAATTTGCAACTGTAAAACAAGATAGGTTTTTGTTCTATTATTTTCAAAAAGAGATAATATAACAGGCTGGTGAGGGAATGACAATTTATAGCTGCTATAGCACAAGTGATTAGAGGAAATATCTTGTTTCAACATCAAATGAAACTATTGTTCCTTAATAAATAAAAATTAAATTGCTGCCACATTCCTATGGTTTAAGAGAAAAACAAAACGCTTCAGGATGTGCTGTTATGGGAAAATATTTAATTTCAGGGTGGCAAGAGTAGCTCTGCTTCATTACACCATGCAATCACCACAATGATTGATTATTTTCCTAGTACAGCAAAAGCCAAAGTATTTCTTTACTGGCACATCAAGTGATGAATGAATGAGCAGTCAAAGCTTTTAAAATCAGGTGAAACCTCCTAACGGGTAACTGTCATTTTCCGTTTTCATATGTGAACCCACTTGCACACATTTGTTGAAAAGAAGAGAGAGAAAAGGGAACCGGAGATGTGTGACAACAGGCTTAGATCAGATTAAATATTCATCCATCACACACAAAATACACCAGTCATAGAAACACCGCAACCCATAAATCGCAGTGTACCATCACACACAGCGTGTATTATCTCAGCTTGGCAGCTCCACGATGCACTACACAATAAACGGCTTTGTGTTGTGCTGTGTGATCTGTTTACACAGAGACAGGTCGAGCGGCTCAGCAGATAGACGTTAGGAGGTGAATTTAGTTTAGAAGTGATTCGTTCCCACCTGGGAGGGGGGCAGGAAATGGAGGAGCGTTTCAGTGCCACAGTGGTCTATTGTTTAGGTCGGGTCTACGCTTGCAGCACAGGAGACGAAATGGGTGAGAAAATATATTTGAGGAGAAAGGAGGAGTGTAAACCTGCTTTCACATCCACCGTATTTAGTGTGTTTGAACTGAACCCTGGTGTGTTCTCCTCGGTAGGCAGGTGAGAACACCGCAATCACAGCCGGGTCCAAAAGCGTCTGAGCAAGATGTTCTCTACCTGCTTCCATGTAAACTTGATTGCAGTGAGAAAGTGATTTGACTCCAAATCATCTCAACTGCAGGAAGTGTGTCCTGTGTTGCAGCATTGTTTTTAGTAGATATGAGCTGCTAAACTGAGTGTTGTTTTTAGTAGACAGAGCTGTAGTGCTGCAGGAAGGTCATGTATTCCAGAGATTTGGATGAACTAAAAAAAAAAGATGGATGTGAAGTACAAAATGCTTTAAACCAGTTTGTTTATATAAATTACCTTATTTATTTAGCACCGACTGTGTCCTTCATGCTGCTTTATACACACACTTTGGCTACGTTCACATTACCAGACTGAAGTGACTCAAATCTGATTTTTTTTTTTTGCCTGAATGGTGACAGTTCTGATGTTTTCAGGGCTGTGTGGACAAATCAGATCCGAGTCCCTTTCATACATGTTCCTAGATTAGATATGCATCCGATTTTGTGGCCATGTAACATGAATGAGAACGGTCAGATCAGACAGAATTCATGTGGCTTTTGCTTATGCGGAGGCCAGATCTGTTCACATTACAGTTAGATACGGGTAACTTGTAATCAGAGGTGGACAGTAACGAAGTACATTTACTTGAATACTGTACTTAAGTACACTGAGTATCTGTACTTTTGTTGGAAACTTATGACTAAAATTCACTACATTTGAAAGGCAAATATTGTACTTTTTACTCCACTACATTTCTACCAAGGTCCTCGTTACTATGAAGCAGCTTTGAAAGTGGAGTTTTTTCTTCTTTTCCAGAACGTGATTTTTTTTTTTTGGCAGGTGACACCGAGACAGCCTACCAGTAATCACTAGGGTTATGTCACGTCCATAGACTGTATAAAATCAAGTTCAGTGATTTCTCAGCAGCATTCTTTAACATGATCAGTTGATGGCAGAATGGAAGGAGGCGGTTCTTTTGGGGAATGCACACACCCAGGGCTATACCTAGAACCCATGTTTCAGTTTTCTGAAAGGGGGAAAAAAATAGATTTGTTTTAAATGTTTGCTTTGTCTGCCGAAAACGAACCACACCACGGCCTACAAAAACTCACTGTCCAACCTGTGGAAGCATATTGAGGTATATAAACGTTTTATTCCAAGAGAAAGCTTGCAATGAAGTTGTCTGTGCTTTTAGAGCTAATAACATTGCAATAGCTATGCAGTCTGGTTAGTCAAATGACTGGATTTGTGTGCCAAGTCACCATCGCCTTGTCCACGGCTAACGTTTACAATTATGCGTCGACTTACGACTGACCAGTCGTAAACCGATCTGGTCGTAAGTCGGCCTATGTTAAAAGAACGCAAGTAAAATGATATTGTAATCATCTTAAAGTCTTATCAACATTTTCTTATTTCATTACCTTGGCTCATTATTTGGTTCAAGTCAAACACTGCATACTACAATATAACTCGTTTAATATGTGCAAAACAAAAAAATATGAAATACAGGTGTGAAAAATAGAAAACATTTTAGTTTGAAATATACTAAAATACAAATGTAAAACATAGCAAAATACAAAACTTGGTGACTGCTGGCATCACTGGTGCTTGGCTGTGGGTCGTCTACGTCATCAGCTGTTGCAGCGCTCGGGCTGGCGGGAGGATTTGCTCGTTTCATAAACACGGTAAGCCTCGTCTGAATTGTGTTTCTTTTTCTCCTCAAATTTCATAAACCAGTCTTCAAATAGTGCCTGTGTCATCCATGCTTTATGGTTAGAACGAAAGTAGACTGGCAAAGCGTGCTTCTTTACATTCCTGAATGCCCGCAGGTTTTGCGAGTGATAAATTAAGAAAGGCTTCACTCGCCAGTGGTAACCAGACGGTCGTAAAGTCGATCGGTCGCAAGTTGCATAGGTCGTAAGTCGACGACTATCTGTAGCTAGTTAACTTGGACACAGTTAGCATGTAAAACAGTTATGCTAACATGAATAGTGTTAACTTATTTGAAGTCCTTTCAGGAATATATGTTTTAGCATGATCTTGCCAAATAAGCAGAATGTAGAAATCCCTCTTTTCTAGTAGCATTAGCTACTCTATGATTTCGAGTTTGAAGAGAGTTTGCTAGCATGTCAGGTGGAGCTTCACTGACGAGCTAGCTTAACGTTAAACCACCATGATGGCACAGCACGCGTTCAATTTGCGAATTCACATTTCTGTCTTTGGTCACGGCATTAGGTTTTGTAAGCGTTTGGCAATAATACAACGATGCATTGACAGAAAACGTACTTTTAAATACTTAAGTATTCTTAAAAGCAAGTACTTCAGTACTTTAACTTAAAGGTCTCATTGCATCGTTTTTTCATAAATTGTGCGGTGGTCTCTAGTATGAATGAATGCCCTGTGAGCCAGTTTTGGTGAAAAAAAAAAAAAATGCTGTGGTTCTCCTGTTTCAGGCTGTTCTAGTTTGGTGGAGGAGTGGGTGGCGGGAGAACGACAGGATTTCAGCTATTACTCATTAATATTCATGACATGTAAACGTGTTACCTCTGATTGGCTAACAGCAAATCAGTAAACATGTTACCTCTGTTACCCCTTTTCCACCAAATCAGTTCCAGGGCTGGTTCGGGGCCAGTGCTGGTGCACAACTCGTTCAACTTGCGAGCCAGCTGAGAACCAGTTTGCTTTTCCATAGCTCGCAGTGCTAAGGGAAGCCATGTCATTACGTCGCTGTATACGTCAGTTACGTCGCTACGTTTGCATAAACCTTGGCGCGAATATTGAAGCAAAAAAAAAAAAAAAAACCCCACAGAAGAAGCAGCAGCAACAATAAATGACTTTGCGTTTGTACAGCTGCTGCTTCTCATCGTTTAAAAATGGCGAGCTTTCACGGTCTTGTTATTGTTGTCGGTCTTAACAACTCCACCCCCCCGCTGACGTAAGCGGTTCTTTCCTCTGGCCCAGCAGAGAGTTGGTGCTAGCGTGGAACCGGTTTTTCTGGCCCCAGAGCCAGTTCTTTGTCAGTGGAAACAGAAAACCCGGTTCCAAACTAAGCACTGGCCCCGAACTGCTTTGGTGGAAAAGGGGCATGACTGGCTAACAGCACTGTGACGCTACCTCCAGTGGGTCAGCACAAGCAGATGTGGGTGTCTTTGCAAAAACGGTTTTGATTGGCTATTATGGTCTTGACATCGATGTTTTGACCAATAACAATGTAGATAACATGAATTTTACATCACATTCAACGAGATTTAAATGAGACTAAAGATGGTGACTTACAAATAATGTGTAAACATCGTTGGAGTTAAAGTTTGAACAGCACGAAGGAACATACCCCAACCCCCCGAAATTAATAAAAATTAAAAACAAAACAAAAAACCCCTCAACGGATTTGGCATAATATAAAAAGCTCGTTTTTTTACTCAGAAAAAGTGGAAATCGGCCGAAAAGTGGAAAACTCTCATCCCTGCCTGTGACCATGTCATGCATGCTAACGTGGAGAATATGAACATGCTATTTTGTAACAAAAACCTTCGAACAAAAAGTTCATGTTTTACTTACAGCTTGTAAGCTGGTGGTCGACAAATCCAGGTATTAAAAACAATCTCCAAGCAAAACCACTACTGAAGGCACCAAAGTTTGAAAAAAGTCACTGTGGTTGAAATGATCAGAACACAGTACTAACGTTGCATTATACTTCGCTGGTGGTGTTCCAAAGATGAATTCCAACCATTTCTTCTTCAGCTCTATCTTGCAACGTTGCTCTGCTTAGGTTTCGTTTCTGTCGGCGGCTCCAGCCCGACTTTGGACGCTCGTAACTCGGGCAGGGGAGGTCCCAGCCTCCCCAAACTTGGCAGCCAGCGACCTCTGCCCTCTCCCCAACGAACCAGCACTGCCAGGGCGGACTAGCCCCGCGCTTCGGGACGTAATTCGCCCTGAGGCGAGCTGCGGCGCTCCGCTTGGGTTTCGTTTCTGTCGGAGGCTCCAGCCCGATTTTAAACGCTCATAACTCGTGCAGGGGAGGTCCCAGCCTCCTCAAACATGCAACGTTGATGTGTTACTGCCACAAATAACACAGGCACGAACTTGTTCAGACATGTTTTCAACTTGCTGTTAGGTCCTCTTCGTTAGCTACTGACGAGATGGGCTCTGCTATATCTCCTCGCGCTTAAATCTGAACTTTCTTCCCGTGGGCGGTCGCAAGCCAAGGTGGGCGAGGCCATGAATACTAATTTTCAAAGTGACGCAAGTTCGTAGGGCTTTTTCAGATCCGCTCGTTTTTCCGACTGTTTTCTTTCATAAGCTAATACAGGGAATGGGGGTAGAATTACATTTTCACATGCAGCATGCATATGCAACTCGGAGTGAACTATGGTATTTCAAAAAGAGCCAGTATTAAACGTTTTTGATGGAAGGGCACCTTTAAGTAAAAATTTGACTGTACAACTTGCACTTGTATCAGAGTAACATTTGACCAGTGGGACCTGTACTTTGACTTAAGTAATGAAGTTGGGTACTTTGTCCACCTCTGCTTGTAATTATGAATGAACAGTCAGTCAACATAAAACCAATCTGAGCAAAAATATCAGAACTGAACAATGAGGCTTGTAAACATGGCCTTTGTGATGGTTTGCTTCTAATTTCCCCCCCCTACTGGTTTATGAGTACATAATGTTAAAAACCCAACTGGTTTTATTTGTCATTTACACAACAGTTTGCTCAGGATTACAAATTTTAGTTTAAAGAACATTTATTTGTTATAGTAATGTTTAATGTTGACGAACATCTGTAAAACAAGTTATATACCCCCCCCTTTTTTTTTTTTAACTTGTAGCTATAAAAACAGTTGTTCTCTTGAGGTTATTAATTGACACACGTGACACACCACAGATTAGATCACTGAGAAAGTGCTAAGCATACACTCAACTGTCCTAAAGATCTTGGAAAACTCAAAGTTACAGCTTTACTTCTGACTGTTGCAAAGGGCTGATACTGGAGACACCAACAAAATCAGTTACACAGTTAAATAAATAACTAAACACACACACACAGTGCGTGTGAGGCCGCCACTGTACAAAGTTCAGTGTATGAGCTGCTACTACAGAAACAATAACATTATTAGAGCAAGTGCATTAACACCTCCTGACCAATCAGAGTGAAGAATTCAACAGTGCTCATAGCAACTCTGTCCGTTTCATCTGGTCACTTACTCAGCACTGAATGGGTTAAAGATCTCAATAGTTGGGCACAAATGTAACATCTTGGAACTGTCAAGGCTATAATAGAAACGTCGTTAGAGCAAACAGCAAAGAGTAATTAAAGCTACACTGCACACACTGTTTCCATGACTCCAGCCTGACACACATGAACAAGTTTTATTACGCCAACGCTGTACGTAGTTAATCTTTTAACACGCAGCAATGCACAATAAAACGCTAGAGCTGTGCAAGGTGGAGAAGCAGGGGGCGAGGACTGTTTTTGTATAGAATGGCTTCTTTGCACGGCTTTCACGACCCGAAGACTGAACAATTTACAAGCAGAGGTCCTGTACACCATACATATGATGGACAGAGATACTGTACTGCAAGATTCTATTGTATATTCTGCCAAATTTTTTGTAAACTGAAAAATTCCTCGGCTAATAACACTGATTCATGTAGTAGTAGTAGTAATAAAAATAATAATTTTGCTTTAAACACACTTCAGGAGGAGCGTGATAGAGAAGTGGGGTTGTTCAAGTGATTTTCAATTCAAATACCATTTTTAAAATACTCACCTTCCCAAATATTTATGCATTTAAAAAAAAAAAAAAAAAAAAAAAAAAAACCCTGCAATGTTTCAGATTTTGTGCCTACTTTTTGTATGAAATGACTCATGTTGCTTGATGGAGGAAAAGGGGTCAGAATAAAAGTTTTGTTACAGCATTTATTCATTTCTTTTAATCAAATCATCCAAGTATTTGTTTTGCAACAGGCTCTTAATTTAATTTTTCTTTCCTTGTGGATGAACCTGAAGTGGTGTACTATTGGACATCTCGTGCAGCACACAGGCCTCAACTCAACTGTATTATACCCTTTTTAGGAAGCCCATATAGTGAACAGGAAGTGATTTAAAATTCAGCCTCATGTGAAATGTAGAATCAAGCTAAATTAAGCAAAATTATAGATATTGCAATACTGTGCAGAAATGAATTAAACTAAATCTGATACCCCCTCAAAAAATTAAGATTTCTGACTGCATTGCAGCACTTTGGTTATGAAAAATATTTTTCAGCTTCAGTTATTTATAGTTTTATCAACCTAACATTTAAATAAATTCAAATATTAAACCTTGCCAGCACCTAAAATTTGAAACATTTGAGAGAGTCATCATCAAAAAGGAAGAATTGCTAGGCCCTTGAGCAAGGGCTGTACGCATCTGAATAACAGACTGGATTCTGCCTTACTTCTAATTTGCTACATGTAAAAGCATTTACCAAAATACTTGACATTTAACGGGGGACCCAAACAGAAAAAGTGGGCAAGAGACATTTATCTCTGCTCCTGCCTCACCTGCACAGAGTCATGGCCATACATCGTTGCTGTGATTGGTGCTGTATTGCGTTTCTTCATTTTCCTTTGCTGCTCGAGCTTCTCTCGCTCCTTCTCCACAGCCCGCGTAGATTCTCGCAACCTCTCCAGGTCCTGCTGGTATTTCTGCCTCTGGCTCTGCAGCTCCTGTCTCTCCTGTGCGAGACTCTCCTCCAGCTTCCTGCACGCATCTTCTCGCTCCTGCAGCCGGAGCTGCTCAGCCTCGTTCTGTTTCTGCTGCCTCACTCGCTCGCGCTCCCAGCGCTCTTGCTCCTGCTGCTGCTGTGCCTGGACACGCTGGAAATGAGCCATCTCCTCACGGTGCTTCTCCAGGTTCCTCTGTTTCTCCTGCTCGAGGAGCACATCCGTGCCCCGCTGGCGCTCTGCAGAGAATAGAGATGCCCGCTGCAGCTCGATCATGCTGTCCTGCTGAGAGACAATTGCCTGCAACAAAGATAAGGGGGGAAAAAAAACAGAAAAAGTTAAACTGATTGACGTCTTTGGATTACTTTTTTTTTTTAACTTACACTTAAACAGGGGAGTTAAGTGGAACAGTACTATTGGATCAGTATACACACACACACACACACACACACACACACAAAGAATGCTTTCAACACCTATTAATCCATTTTCCAAGTCCAAATCAGAATGAAGTCGATTCTTTTGGTTCATTTGTAACTTAGCAGCTCAAACCTACCAACCCAAAACACACATTTTGATTCACTTCCTGCAGCTGAGTCGATTCACAGTTGAATCTCGTTTTCACTGCAATAGCATTCACTTGGAAGTGAACCGAGAACCTCACTCAGATGATCTTGGACCAGAGAGTGATCGTCATGTTCTCATGGGCCTAAAGAACCGCACTGAGAGGGAGAACACACCAGGGTTCCGTTCAAATGAACTCAACACCACGTACGGTAACTCCGATCATGCCCAGTTGATTGTTTATTGCTGGTCACTTTTCTAAACCTTCCCCGACACATCAGTGTCATTTTACAGTCATGATAAATTAGGGTTGAAGTCGTATCACCTTACCTGTAGACTGTAGAGCTTCTGGGAAAGCAGGAGAACCCGACCAGAGAACTGCAAAAACAGGAACAGAGGGGCAATGAGAACTACAGCATCGATGCCTGAAAAACCTATCTGGACTAGCCATGACTGAATAAAGCAATCTGTTATGCTGTTATTGGAAAATAATCAATAATGAGGTGGTGCAATTACAAGAGTTACTGTTTCTACCCTGAAGTTGATTGTCCTAGAACAGCACATCCTGAAGTGTTCGTTTCCTCTAATACCACAGAAATTTGCCAACAATTACAGTTTTTAATTCATTAATGAACAGGTTATATTGATTATCCATTTATAGTTACCGCAGTCTCCATGGCACTGTTTACACTTGGTTTTAAATTGTGTCTTGGGCGATCAGATCACTAGTGGACAGCCAAGAGACATCACCACCGATGCCTTTTGTTCAGATGTCATTACTGCCTACATCACTTCCATAATATTCCAGTTATTACTGGAATATTACGGAAGTGATCTAGCACCTTAGCACGGGCTAGCTAAGAAAACAAAAATGTTATCTTTGTTGGGGATGCATCAGGACACATTAGCATTTACATTACAAAAAGATGTGCAATCAAATACGCCCCAGACCACCTCGGCAAATGCTCGGAGTGATCTGTAGGTGCTAAAGCCAGTTCCTCTCTCCAGGACTCTGCAGTTTTTCCTCTCTCCAACAATGGACACTTGCTTCAGGATTGCAATGCCAGAGAAAACCGGTGGTTTGAAAGAGTAAAAGAAGCCATCTTCATCAACCTGGAATGACCATCACTGAACAGAGGAGGTGGTCTATCTATCTGATACACCACTTATCAGCCACATACAATGCAGCCCTTGGCACACTTCCCAGAAAACTGAACACACATACACACCAAGACTCCACTGACTTCAATGACTCACATGATGGCAGAGAGCGCCAACGACCTATAGATCATCCTAATGACACGCTAGGCTGCCAACACCATTCACACCTGGCCTCCAGGATGACTGAGAGGGTCAAAGACCCATGTGACCTCAATGACTTTCCTTAGGTTTGCTTTTGGTCCACTAGAGGATAAATACCTGGAACTCCCCACTAGTCAGACAGAACTGAAGAAGCCTTTCGGATGAGAGATGAAACATCTTCAAGGATTTCAAGCAAGTCCAGTTGCCTTCTTTAGCACCTACAGTTTACAATGACCTAGATCAGCGTTTCTCAACCTTTTTTCAGTCACGGCACCCTTCAGAAGTATGCAAATTCTCAAGGCACCCCCACATAAAATATATGCAGTCATGCTGACCATACACTGACCCCGGCACTGACACTGTGACATGGGAAAGGGGGCCATGAGATAAATTTTGATGATGCATGAGGCAGCGATGATCTGCATTAGTGTAACTATTGTTTTTTGGAATTTTAATTCATTTTATTTATTTCATTGTTAGAATATATTATTTTTTGACGGCACCCCTAACAAAGCCAGACGACACCCCAGGGTGCCGCAGCACCCCGGTTGAGAAAGGCTGACCTAGATGACAGAGAACCTTCACAGACATGCTTGGAGTGATATCACAATGCATCTTGGTGGTCCTTTCTACCAAGGTACTTGGTGCCACTTGGGCGGCATAGTGATGTAGTAGTAGCAGCAAGAAGGTTGTGGGTTTGAGCCCAGCAGCCAGCGAGGTCCTTTCTGTGTGGAGTTTGCATGTTCTCCCTATGTCAGCGTGGGTTTCCTCCGGGTGCGCCGGTTTCCCCCACAGTCCAAAGACATGCAGTTAGGCTAACATGGGGCAGCCTTGGGCTGAAGTGCCCTTGGGCAAGGCACCTAACTGCTCCAGGTGTGTGTGTGTAATATATATATATATATATATACACACACACACACACACACACAGCTTCAGATGGGTTAAATGCAGAGGATGAATTTCACTGTGCTTGAGTGTGCACGTGACAAAGGCTGCTTCTTCTCGTGATCCAATCACCCAAGATGCATTTTAAAACCAAATGTAAACACAGTCTACGTCCAAGTCGCCATGAAAGAAATGTGGCCTCTGTCAGTCTCAGTGAAGCAAGTGTGGCCATCTTGGAAAATGTAATTAAAAGTATGTAATGGGTATAGAAATAGCTGGAGTAGTCTTGGTGTCTCACCTCTGTGTTTGGAACTCGGGAGCAGATCATATTCGAGCTGGATAAAGAAATTTTATCCTGAGAAAGAAAGAAAATGCACATGAGATAAAGAGGAGATCTCATTACATAATGAAGTGTGTGTCAAAAACAGTGATGCATCAGTGAACTGAAGCATGGCATCTAAGGGCATGAGCAGAAACATGGAAAAGTGACGTCTTTTGGGGGAATTCAGAAAGGTTAACGCTGCATGTGTGAAAGAGAGAGAGCACGAGTGTTCTCTCACAGCTTCTTGCAGTCCTTGACTGGCACACATTTCTTTAAGCTGAGGGTCTGAACTGGCTCTCTGACTCCTCTCTCTGGATTTTCCTGCTCCAGTTGAGTGTTTTTTCATGCTGCCATCTGTTCAACACACACACACACACACACACCAGAAGAGAGACATTTTTCCATGTTATAACAGATGAATAATATGAAGCTGTTAACCAGTTCAGTTACAATTGATGTAATAAGTAACTGTGTTAGATATAACCAGGACACTATTATAACATTTCTTCAGTACGACATGCACATTACAACACAGGCATGGTGTTAAGGAGCTACAGCATTCAAGATGTTAGAGGGGTTAACAGATGAGAGTGCAATAATTACATCCCTCTATTATGACATAACATGCTAGATATAATTAAAAATGTTATTACAGAAGCATGTTAAGGTGTTACAACATACAAGACAGTAAGGAGCCTTTAAAACGTGATTACAATACATAAATTGTCAATGTATAGAAAAAGTTATTAGGTGGTTATAAAATGAAACACGTACTTGAGTGGATGTTAAAATAAGACCTCACTGACATTACGACAGACGCATGTTAAGGAGGTATGATTACATTCAACCCACGATATAGCGGATATGAGGTGACAATACAGGTTATTAATTTCAGAACCATCAAAGCAAGTGTAATGTGAACTAACGATGACATGAGGTGCGGCGATTATGTTGTCCGTAACGTCTGTTTCAGAGCACCAGAGGGCAAATATTTTAAATTGAATTTATTAAACTGAACTGTGCCTTTATTAGAATGGTGTATAAAAAAGTGTGAATAAAATGCCGAGTTTCATTTTGTTTGTAAGAAAAAAAAAAAGATTTAAAAAAATAAAATTTTGATGTTGCCAACACCAACCCTGGGTTTTGTGTGGCACAATGAATGTGTAATCACTCATTTAATTTAAAAAAAAAAAATCTTCATAGAATACATGCCATTTATATTTAAAAAAAACATTTACTTCTGCATTAATACAATAATGTAACATTATATGGACAAGTGTTTTACTGGGAAATAAGCCACTCGTATTTTTCATACGAACTACATCTGAGATATGAAGTAGTGGTGACATTTATCAATGTCACTCATGAGGAAATCGAACTGTTTTGATAAATTTGGGTACTTTGTGAATGTATCTATATATTTAAATAAATAAATAAAATCACATGTTGGCTTGAGGATACGAAATTTGTCTTGTGTTGAAAAACTATTTCGTATGAACACATCACAGATCTGAGGGACATAAATAATATTCCCTGGCTTTTTTTCGTGGTAGATCAGATACATTCCATTCAACTAGCATGATCTTGAACTTGAAGACCAGTTAAAATTATTTTGATTAGCTTGCATTTTTTTTGTAGCTGTCCCCATATAATATAAAGAATATTACACAGTTGTGTGACAAAGTTTATCGTCTCGTGTTGGGGGGGGGGGGGGAGTTATAAAATAAATATAAATATATAAAATAAATAAATAAATAAATAAATATATAAAAAACTTGTTCGCTTCGCTCACAATATAATAAATGCACCTTGAGTGAGTCATATGCGGAAATCTCAATTTCTGAAATTGTGATTTTTTACTGTACTTCTGTAAGACTTATGTAATATTGTACTCGAGTCTTGCTTCCTACTGCACTGAATCCATACAGTATCCTAACATTAGATACACTGCAAAGTAGATGACTAATCTTGGTAGAATCTTACATAGTTGCCCATGTCATGCACTTTTCAGATGGTCCCTTACTTTTGCCATTAATATAAACTTCCTGGTGACCTGCATTTCTGAGACGTTATCTTCAGTAGGCTTTCACGGGAGAAAATTAAAAATTCAGTTGTCCTGGTTTATCCGTCCACCCCAGTGTGGTTATTTATTGAGAAATAGAAGAGAGAATGTCCACTGTGCAGCAAAGATCCTAGTATAAGAGCAACTTTAGTGCAGTGCATTTAAGTGTCACCCAAATGAGGCACCAAAACCTGTGTTGCAATTCAGTCTAGTAAATACTGATCACATAGGAACCAGTGCCATACTGGCACTTGTTTTGGGTACCCAACCCTAGATGCAAGGCATTAAGAGGTTCTACATGTGTACAACTTGTTGCTCAGGGTGTTGCAAGTGCATATGGTGCTTTATATTAAATGGCAAAAGTAAGGGACCATCTAAAAAGTGCATGACATGAGCAACTATGCAAGATTCTACCAAGATTATAGTCATCCACTTTGTAATGCATTAGGTACACTGCAATGTTAGGATACGGTATGGATTCAGTGCAGTAGGATGCAAGACTCAAGTAAAATATTACACAATTTCTAACTTGCAGCTTTATTTGTAGTAATAGGAGAAGGGGATGCAAGAACTCCTACACTTCTGTAGTAGACTGATGGTGCTGTCGTAGCCCCCAAACGTTCCTGCTCTCCTGGGTAGTGAGTTACAACTTTGATTCTCCTCAGATTGTGGAAAGTCTCTTGCAATGGACACCAGAATGTTCTGCAAGTTCTCCACTAGAGATGAAACACAAGGAAAGAAAACTCTGATTTAGTTTCTGGCTCTACACACTTCTGTGCTTCCACATAGTCCATCACAACACAAAAGCTATACGTACTTAAACTTTTCAGGACCTTATAATGGGGGATCAGTAACGAAAACTTTTTTTTTAGGGCCTGCCTAATAGCAAATAATACAGATCATGGTCCATGTGAGCAGTAATTACAATATAGCACTTACACACATGTGAGAAAACAGAGACCTGAGCAGCTCTTACTGCCAACCAACAAAAGTTCCAAAAAAAATGGCCATGAGAGAGAAATTAATTGCAGTCACTGTGACCAGCACTGACAACTGATAACAGCCAAGGAGCAGTTTGGTGCAGTAGTTACCCTCTATTATGGCTCCCTTGAGCAGTTGCTCCCCCTGCTGGAGTTCTGAGGCATCTCCCCGCAGCAGAAGTTGATGCTGAGGCCCTGTCTCCTCCAAAACACCCACACACTCTGCAAGTTCAGCATACAACTGCAGCTTGTCCGTGAGAGCCTGCCTGATCTGAGCATCCTTCACAGTCAGATGATCTGCAAAGAGGAATGGTCATCAAGTCATTTCCCTTTCCTTATCGAAAGGTTGCTAAAACTCTGACCTTTTCCAGCAAAAGTGCAAAGGCTAATTGCTAATAAGAAAGCCATTAAACATTACAACTGCAATGCAGTATATTTAAAACAATTAATTACACAGTCAGGTCTGTAAGTATTTGGACAGTGACTGTTTAAGTCCTGTTGCCACTGTACACCATCAAAGTGGATTTGAAATGAAGCCATCAAAATGTAATCGAAGTGTAGAAGTTCAGCTTTAATCCAAGGCATTTAACCAAAAAAAAAAAAAAATAATTCACATTAACTATTTAGGAATTACAGCCTTTATTTAAAAAAAAATAAAATAAAAATTCACATTAACCATTTAGGAATTACAGCCTTTATTTAAAAAAAAAAAAAAAAAAAAGTCCATTTTCACAGGCTAAAAAGTAATTAGACAACCGACAAGCAGTTTCACAGCCAGTTATAGCCCATTTCCTCGTTATTTCCTGAGAAATTAAGGAGATAAATGGTCTGGAGTTGATTACAACTGTTGAATTTGTATTTGGTCGCTGTTCATGGGAACTCAATATGTGGTCCAAAGATGCGTCAATGCAAGTGAAGGGTACCATCATTACGATGAAAAAAAGAAAAATGGACCTATGCAAGAGATAGCAGAAACCTGGAGTGGCCAAATCAACAGTTTGATATATTTTTAAAAGAAGGAACGCACTGGCAAATTCAGCAAGACTGAAAAGCCTGGGTTTCCTCCGGGTGCTCCGGTTTCCCCCACAGTCCAAAGACATGCAGGTTAGGTTAACTGGTGACTCTAAATTGACCGTAGGTGTGAATGTGAATGGTTGTCTGTGTCTACGTGTCAGCCCTGTGATGACCTGGCGACTTGTCCAGGGTGTACCCCGCCTTTCGCCCGTAGTCAGCTGGGATAGGCTCCAGCTTGCCTGCAACCCTGTAGAAGGATAAAGCGGCTAGAGATAATGAGATGAGATGAGATGAAAAGCCTGGAAGACTATTGACGAGAACTAAAGTGGATGATTAAGGTGAAGAAAAACCCCTTCACAACATCTAGCCAAGTCAAGAACACTCTCACAGAGTCAGGCCTATCACTGTCAAAGTCCACAAATCAAGAGATGCCTTAATGAATGTAAATACAGAGGGTTTACCTCGAGATGCAAACCAAACCAAAGACTAGACTTTGGCAGAAAGCCTGCCCAGTTCTAGAACAAGATTATTTGGATAGATGAAACTAAAAGTAACTTGTACCAGAATGATGGGAAGGGAATGAAAGGGAGGGCTCACGATCCAAAGCACACCACATCATCTGTCAAACTTGGTGGAGGCAGTGTTATGACATGGCCATATATGGCAGACAACAAAACTGGGTCACTGGTGTTTATTGATGTGACTGCTGATGTGTGTAGAGCTATACTTTCTGCTCAGGTTCACTCAAATGCTGCAAATGGCACTTCACAATACAGATGGATAAATGACCCCGTCCCAAGGGCGTAACTTTTGGTTGAACTGAGGTCTCCACCTAAACCAGTGAAGATGCCACTCAGGAAACAAAGCAAAAACACAAAGCTTCAGCCTACACCATATTTAATATACGTGTACGATACATGACTTTGAGGAAGAAGACCAATCTCAAAAGGCTATGCTACAACATTCAAATAGCAGTTTCTTTGTAACCACTTGGTCGACTCCTACATTTACATGCTAGTTTGTAATTCGCTTCTCATTTCTCAATTGACTGATGGTTGGAAAACATGCCATCTGCCAGTCAGCTTTCAGCAGGCATTTGGCAGAATAATCATCAGATGCAAATTTGAATGGGACAGTATAACCAACTACTCGTTATTTTATGCAAGTTTACACCAAGTAGTTACTTAGGTGCTACTTTCAAAGGAGGGCCTGAACCCAAGAAATGATGCCTGTGGCTATACGTTACCTTGAATTTCTCTGAAGCGTTGAAGTTTTGCTCCATCCTCTACGGTATCAAGCCTCTCCTCTGTCTGAGGACAGCTGCAGCATGAACACAGTAAAAATAAGCAAGAAAATCCAAAATACACACCTGCCATCTGACTTCCTCATACTGAGTAGAGAAATTCATTGGGAGCCATTTAGTATCAAAAGCCATTTTAAAAATGAGGATGAATACACTGAAAAATCGGGGGGGGGGGGGGGGGGGGGGGGGGATTCTACAAAATTGGGATATTTTCAAAAAAAATGCAATAAAAAAAATCTGCACTTGATTTAACTGATAAAGTACAAAGAAAATATTTTCAATAGTGACCAACTTAATTGTATTTTATAACTATACACAAAGTTAGAATTTGATGCCTGCAAAAAAGTTGTGACAGAGGCAAAATAAGACTGAAAAATCTGTAGAATATTCAATTAACCCCATTTTGGAAAATTCCACAATAAACAGGTTAACTGGTAACAGGTGAGGGGATCGTGATTGGGTATAAAAAGTAGCATGCACCAAAGGCTCAGGCTTTGCAAGCAAGGATGGGTCACAGCTCACCCCTTTGTACCAAAATTTGAGAGAAAACTGCTAGTCAATTCAAAAAGAACATGCCAACACAAGACTGCAGAGAATTTAAGTCTTTCAAAAGCTACAGTATGTAATATTGTGAAGAGATTCAGGGAACTCAGACACCTCCGTGTGTAAAAGGCAAGGTCAGAAACCACTGCTGAATGTGCGTGACCATCAAGCCCTCTGGTGGCACTGTCTGAGAAACAGTCATGTTAAATGTGACAAATATAGCCACATGGACTCAGGAGTACTTCAGAAAGCTGTCATCACTTAACATAGTTCGCCACTGCATCCAGAAATGCAACCTGAAACTATTACTACGCAAGGAAGAAGCCATTCACCAAGTCTATGCAGAAATGCTGCAGATTTCTCTGGACACAAACTCATCTCAGATGGACCAAAAAAAAAAAAAAAGTGGAAACGTGTGCCGTGGTCAGAGGAGTCCATATTTCAGCTTGTTTTTGGGAAAACCAGACATGAAGTTCTCAGTGCCAAAGGTGAACATGAATATCCAGTTTATCATCAGAGAAAGGTGCAAAAGCCAGTATCTGTGATAGTATGGGGGAAATTACTGCTTCACGGCATGGGTGAGCTGCAGGTGTGTGAAGATGCCACTGACATGGAGGTGCATGTTCAGATTTTAGAGACACATGTTGCCATCAAGGTGACGTCTCTTCCCGGGAAGTCCATGCTTATTTCAGCAGGACAATACCAGACCTCATTCTGCATGGGCTACAACAGCATGGCTTCATAGACAGAGTGTCTGTGCTTGACTGGCCTGCTGCCAGTCTAGATCTGTCTCCTGTTGAAAATGTATGGTGCATCATGAGAATTGGATAACAGCCACCATGGACTGCCAAGCAGCTGAAGCCTTGTATCAAGCAACAATGGACAAAAATTCCAATTGCAAAACTGCAAAATTAGTATCCTCAGTCCCCATACGATTAAAAAGTATTATTAAAAGGAAAGGTGACATAATACAGTGGTAATATCTGTCCCAACTTTGAGTGTGTTGCAGGCATCAAATCCTATCTTCATTTTCATTTACAAAATAAAGTTGGTAAGTAAAACTTTTGCAAATCTTTTTAATCCCAGCTTTTCTGGAAATATGGCTTGAAAATAAAAAGATTATTATGGAAAAGGATTCAGAAGCTCTTTGCTGTATTTTCCTATATTTGTGACATTGCCCTCAGACCATTTTGTTGCCCCCCACATTATTTTGCATAATGGATTAAAATAAAACATTAAATTAAATTTAAAAAAAAAAAAACCTCCATTAAACCAGTGTTTTTCCACTGGTTTCACTGCACACACTGTATCCCACGTGCAAATATTTTGCCAAGATAAAAACGTGTCTAGCATTTTGCGATTCCAGAGATTGCCGAAGCAAGTGAGCGACAATATCACGTGACCACCATGGGGCGTGTTTGACCTACTTTTAACCAAAACATGGTTGACTCTGCTCTCCTGCCAGCTAAAAAGAAAAGGAAAGCCTGCCAAGTGAGTGCAGCTGCAAGATACAGCAAGGTTAGATGACATTTTTCTGGACAGATAACGAAATCACTCTAGCTAGTGCTTAGCTACCTTAGCCTTAGAACGCATGAGCTCGACTCCACAGTAGCAAGCATGGAGTTATACACCTAACGTTTCGATCTTACAGAAAATAACTCCAAAGCAGTAACAAAGAAAAGCTATATTCGTCCTTTTTTTTTTTCACGGATCTATTTGCAAAGGTCAACCACAAAATACATCCCTGCAACTCAAAACTCTCCGAGGTTGATGCAGAGTTATGACGTTTTCTGCGCGTCACCATCTTGGGGTGATGCAGTTCCATAGTTATGCTAATTAGTTAAAGCTCCTTGCTTTCGGCTGTTTCCCTACAGCTATACTGTTTACTTCAAGAGGGAGGATATTCGGTCCCAAAACGGAGAAAAGCGACCCTCAGCACAACAAAATAATCACATCTCGTCCGCATGATATTGTTCTTGCGGGACATTGGAAAATGCCATACACAATAAAAAAAACTTGAAAATTTCAGATGACTTTGCAGTCAGCACCTTTAACTAAAATTTTGAAGTCAACTTTTACTCCACGGCACAAGGTTCAATTCTACCTGTTGATTATTGATTTATTTGTGCTATTACGTCCACCTATTACATTCTCAATATATCCGTGATGGCGTTAACTGTACCTGTCGACGGCCTGGCGGATGTGTGTGATCCAGGTGTTGCGTTCCTCTTTAGAGGACGTGTGGATCTCATACATCTCAGGCTCATTGGATGAGGCACAGATGAGGAACATGGCCTTTTCCTCATGTGCCACCTCTCGGACGATCAGCTTCTGCAGGGAGATCACGGACGGTTTCCCATCCTGCAAACATGGCAAAACTCTTACCCTCCATAAAACTTCAGACCCGAGCTCACGAGTGAATAACATTGCCTCTCGACTGATTCTGGTAGAACCTGAACGTGTAATATTGTACCCAAAAAAAAAAAAAAAACCACCCCACTAGGTGTGAATATCCTTCCTCCAGATATTACAAACATCTTTATACACAGTATATGATATTTGTATCATTCTTTGTAATATGACAAATAATGAATTGATACATTTAAGTTTAATATTGATAAATCAATTCAAGTTTGATCCAATATTATTCAGTTCGGTTAAATTTAAGCTTTCCACCATGAGAAGGTATTCACAGACAAGAGTTTGTTTACCTCTGATTAGGCATGTAATAAATGTGATGATTAATCATGATACAAGTTTATGATCATTCAAATTGATAATTTATATTTAAAAAAAAAACAAAAAAAAAAAACGCCAACGGCGTCGATGGGGATGCCTCTGCCTGGTAGACTACACGCCTTAAGTTGTGATTTGGGGATGGACATTAGACCTCACAGTAATCTTGACCTGGTGAAATTACTTGTATCTGCCTTGGAGATATTGCGTTCACAAGGTTTTCGGACAGACATTTGACCTCACAGTGACCTTGACCTTTTGATCTTAAAATCTAAATCAGTTCATGTTTGTCCCAAAGCGCACAAATGGTGAAGGTTTGGTGAAATTCCTTTCATTAGCCTTTGAGATCTCGTGTTCACAAGGTTTCGGGATGGATGGACGCACGCATGCACGGACGGACAACCCGAAAACATAATGCCTCCTGCACCTTAAGGTGGCGGAGGCATAAAAACCCCATCCCAAACACACTTGGGTTGTGTGATCTTAATTTTTCCTAACTGTAATTGCATTGTCTAGACATCAGAGGGCACAATAAAGGGATTGCAGTATTTTTAATTTACCAGAAGGGGTTTGTTTTTTGTTTAAGATTTACCAAAAAGAATAGGAAAATAAGTGTTGCATTTTTTGATAACATTTCCTTCATTTTATTTTAAGTTACAAAATAAATAAATAAAAACCATGAGAAAATTAAACTGTGATTCGGGTGAATCATTACATGCCTACCCTCTGACTGTTAAAGTCACCTTCAGTAAACATTAGATATCTAACAAAGTGATCGCACATTTTTAATCCATTTAGGTCTGCTATACAAATCTCTGTGCATGAGCAATTACTATCGAAACAATAATGCATTTACACTACTAGAATTTACACTGTTCATGAGAACATGAAGACCTGCTTGCTTTTGTGCTTATTTTATTTATTTATTTTTTGCTAAAAGCACCAACACTGCTGAGAACATGTAATTCTATTATATTAAAATATATCATCTGCATTTAATGACCGCTATAACGCAAACAGATGTCAAGCATGACTGTAAAGGCTCTGAACGTACCACAGCAGAGAAGCCATATCTCTGATCCTTCTCTTGGAGCAAGAGCAGAACGTCTGTGAGCAGCACAGCTAGGATATCTGGGGGAGAACAAACAGGAAGTGAATTTTACATCACATCAGTCAAAGAGTACAGGTTTATCCAGTGCTCTATATGCGAGAAAAAGAATGAGAGCTCCTTTTGAGACTTTAGAGCAGAAACCAAAGAAGAAAAGGACTCATGGTGAAGAACTGAAAGCGTCATTATATATAGCACATATTCACAAATGTATAGTTCGAGATTTCATTTTACTCATGATGGCATCACCTCAGGCCGTCAAAAAGCTTAACCTAATGGAACTTGTATACATTTGTGCATCTGTAAATAAATATTACAAAAGGTGAAGGTGTCTAGACAAGCAAGTGATTTTTCTTTGTAAATGCATACAAATGAAAGGCAACACATTTATAGCAATATTCTCAAACATGTACAGTAGCGCAAAAAAGGCTTTGGCACATGTAAAGACATTAAATATAATGAAACATTTCTACATAATTGATTAATCAGTAAACAGTAATAAACCAAAAGGTGTCAAATGTTGACATGTTTAAGATGATATCAGCAACAATTCTTTCCAGTACTCAATCATACAGCTTTATTATTATTATTATTATTAATAATAATAATGACCCTATTTTATATTTTACTTTAAGATCATAAAATGTATCCCTGCAACATCCATTTTGGGTCGTTCAAGGATGAACTTTTATCAAGCTGAACTTTGCTCATTTCTAACACTAATGCAGAAGACCTCATATAAAAACATACTAAATTCATATCAAAATTTTAGGCTGCTTTCACACCATGTTTTAAAAAAAAAAAAAAAAAAAAAACACCTGACAACACAGGGCTCAAAACTGACTTGTCCGACTGGACTGGACAAGTAATCATTTGGTCCAGACAAGTCAAATCCACATCTGCTTTTCTGACGGGACGAGTTGAATTATTCCCAACTTTCCCAGAAGTCTCTTGCATAGCGGCTCCCTAACACCCGCAAATTACAATATCCCAGAATCGAGAGTGAGAAAGAGAGAACGTGCATCCTGATTGGTCTATTTAGCAAGACAGACTAATCAGTGTTCTGCATTGGCAGGCTTTACGTCTTCTCTCCCAGACCGAGAGTCCATCAGTTCAGTGCATCCAGGGGAGTCATGGCAGAGTGCACAAAAAAAAAAAAAAAACCCACTTCACCTCAGACTATACGAAAATGTCCCCTTGCCTAATAGGGTTTTAAAAAAAAAAAAAAATTTAAAAACCAAACCGCCCCCCCACACACACACACACCAACTGTTGCGTGCTGTACTGTTTGTGACAGTGACTTTAGCATTGCCCATGGCAGGGTAAACGATTGTAAGAGACATGCTGAGGTGAATTTAACAGTGTCATTTGTTCATGTGCAGATTATTTATATGAGCTGGCTCGCTGCCAAGGCTACATGAGGCCAAACTCCTTGAAAATTTGCTTAAAAGTTGCAACAAAATATAAGAGTTAAACAACAGTAATAAGCAGTTTACAGCACAAATAATATAGTAGTCTACATAGTCACATTTTCTACATATAGGCCGATCTAATTTGCTTTCCATACTAGAGAAAATTACTCAAAAAGTATTACATATACAGTAACTACCCCAGACAAGATAGCATGAGGCATACTTTTATCTTTTTTAGGGATTGCTTGCGGGGGGGGGGAAGAAAAAAAAAAAATCAATCACCAAAAGTTCCAACAAAACTAGTTCAATCCCCTCAGTGATCTGGCCGTGTTCTTGTTTATGAAATTCCGGGGAAGCCGAGTACAGCAGGTGTGCGTGTAAAAATAACCACATCGTAAAAACTAATTATAGAGATTATTCGACACTGCATTCATTGAAATCGGAGAAATAGTGATTAAATACCTCAATAAAATAAATAATCGGTGGCGACTCTTCATTTCATTCAGATGTTTTTTTTTTTTTTTTTAATTGTTTTTTTCTTTGGTATGGTCCACATTAACCATCACAAACTTCGTAAAATATTTCGGGGGAATTTTACGACCGTGCCAAACCCGCTCACGGTTTGTTTTTGTTCACAACGTGATGGTCAGTGTCAGACTTATTTTTCAGTTTTATTACTTGAAATTAAATTTATACTTCACGTTTTACTGGATTAATCAAGATTTAACTTCATTCCCTCCAGAAGTTTTGAATTTGGGCACTACAGTGGAGGACCACTTCCCATCAGAAAAATGATAATGTCCACTGGTGGTTGAGAGCAAAAGCTGCAAAGTCTGAAAGCAGTCTTTACACAATAGGAACACTAACAATATTTTATCCCAGCGAATTAAAAGAAAATTACAACTGTATTTATTACAGAGTCTTGCTCTATTTATCTGTCACCTGCTCATATGAGCACAGCTTTAGAACTCATGGACGTACCCTTGAGCCTGCCGGAGGCGGCCTTCCAGTTGACCATGCCCTCATGCAGCAACTGCCGTTTGCCTTGCGTCATGTCCTCCCTCCTGAAGATGTGGCCATCTTTGATCTTGCCAATTGCTTTAAGCTCCATCTTGGCGGCAATCTCTCGGAGGCGCGTCTTCTTCTCATACAGATTCACCTGAGCGTCCACCTGCATGATGACACCTCGGATCAGACCCAGAGCTTGTGCCAGCTCCTTGTGTTCCTCAGAGTCAGCTGTAGAAGGGAGAGGAACCCACATGGACAGCATTAATAACAAGGGATACAAGTATTGCAAGGGCAAGGCCAAAACCTTTGTTTTTGCTGTACACTGACGACATCTAGGTTTGAGATGAAGGGTCAGAATTTCAGCTTTCATTTCTTTCTATTTACTTCGAGACATACAGTGGAGGAAATAATTATTTGATCCCTTGATGATTTTGTAAGTTTGTCCACTGACAAAGAAATGAACATTCTACAATTATAATGGTAGGTTTATTTTAACTGTGAGACAAAACATCAAAAAGAAAATCCAGAAAATAACTTCATATAAAAGATATAAACTGATTTGCATTTCTTTGAGTGAAATAAGTATTTGAACCCTCTAGCAAACAAGACTTAGTATTTGGTGGCAAAACCCTTGTTGGCAAGCACAGTGGTCAGACGTTTCTTGTAGTTGATGACCAGGTTTGCGCACGTCAGGAGAAATTTTGGTCCACTCCTCTTTGCAGATCATCTCTAGATCATTAAGGTTTTGAGGCTGTCGCGTCGCAACTCTGAGCTTCAGCTCCCTCCATAGGTTTTCTATGGGATTAACCCATTGACGCCTGAAACAAAACGTCTGCAAATGCCTAAGCCAGTTTTTAGAGAAGGTCCCCATCTGCCTGAGGGTTTTCTGAAATAAAATTAATTGAAAACGCCTATGAAAAATTCAATATCTCAGCCTCTGAAGCACATAAAGGCATAAGTTGCATTTAAAAGATAAAATTCTCTGCTTTTATTGGATCATGCTCATTCAGCATCAACACTAACATTTTTATTAAAAAAAAAAAAAAAAAATCTGGCATGCATCTTGAAAATAATGACAAAACAATGCTGCGTTATGCAGCAACCAGGATTTGGGGCAATGTTGCGTTATGCAACAACCGGCGCTAGGGGCAATGTTGCGCGACGCAGCATCCGGCGTCAATGGGTTAAGGTCCAGAGACTGGCTAGGCCACTCCATGACCTTAATGTGCTTCTTCTTGAGCCACTTCTTTGTTGCCTTGGCTGTATGTTTTGGGTCATTGTCGTGCTGGAAGACCCATCCACAACCCATTTTCAGTGTCCTGGCAGAGGGAAGGAGGTCGTCACTCAGGATTTTATGGTACATGGCCGTGTCCATTCTTCCGTTGATGCGGTGAAGTAGTCCTGTGCCCTTAGCAGAGAAAACACCCCCAAAGCATAATGTTTACACCTCCATGCTTGACAGGGGGGGATGGTGTTCTTCGGGTCATAGTCAGCATTTTACCTCCTCCAAACATGGCGAGTTGAGTTAATGCCAAAGAGCTCGATTTTGGTCTCATCTGACCACAGCACCTTCTCCCAAATCACTCTCAATCATTCAGGTGTTCATTGGCAAACTTCAGACAGGCCTGCACATGTGCCTTCTTGAGCAGGGGGACCTTGCGGGCACTGCAGGATTTTAATCCATTACGGCGTAATGTTACCAATGGTTTTCTTGGTGACTGTGGTCCCAGCTGCCTTAAGATCATTCACAAGCTCCTCTTGTGTAGTTTTAGGCTGATCTCTCACCTCTCTCATGATCCTTGATACCCCACGAGGTGAGATCTTGCGTGGGGCCCCAGACCGAGGTCGACTGATGGTCATTTTGTATTTCTTCCATTTTCGAACTATTGCACCAACAGTTGTCTCCTTCTCACGCAGCTTCTTGCTTATGGATTTGTAGCCCAGTCCAGCCTTGTGCAACTCTACAAGCTTGTCCCTGACATCCTTAGACAGCTCTTTGGTCTTGCCCATGTTGAAGAGGTTGGAGTCTGATTGATTCTGTGGACAGGTGTATTTTATACAGGTGTCAATTTAAGACAGCTGTCTTTAATGCAGGTAACGAGTTGATTAGGAGTGTCTAACTGGTCTGTGGGAGCCAGAACTCTTAATGGTTGGTAGGGGATCAAATACTAGGCTCCAGCTTGCCTGCGACCCTGTAGAACAGGATTAAGCGGCTAGAGATAATGAGATGAGATGATTTTCTATCTCTCTCTCACTGTTAAAATAAACCTACCCTTAAAATTATAGACTGTTCATATCTTTGCCAGTGGGCAAACTTACAAAATCAGCAAGGGCTCAAATAATTATTTCCTCCACTGTACAACCCCAAATCAGAAGAAAGTTGGAACAGGATGTTCAAATAGAAATTCAAACTGAAAACAATTTGTAAAAAAAAAAAAAAAGTCTCTAGCCTGCATTAAACTCAAAACAATACAACAGCACATCATTTGATGTTTTACCTCGAATTGTTTTTCAAACAATGCTTTTCAATTTTGATTCTTGCAACACAAAAAAAAACCCCCGGGGACAGTAAAAGCATTTACCACTTTGTAATATTGCTATTCTTTCTCACAACGCGTAAAAGATGTTTATGGTCTGAAGATGCCAAGTGATGAAGTGTTTCAGGTGTTACTTTGTCCCACTGTTCCTGCAAACAGGTCTGCAACAGTATCGGGTCGTCACTGTCATTTTTCATTTCAAATTTCACCACACATTGGGGGCAGAAGGGACAGGCACCCTCTTCTTCCACAGCCATGCCTTTGTAATGGTTTTGCATCGTCTTGTTGAAACATCCCTGGAAAAGATGTCGTCTTGAAGGCAGCATGTTGCTCCAAAATCTTAATGCACTTTTCTGTATTAATGCCGCCATCACCGAAATGCAAGTTACCTTTGCCAAGGGCACTTGGACTTGTTGCTGGTAACAGTCTAGATGGTCCTTTTCATCTTTGGTCCAGAGCACAGTGTCCATTTCTTACAAAAAAAAAAAAAAAACCCCACCACCACCCTGGAATACTGATTTGTCCAACCACAATACATGTTTCTACAGTATGATGGTCCATCCCAGATGCCCCTGAGCTAAGAGAAATCCATGATGCTTTTGGACACTTAACATAAAAGCTTCCCTTTTGCACAGTAAAATCTTAAAGGTTTGCCAAAGTAATCTCGAGCCTGTGTGGTTATATCAGCTAGAGATGAATGATTGTTCTTGATGCAGTGGCATCTGAGGGATCAGAAGTCACGGGTGTTCAGCTTAGGTTTGCGCCTTTGCCCTTTATACCCCGAAATTCCTCCAGATTCTTTGAATCGTTTAAAGATATTGTGCACCGGAGAGGGTGAAATATCCAAATCCCTTCCTATTTTTCTTTGAGGAACATTGTTTTTGAACATTTCAAATCAGACATTTGATGACAAACTGGAGATCCTCAGCCCATCTTTGCTCCTCAAAGACTAGGCCTTTCCTGGATACTGATTTTGTACCAAATCATGATTACAATCACCTGTTGACATGACCTGTTTCAAATCACATCATTATTTGATCGTTTTACCTCATTACTCGCCCTAAACTGCCCCCATTCCAACTTTTTTGGAACGCATTGCAGGCCTCAAATGTGGGAATGGATGGATATTAATAAATGAAATGAAGCTGAAAAGACAAAACATGAAATTCATGAAGGTTCATCCTGTCTGCAACGGAATACAAGTCAAACATTTAGAAACCACTGCTTTCATTTTTTTAATTTGCATTTTCCATACTGTCCCAACTTTTTCTGATTTGGAGATATATTAAACAACTTGGAACATGGCACCTTTGATGACAAACCATTGGCGTTTTAGCTGAGCAAAAGTATAGGAACAGATAGTCAAAGTAAAGAACACTTAAAAGGTGCTGTGTGTAAAAATTAAGGATTTAACAATTTAAAAAAAAAAAAAAAAAAGCACCTTATCAAAATCACCACCAGAATGTGAAGAAATAACCGCTTTGATGTGTCAAATGTAGATATACTGTGTTGCAGAAATATTTCCTGAAGTTAGCACGCTAACCCTGAGACAAGATGTGTCTCGTAATACCACTCCGTATCTCAAAAGGTGATAGTGAGTCACTGTGGCATCCGGTCCACACTCAGTCCAAATGAGAGGATGCAGAAGTAGCCTGGAAACACCAGGAATCCAGGCACCGAAACATGGATTTGCAGTTACTATTTTGTGTCAGATTTTTTTTTTGGTGAAGGGAAAAGAAAAGGGACCCTACCAGTGGAAAGTGAATCGCAATCGGATTTGGACAAACTGAAGGGAGCCCACTGGAAATAAAATGTCATTTTATTTGCTGCAAATTCAAAACCGGATTACACAACAATTTCACAAAGAGAAACAACTAGTATCACTAGTAGCTGTTTATTTTGATGCGAAGATAGGGACTTCATGACTTACTCAACCGAGAAACAGGATTGTGAAAGTTGTTGAAGAAATAAGTAAATACAATACTTTGCAGAAGTTTGATCAGTTTTCATGATGCGATTCCATCACTATGTTCAAACAAAACAAGCATTATAATAAAGTGTAGGTTCTGCTCTTTCTTGCGATGCGTTTATCTACTCAGTGACGAGTTAGAGTAATTCTAATTGACCATGACTAAACTGGGGAGAGACTAAAAAAATAATAAAAAATCCCCCTGGAAAAGCACTTAATTATTCTCAGTGCACTCCATTTTTAAAAACTTTAGGCCATACCTTCTGCGTACTGCAACATGCGCTCCACGAGAACAGGATATTTCGTGATGCGCTGTGTGACGAGCAGGATGCATTCTGGTATGCCAAGCCTTCGCACAATGGACAGGTTATTTATTTTCTATAAATAAAAGAAAGGACAGAAAGACAGTGTCAAATTAATCCAGAATTGAATTTGAAAGTTAATAACAATGTGCATTTCAGGTTATAAGTTACTTCAAAAATAAGGAAAAACAATGAGCGAGTTTTGTTGTATACAACCCTGATTCCAAAAAAGTTGGGACAAAGTACAAATTGCAAATAAAGACGGAATGCAATGATGTGGAAGTTTCAAAATTCCATATTTTATTCAGAATAGAACATAGAGGACATATCAAATGTTTAAACTGAGAAAATGTATCATTTAAAGAGAAAAAAAAAATAGGGGATTTTAAATTTCATGACAACAACACATCTCAAAAAAGTTGGGGCAAGGCCATGTTTCCCACTGTGAGACATCCCCTTTTCTCTTTACAACAGTCTGTAAACGTCTGGGGACTGAGGAGACAAGTTTAGGGATAGGAATGTTAACCCATTCTTGTCTAATGTAGGATTCTAGTTGCTCAACTGTCTTAGGTCTTTTCCGTCGTATCTTCCGTTTTACGATGTGCCAAATGTTTTCTATGGGTGAAAGATCTGGACTGCAGGCTGGCCAGTTCAGTACCCGGACCCTTCTTCTACGCAGCCATGATGCTGTAATTGATGCAGTATGTGGTTTGGCATTGTCATGTTGGAAAATGCAAGGTCTTCCCTGAAAGAGATGTCGTCTGGATGGGAGCATATGTTGCTCTAGAACCTGGATATACCTTTCAGCATTGATGGTGTCTTTCCAGATGTGTAAGCTGCCCATGCCACACACACTAATGCAACCCCATACCATCAGAGATGCAGGCTTCTGAACTGAGCGCCGATAACAACTTGGGTCGTCCTTCTCCTCTTTAGTCCGAATGACACGGCGTCCCTGATTTCCATAAAGAACTTCAAATTTTGATTCGTCTGACCACAGAACAGTTTTCCACTTTGCCACAGTCCATTTTAAATGAGCCTTGGCCCAGAGAAGATGTCTGCGCTTCTGGATCATGTTTAGGTATGGCTTCTTTGAACTATAGTTTTTTAACTGGCAACGGCGGATGTCACGGTGAATTGTGTTCACAGATAATGTTCTCTGGAAATATTCCTGAGCCCATTTTGTGATTTCCAATACAGAAGCATGCCTGTATGTGATGCAGTGCCGTCTAAGGGCCTGAAGATCACGGGCACCCAGTATGGCTTTCTGGCCTTGACCCTTACGCACAGAGATTCTTCCAGATTCTCTGAATCTTTTGATGATATTATGCACTGTAGATGATGATATGTTCAAACTCTTTGCAATTTTACACTGTCGAACTTTTCTGATACTGCTCCACTATTTGTCGGTGCAGAATTAGGGGGATTGGTGATCCTCTTCCCATCTTTACTTCTGAGAGCCGCTGCCACTCCAAGATGCTCTTTTTATACCCAGTCGTCATGTTAATGACCTATTGCCAATTGACCTAATGACTTGCAATTTGGTCCTCCAGCTGTTCCTTTTTTGTACCTTTAACTTTTCCAGCCTCTTATTGCCCCTGTCCCAACTTTGAGATGTGTTGCTGTCATGAAATTTCAAAAGAGCAAATATTTGGCATGAAATTTCAAAATGTCTCACTTTCGACATTTGATATGTTGTCTATGTTCTATTGTGAATACAATATCAGTTTTTGAGATTTGTAAATTATTGCATTCCGTTTTTATTTACAATTTGTACTTTGTCCCAACTTTTTTGGAATCAGGGTTGTATATAAAAAAAAACAAGAGAGTGCTCTGAGAGCACAATATCCCCCACTACGATGTATTGCAAATGAAACTGAAACATGCATATTACTGTCCTATAACAAAGCCTTTTGCCAAGTTTCGTGAAAAATTCCTCCAAAAATTATGAGAGAAGTTGATTTCAGAACACGAGTACCCTTTCTGGGACGGACAGACGGACTTTGCCACGACATAACCCCCTTTCAGGCCTTTTGGCCAGCGGGGGATAAAAATTGTGAGGGAAGTTGATTTCAGAAAGCAAGCACACCTTGATGAAATTGCCAAAAGTACAAGTTTGTTAATAATCGAGGGCATAACTCTGGTAAAATTTGCCCAAATTAAACGAAGTTTCAATATGCGTATAACGGTCATATAACAAAGCCTTTTGCCAAGTTTGGTGAAATTCCTCCACAAATTGTGAGAGGAGTTGATTTCAGAACAACATACACCCGCATGAAATTGTCAAAAGTTATTTAAAATCAAGGATCAAAACTTGTGAAAAAAAAAAATTCACAAACGAAATTAAATGGCAATATGCATATTATAGTCATATAACAAGGCCTTTTGCCAAGCTTTGAGAAATTAGTCTACAAATTGTGAGAGGAGTTGATATCAGAAGGCAAGCACACCTTCATGAAATTGTGAAAGTACAAGGTTGTTAATCAAGGGCTGCAACTCTGGTAAAATGCAACTGAAGAACGAAATTACAACAACATGCATACTACCGACATATAACAACGCCTCGTCAAGTTTTGTGAAATTCCTCCAAAAATTGTGAGAGGAGTTGATTTCAGAAGGTGAGTACGCTTTCCTGGGACAGACATTACCACGACATAATCCCCCTTCGGGCCTTTCAGCCAGCAGGGGATAAAAATGCTGGGCCATTCTCAATACTGTACATAATTGTGAACTCATTTACGTGTATTTATAAAGACTGTCAGTTTTTCAAATTTGGTCAGTTATATTAATACATTTTGGAGGTTTAAACAAATACAGTAGTAATTCAACCAGAAAACAAAAAGGTGAGAGGAATGCCATTTTCTCCTCTTACCCTTATATGGTTCTGAAATTTCTTGTTGCTCTGCAGCTGCTCTTTGTAGTAGTTGACCGCTTCAGTGTGATGACTGCAGAACGCGCCGTAGTTTTCCTTCATCTTCTCTCCGAGCTCACCTGAAAACTGCACGAGGGGGAAACAGTCTAAATCTGTGTCCCAAAAGCACGATCAATGGTTTACTATGCGCATGTCTAGGAGAATGACGCTAAACTGGGAGCTATAGGCTTCCATAATTTGTTAGCTGCATTAGCTTTGTAACTCCAGTGCAAAATTCAAGTGAATATTTTTGTCCTAATTAATAATAGGACAATTTCTTCAATACCAGTTTCCTCTCACACTCACTATTGTTAAGGTAGTAATAAAGCACCCCATATCATGCTGTTGGAGAAAAGTAATCAAAACACAAGATGTGATGAATTACTTCCACCACTCCAAATCCCTCTCATACCACAGCAATTTGCAGAAGATTACACCAAGTTTATAGTTACATTTAAAATGTTGTGGAACTTCACTGCAACAAGGTAGTTCCTGTTCTTACTGGTGATTGCTATAAACAATGAGCTCAGCAACCTTTCTTTATTCCCTCTTCTAGTTACAGCTTTACTTCTGACCGTTACAAAGCACTGACACTGTCGACTCCTTATACAAAGTCTCCTTACAGAAAACTTCACCATACTGTTTAGGAGTGTTAGACATACCTGTGAAAAAGCTATTACTATAAAAACAATAACTTATGAGAGCAGCCTGTGATCTGTAACCAAAAGAACACCTTCTGATCAAAATCTCATACTCAACAGCTCTGTAATATAAATGAGGTTTAAGGTCACCATGACTTCACCCTACGCAACTCGGAGAAATACCTGGTCACTGAGGATATCTGCCACACTGTGGATGACATAGTTGCGTTCGCTCCCTGGCTCCAGTGTCTCCTGGCGTCGCTCTCGGAGGCGGGACAGGAAGTGGCGGTGTAGTTCCAGCAGGCTTTCCAACTGCGGGAATAAACAGTCCAGGCTGCGCTCATCCAGCTGCAGAGTCTCACGCAGCTCATGCACGTACACAAGCAGCATGATCTTCAGCGTGCGCATGTGGTGCATCTCTGTCTGGATCAGCTCTAAAACAATCCATATATAATTAACATTGGCGAATAAACAGACACCTGTAGATTGGCATGGCTTTTCTAACATGACCCAAACTCAAATAACCAAGTCAATAAGAAAAATATACAACCCCGATTCCAAAAAAGTTGGGACAAAGTACAAATTGTAAATAAAAATGGAATGCAATGATGTGGAAGTTTCAAAATTCCATATTTTATTCAGAATAGAACATAGATGACATATCAAATGTTTAAACTGAGAAAATGTATCATTTAATGAGAAAAATCAGGTGATTTTAAATTTCATGACAACAACACATCTCAAAAACGTTGGGACAAGGCCATGTTTACCACTGTGAGACATCCCCTTTTCTCTTTACAACAGTCTGTAAACGTCTGGGGACTGAGGAGACAAGTTGCTCAAGTTTAGGGATAGGAATATTAACCCATTCTTGTCTAATGTAGGATTCTAGTTGCTCAACTGTCTTAGGTCTTTTTTGTCGTATCTTCCGTTTTATGATGCGCCAAATGTTTTCTATGGGTGAAAGATCTGGACTGCAGGCTGGCCAGTTCAGTACTTGGACCCTTCTTCTACGCAGCCATGATGCTGTAATTGATGCAGTATGTGGTTTGGCATTGTCATGTTGGAAAATGCAAGGTCTTCCCTGGAAGAGACGTCCTCTGGATGGGAGCATATGTTGCTCTAGAACCTGGATATACCCTTCAGCATTGATGGTGTCTTTCCAGATGTGCAAGTTGCCCATGCCACACGCACTAATGCAACCCCATACCATCAGAGATGCAGGCTTCTGAACTGAGCGCTGATAACAACTTGGGTCGTCCTTCTCCTCTTTAGTCCGAATGACACGGCGTCCCCGATTTCCATAAAGAACTTCAAATTTTGATTCGTCTGACCACAGAACAGTGTTCCACTTTGCCACAGTCCATTTTAAATGAGCCTTGGCCCAGAGAAGATGTCTGCGCTTCTGGATCATGTTTAGATACGGCTTCTTCTTTGAACTATAGAGTTTTAGCTGGCAATGGCGGATGGCACGGTGAATTGTGTTCACAGATAATGTTCTCTGGAAATATTCCTGAGCCCATTTTGCGATTTCCAATACAGAAGCATGCCTGTATATGATGCAGTGCTGTCTAAGGGCCTGAAGATCACAGGTACCCAGTATGGTTTTCCGGCCTTGACCCTTACGCACAGATTCTTCCAGATTCTCTGAATCTTTTGATGATATTATGCACTGTAGAGGATATGTTCAAACTCTTTGCAATTTTACACTGTTGAACTCCTTTCTGATATTGCTCCACTATTTGTCGGTGCAGAATTAGGGGGATTGGTGATCCTCTTCCCGTCTTTACTTCTGAGAGTCGCTGCCACTCCAAGATGCTCTTTTTATACCCAGTCATGTTAATGACCTATTGCCAATTGACCTAATGAGTTGCAATTTGGTCCTCCAACTGTTCCTTTTCTGTACCTTTAACTTTTCCAGCCTCTTATTGCCCTGTCCCAACTTTTTTGAGATGTGTTGCTGTCATGAAATTTCAAATGAGCCAATATTTGGCATGAAATTTCAAAATGCCACACTTTCGACATTTGATATGTTGTCTATGTTCTATTGTGAATACAATATCAGTTTTTGAGATTTGTAAATTATTGCATTCCGTTTTTATTTACAATTTGTACTTTGTCCCAACTTTTTTGGAATCGGGGTTGTAAGAGCAGCTCAGAAAAAGATCAACTCTTAAACAAGACAAACGCAAAAAAGCATTGCTGTGCTGTAAACAGGGCTGGATGATATGATCAGATCATACATGATAAAAATCAGGTTACAGTACACTTTTCTGGGATATTGGGAATCAGTATTTTCATAATAAACTCTGATCAGAATAAGCTAATAGTTAATTTTGTACTCATCTCATTATCTGTAGCTGCTTTATCCTGTTCTACAGGATCGCAGGCAAGCTGGAGCCTATCCCAGCTGACTACGGGCGAAAGGCGGGGTACACCCTGGACAAGTCGCCAGGTCATCACAGGGCTGACACAGACACAGACAACCATTCACACTCACATTCACACCTACAGTCAATTTAGAGTCACCAGTTAACCTAACCTGCATGTCTTTGGACTGTGGGGGAAACCGGAGCACCCGGAGGAAACCCACGCGGACACGGGGAGAACATGCAAACTCCACACAAAGGACCTCGCCGGCCACGGGGCTCGAACCCAGACCTTCTTGCTGTGAGGAGACAGCGCTAACCACTACACCACCGTGCCGCCCCATTAATTTTGTACTGAATCTTTAAATTTGTAAGAAATTTTAAATAGAGTCTTCAAAAACAATCCAACATTACACAAGTTTAAAACTTTGCATTGTTTTTTTTTTTTTAAATTGTGAGTTAAGACTTTGTACTAAATATGATATTAAAAAGTCTTTTTAAAAAGAACCTTTATTTCAAAATTAAGAATTTGTAGCAAATCTTTAAAACTAAAATGCTTTTAAAATGAGAGTATATTTATGTAGCACTTTATCTACATTGCTCACCATTTCCTTAATACAGAACTCACTATTACATGCGAGCTCAGCAAACAGGACATCACTTCCTGCTGAAGAGAGATAACATGCTTTGAAGCTGTGCAGCAGTAATCAGTGCAAGAGGTGTGGCAAGTGTAGGCGAGACAGGGAACAGTGTGCAACACACACACACCTATCTTTGTGAGGACGCTCACTGACCATGCATTCCCGAGCCCCGTACCATCACAACTAAATACATAACCCCAACTTAATTCTAACCTGAACCCTAAAACCAAGTCTTAACTCTCAAACAGCCCTTTGAAAATGTAAGGACCAGCCAAAATGTCCTTGCTTTCAAAAAAAGAAAAAAGTTGCAACACTGTTGGTTAAATTTAAATGGATAAATATTATATATATATATATATATATATATATATATATATATATATATAAAAATATTCCTGTCTTCAATATGTAGCATGTAAACACACTCACCATATATCACATCTTGTCTCTTAATCACTTCTTTGGAATGTTTCTTTAAGAAATGCTGATCCACGGCCAAACTCCACGACTCCGCCTCAAAGTCCTGAGCCATCGAGTCCAGCTCCGCTCTCACGTTGTTGTAGTATGCATCTGCACGCGCGCACACAGTTTATAACACGTAAAAACACCAGTTCTCCACTTTGGAGTCACAGGACATTTTTTTACTCAAATGTTATTTACAATGTAGCTCTATGCATATACACTGGATTTATAAAATATTTAATAATCATTAAAGCTGTCAAGATTATTATGAAGTGTTTTAGCCTTCAGGTTAGAGGGCCTGTTTATGGAATCAATTTTGTGCCAAAATGTTCATACAATACTTTTGAAATACCAAACAAAAACGGCAAATCAAAATACAAAAGTCAATTTTTTTAGACTGGCAAACAAATTATCCGTGTAATCGTGCAAAATATCAGTCTATTACTCTTCAGAAACCTTTTATTTTTGTTCCGCGTCTTTCTCGGTTTTGTTTGCCGTAATTTATTTTGGTTGCGATTCCAGCTTTCTCGTTTGCGCTCCCTGACTTTTTGCTTGCAGTTTTGGCACAAACTTCACGTGTGGGCGGGCTGTCCAGGAATGCATTCCCATTGGCTAACTTGTGTTTGACTGACAGCTACGCTCAGCCATTCCCTACTCGGATTCTGGCGGACTGTTTGCCGAGTGACCGATCCATTGACGGTAAACAAGGATCAAGTGGACTTCAGTGGCGACTATGATACTGAATTAATTCAACAAAGTGTAAATTCAATATCATAGTCGCCACTGAAGTCCACTCGATCCTTGTTTACCATCAATGGATCGTCACTCGGCAAACAGTCCGCCAGAATCCGAGTAGGGAATGGCTGAGCGTAGCTGTCAGTCAAACACAAGTTAGCCAATGGGAATGCATTCCTGGACAGCCCGCCCACACGTGAAGTTTGTGCCAAAACTGCAAGCAAAAAGTCAGGGAGCACAAACGAGAAAGCTGGAATCGCAACCAAAATAAATTACAGCAAACAAACCAAGAAAGACGCGGAACAAAAAAAGGTTTCTGAAGAGTAATAGACTGATATTTTGCACGATTACATGAATAATTTGTTTGCCAGTCTAAAAAAATTGACTTTTCTTTTTTTGTATTTTGATTTGTCGTTTTTGTTTGATATTTCAAAAGTATTGTATGAACATTTTGGCACAAAATTGATTCCATACCTGTTCAGCAAATTTTACAACAGTCCAACACACAGTCGTTAATCAAAGCCTTTATCCTGGCCACAGACAACACTCAGAGCAGCATTTAGTGTAGGACTGTCATGGTTTCTAGCTGGAAGCACCCCAAAATTTAATGTTATATTTTGCCCATAATCTCCATTCTACGCCCAAAATCTATTATTTCTATAGTATACCTGCTGTAGCAGCACTACACTGGTTAAAATCCAAATTGCATGAAAGTTCTAACCGACACTGATCAGAAAATGAACTAAAACTGGGTCGCTGAAAAAAAAAAAAAAAAAAAAAAAAGGTTGAGAAACATGGACATCCAACATTTAAAAAGAACCCCAATCCTTTACCTTCCACGATGACGGACTCAGCCGTAGAAGGAGTGATGGAGATGGCGTCCTCCGAGTGGCGTTTAATTCTCAATGCGTCTACTTCATCCATCTCCCCTGTAATAGAGCTGAAACACAACAGAAAGGTCCGAAAGGAATCCGAGCATGATCTGTCCGATCAGATGCCCAAGCTCATCCTATCATCACTGACCTGGAGCTGCTGTTAAGGCTGAGCGTGTGGTTGGTGCTGAGAGTGTTTTGCTGCCCGCTGGCTCCTCGGGGCAGGACAGTCATGCCTGTAGCTGGACGGATGGTGCCATTGGAGGTGAGGTACGGCTCCCTCAAGGCTGCGGAGAGACGAGACAAATAAGAACGAGAGGAACGAAGGAGCCACGAGTTGCCGAGATGCCAGCTGAGGCGGTGACCCTGAAGGAGAAACCCTAACGAAGCAGATGCGACCTTTCTCTGAGCTTTGTGCTTCCTGCGCATCACCAGGATCGTCTTGTCTTGCATGATTCTCAGAAAACGAAAAACCACCGACAAGAATGGGGGACGGGAACCAAACCAAAGGAAAAAAAAAAAAAACCCACAGGCTTGATGTACTCAATAGAGAGACAAGCAAATTCTGGAAGACAAGCCCACTTTTTGTCTGTCTTCTCTCCTCCTGCTGCTCAGGAGGGGTTTCGATGTGACCGGCTGCTGAGCGAACGATTTATACTGAGATTAAGATTAACTAGAAAAGGTATAACCAGATGTCATTACATCTCTGGGGAGGTTTAATCAGGCTCCCAAATACACACCCATGCATGTTACTATATCTATGCAGATGACTGGTATGCCAACGGCTGTGTTATCTTGGGCAAATTTCTGTGATCGAGGAAAAACATTTTGGTATGTGCAATTATAGGAAACGCCACACCATCCGTGATTATTTTCCTATAATTGAATGCCCCCAAGGTTATAAAGCGGTTCATTCCTTCCAAGTGTTTACGACGTGATCGAGAATACTGAGGATTGATGCTGCAACCGATTAAAACTCGTAACCCAGAATTTCCCACTTTGGACTGGGCAAGAACAAAACAAAACATCCCCTCATATCGGAATCTTAGGATGGTCTCCTCAACCTCGAGTTCAGCAAGTAACATCAAAAATCAATGACAAATAACAGCAAACAGGTTTTTTTTTTTTTAAATAAATAAAAAAAAAAACTAAAAAAAAAAAGGCAGCACACACTACTCTTAAACGGGTGATACTGTACACACGTGTTAACTTTAGATTCATCAACATACAGGACATATTCACTTGTTAAATATATAAACAGACTACACAGCTCACTGTTTAGAGGTGGCACTAACACATCACATCAAGCTTGCTAGCTGGTTGCTACGATGAAGGTGTGCATGTTTCTTCTCACACTTGGTAGTTTGAACACATGGAGGTTGAAGACAGTGTAGTCCAGACTTCCCACTTCCAAGACGAGTTGAATGCAGCACAATTGATACGTAGTGACGTAACAGAGTCAAACGTATAGTTTGAGCAAACTACACATTTTCTGGATGCATTTTGTTCACGTGGCCTTGATTCATATACGGATTTACTATTATTACATTTTTGACTAACTACAACTCGAAAAGAATTCAAGCATCATGAGTTGCACCCAATTTGAGAAGATGCTGGAAGTCAGTTTAAGAACCATAATTTCATGATCCTATTTTCTTTTTAATTAGTGTCCCTGCTACAGTGCAACAGCTTTAATTTGCTGTCAGGGGATTCCAGCTCACAGGAGAGAAACGCGGGCAACTAGTATTCTTCCACGTGAAGCTGCAGAGAGCCAAAAAAAAAAAAAAAAAAAAAAAAGGGGAGCGAGAGGAATGAGGGCACGTTCTGAGACCATCCTACAAACTTGTTTTAAATGCAGAAATATAAACAAGCAATACTATTCAATGAAATTGAGATTATATAGAAAAACGACAGACTTGACACCTATGTGCAATAAACAATGCAAAATAAAAACATTAAGGTTTCATATGACTCGCCTTCATAAATGCAAATGTTAGACAATGAAAAAAAGAACCGTAATTCATTTATAATAATGTTCAACGGAGCCGTTTGTTTAACTTTCATGGAAGGAAGATCTACGTACAAAGTTTTCCAGCATGCTGTTATAGTAAAATTATCAGCGATGGGCTGAAGCATAGTTACGGTTACAACTTCAAAGTTGATTATTTATAACTGCAATCCCCACATTGTTTTATTCCTCTTATAACCCAATGATTTGCCAAAGACAGACATGTATTTTTTTTATCCATCTATAAATTACATTTTGATATTGAGGAACGGGCGGCACGGTGGTGTAGTGGTTAGCACTGTCGCCTCACAGCAAGAAGGTCCGGGTTCGAGCCCCGTAGCCGGCGAGGGTCTTTCTGTGTGGAGTTTGCATGTTCTCCCCGTGTCCGCGTGGGTTTCCTCCGGGTGCTCCGGTTTCCCCCACAGTCCAAAGACATGCAGGTTAGGTTAACTGGTGACTCTAAATTGACCGTAGGCGTGAATGTGAGTCTGTGTGTCAGCCCTGTGATGACCTGGCGACTTGTCCAGGGTGTACCCCGCCTTTCGCCCGTAGTCAGCTGGGATAGGCTCCAGCTTGCCTGTGACCCTGTAGAACAGGATAAAGCGGCTAGAGATAATGAGATGAGATACTGGGGAACATCAGCACAAAAACATTACTGTGCCAGAAAACTACAGTTAAAAAAGTTACAGCTTTACCTCTGACTGTTACAAAGCACCAATGCTGGAGACTCCTTCCATAAACGTTAAGCAAACATCTTACACAAAACTGCACCACATGTACAGCTGCACGTCTGCAATGCTGCTGTTACAGAAACTCAATCAACACCTTCTGACCAATCAGACTCAAGAGTAGCAAACATCTCTCTTGGTTCACATTGTTTAACAATTTAGATCCATTTTAATCGCAAAACACTTTAGCAACAATCTTCACCTTGGTGCTTTAGAACAAGAAACCCAGTTTGACAAGAAAAGCTTTTAACTCACCTTGACTACAGGGCTGAGCAGCTGCTTGGACCTTCTGGGCAAAATCTTTACTCTGTCAAGGGAAAGAAAATCACTAACACTGATAAACCAGCATAAATTTATCATTTTCAAACCAGACCAACCCACTGAGGATATAGCAATAAAGGCGGCATGCTAATCATTCACCTTGCTAAAACTGGTTCAGTGAATAATTCACACGGCTTGAAATTTGCGGTGGTCCGGTCGCCCGAGGCGACTTAATTTGTCATTTGGCGGGTAATTCCTGTCACTAGGCAGCCCGGCTGGCTAGTTAAATTATATATATATATATATATATATATATATATATATATATATATATATATATATATATATATATATATATATATATTCCGAAAATTCCGTGTGAGATACACAAAATTATTATATCGTAACTATCGAGTATTTTATGGCCATCTGCCGACTTGCATTTATTTAAAACCTTTTCCGGTGGTTTTCTCCCTGTCCCTCAGGCAGTAACGTGAGACGCTGCCTAAGGGTTAAAATTTTAAAAAACACCCACACTCGCCAACCAATCCCGGGCGACATCTCGGTGCTGAAAGGAACTTGCGGGAAGATTTTCTAGTTTTGGTTTACAGCGCTGACTCAGTTCGTGCAATCGCTGGTGTTGCATAGGCTACCGTGTAAGCTCTGTCAATTTCAGCGACAAATTAAAAATGGAAGCCGACAAATTGGTTCCTAAAAGAACTAGTAAGGGGTCAGTCATCTGGCATTTTTTTGGATATCGCGAGGAGGACGTGGAACAGCAAATGCCAGTTTGTAAAGTGTGCAAAAAAAAAAAAAACCTGTCATCACAAAAAGCAGCAGCACGACAAATATGTTCCATTACCTGAATTTTTTTTTTTATTTTACCAACTTTATTGGACTGTTACAAAATAAACATAAAAGAAATAAACATAATAAAGTAAGTCAGCCCAAAGGGGAGAACGCAAACAGGTGACCCATGCAAGGAGTTTCCCCGAAGGTATAAAAGAAAAATCATACAATTAAAATTAGACTAAATTGATCTGTGGCAACCACAGTCACAATACAAGTACATGAAAAGTCCGTATTATAGGTGGAGGTCAGTAATTCAAAGTACAACTCTAACAGGGATGATTTGAAAACAGGGAGGCTACAGAATTTATCTGGGGAAAAATATTTACATACATAGTTCCAGACAAACTCACCCAGTACAATATGAAGAGAGTCTCTTAAACTCCGAACTACTTGCCCACGAGCTAAACGCCCCCACGAGCTAAACAAATGACCATAGCGGCCTCGTTCTCCAAAGCCCCCCCATATGAGAAAACGAGTCAGAGATGGAGAGCTATAACGGATGCAATCACTAACGTCATTGCCGAAGACATGATCCCAGTTAGTATAGTGGAAAAACCAGGCTTCCAAAAATTACTAAACACACTCGATCCCAAATACGAGTTGCCTGGTCGCAGACATTTTACAGAGAAGGCAATACTGGAATTCTACACATCTGAGAGGCAGAGCCAGAAAACATTCAGTTCAAAAGTGTGCAAAGAGAAAAATTATGTTTTGCAGATCTCTCTCTTCTCTCCCTCAATCTCTCTCTCTCTCTATTGTGAATGTTCCAGTGGTTCTCAGTAGTCAGGTTAATAGCTTGGAGATCTATTTTTTTTAAATAATTTAATGAATGAGCACTTTTCTTATTTAGGCTAAATGTCTCTCAGTGTTGAGCTTGCACTTTATTGGTTTGAGCTCTGAGCAGCTCTGTATTGTTTTGCCCCTTTGTTGAAATTTTCAAGATTGTTTTTGCAGTTTGTGCCACATCTTTGTTGAATAAAAATAGTCTTATTTCAATTCAATTGTGATTAATCACCAACATGAAAATTTAAAATGTGTTGTTGAAAACCACCTGTAAAGTTAACCAAGAATGTTATTTAATCTGCAGGGATTGTAGTGAAAACAGTAAAGAGTAAAAGTTAGATTTCATGGGGTCCTTTAGAGGAGATTTAAATACATCATATCGTGAAATGGAGAAAATGTATCGGGATATTCATTTTTTCCCCCCATATTGCACAGCCCTAATTCAGACACACCATCAACTAAAGCCGCCACATATCAAGCGCGTGCCGTGTCTGCGTTAATCGATGTGTTTATCAGCAGGACGGAAAATACAGAAGAATTCCGAATCACATCGTGTACGAGTCAGGCTGTCGGTTTTTTCACTACTGCGCATGCATATAACACATCTCGTTGAATATCGCGGTAATCACGTTATCAAATTCAATAGATGTGGCCACATTATCGCCCATTTAAACACGTGCTTTTGTTGTTGTTTACATCTACATCTGCCAAAGCTACGTTGCGATGTGGAATTTTCTGAAAGGTGTACAGAAACCGCCAGAGACGGGGACAAAGCGACCTCGGTCTGAAGAGGAGAAAAAGGCCGCCGATAAAGCGTACGAGAAGGAGAAACAACAAAGGGCTTATAAGCAAACGTGGGAGCAGGGTAGGCCTTGGCTGCGATACGATTTTTATGGAATAATTAATTTTCTTCAAGTTGATTCCTAGTCAATATGAAGCTCCTAATGCGTTCTCTCTCAAATGGTTAAATACAGAAAGCATGCTGGACATATTTTGGGTGCTATAGTCATGATAGTAAGTATATTTGCTTTCAATACTCATACACCAAGTTACCAAGTTTTCCAATATATTATTATTTGTTGATGTTATATTTTGGTGCTCTGTGTTGTTCTCATTTATGTATTTAACAACAGTATCAAAATACTCGGGTCTTGAAATAAATGCACATTAGTCATGAACAATGGTAACTACTCTCTTTTGGGTTATTTTTGACAGAAGTAAAATTCATACATGAACAAATTTTGACGAGTTGATTTTCTGTTTGGCGAGCTACTTTGGAAGGTAACTAGTCCGGCTGGCTGGTGAGGAAAGGGGGGGGAAAAAAAAAAAACCCCACCACACTTCTAGGCCTGAATTCAGATCTCGAAGGACAATTATTTCTCACAAGCTTGATATACAACAACTGTAACTACGTGTAGGCATGGCTATAGATCGTTCAATCAGGGATTAGAAATGTTAAAGGGCACAAAAAGAGTGTTTTTTTAGTTCTCATTGAATGTAATCGAAAATGTGTACAAATTCACTCAAGTGTTCCAAAGGAAAACATTTTTAAGAACTGCTTAACCAGTTAATATTTTATAAGTATCGACTAAACCTAAACATTTTCCCCATAGGCCTAAGTTCCAGTCTCAGATAGATCACTTTCTGGATGCATGGTTAAAGTGCATATCACGGGTAAATTCAGGAGCGAGATCAATGTAATTCTCCCATTTTATATTAAACTTTGGTCAAATATCTGTAACATTCTGCATTCTCTGCAATTTTTTTTTTACCGTGCACAATACCAGAAAAATTCAGTCGAAATCAAGGCATTTGAGGTGAATTGGTCTGCCTCTGAAAAAACTTGGCATTTGGATTTCCCAGAAAACACTGATTTTCGTGACGTCACGTGCGGGACGCCTCCCTCTGAATCCTACGTCAGCGCTGGTTTGTTTATGAGAAAACGACCTGGTGGTTTTCTGCAAATTTCTTCGTTATTGCATAATTATTAAAATGGTTAACAGATGTATCGTAGGAGGGTGTAGCAACAATCTTGATGGGATTAATACTCATCGTTTTCCAAAAGACCGGACAATGAGAGAGAAATGGGAGCGCTTGGTCTACACAGGCTGTGCACTGAAACTGTGCGAAGCTCTCGCAGCCTGCTGGCGCTTCCGCAGGTAACATCACGAATCTGGCTCCAGACTCCCTTGGGATTTTTCCAGGCACATTGTTATTTTATTTTTTTCTGCTGTAGACAGGTGGCCTTGTGCAAAATTACCCTTCTGGATGAGTGTGTAAAGGGACATTCTTTCATATTATTAAAAAAAAAAAAAAAAAACACGAAATTGGTCCAGGATATGCACTTTAAAGAAAGATCTGTTGGTAGACAGCCGCTATAGCCAGGCAAGTAACAAATCCCACTATAAAGTAGAATGACGCTCTGTTCAACATGAGCACACGTTTCTAGTTTAATGCAGCGTTTGGTTTTATTTATACCCGAAGCTTCCGATAAGCAGAGTAAGCCATCATATGTAAATATCAAGCGCCCTTTTATTTCATTCTAAACAGTCCCCCCTCCAAAATAAATAAACCCGATGTGGAGCGCTGGAACAGAAGTTTATATTAAAAAAAAAAAAGTTTCACACACATACATATTATACATACATTTTTATATATATATATATATATATATATATATATATATATATATATATATATATATATATATTAAATTTCACATTCTCAAAAATAAGCTAAATGAAAAATAAGATGTTTCTAATCCCTGTGGTCGATGAACACGTGTAAAAATCTTACCTTGTTCTTACTGTTGCTACACTCGGGCAGAAGATTCTTACAGCTTTTGTGAACGTTAACAGCACAATCTGTAAAATTAAATGGGAAATAATAATTTTAAAGAAGGGAACAAAGCAGTTAAATGGTTTCCTTTTTCTTCCAAAACCAGCTTGGTAGCACAAAACAGGATCCATGTTAGAACAGAACTGAGATACTGCAGATCGTAACACATCCATCAGATTTTCCTCATGTACTAAAAATAAAGAAAATCATATGCTGCTATAGTAAAGAAACTGTATGCGATCTTTCTAGTCAAGCAAAACTTTGCCCTGATTCACACTTCAGCTACACTCAAAAGGAGGATGTTTAGAACACATGCTTTCTAAGTCACATAAAGCCACAGTAGCTCTTTCAGCAGTTCTCTCTCTCTCTCACACACACACGTGAAGGGAAACTGTTAGGTCACAGTGGGGTGAAACCGAAGACTGCTGTGCCACTCCCAATATTGTGAGTTGAATAACATAACAGCATTACCAAGATCTAATAAAAGCACGCTTTAGATGTGTATCTATCGTTCATTTTCTCCAAACAAAAACGCTTGTTGGGCTTCCCTGTCAGTGACTTAATAGAATGCCTTTATTGTCACTGCACGAATGTACAAAGAAACTTTTCACCATAGGAGAGCAAAGCCGCTGTGTGCGTGCCGCCATTCTTGGGCACTTGAGCCCAAGGCCGTCCCATGTTAACCCAAGTGCATGTCTTTGGACATTGTTATATATTCGTGTTATATGAATCACACTGAATATGCGAGGCTTCACAGCAAAGAGGAAATATGACTTCAACAGCTTAAAAATCCAGGGTTTAGGTTGTCCACTAGAACCGTATTACTCCAAGGCCTCTGTATGTAAAGAATAAAACTCTGTCATGCTCTCGGAGGGAAAACCACCAGCACTGGGGTGGTGTGACGAAGCACCGTGATGTTTTCCACTGTTTAGATCATTTCCCTAGAACAGCATCTCCTGAATTGTTTTATTCCTCTTATACAACAGCAATTTGCCAAATCTTACAATTTTTTTTTTAAGAAAAACAACCCACATACTTTATCGATCTGTAGTTACAGTTAATGTTCACGCTTGCATTACAGCAGTTATAAACAATGGTACTCACCAGCCTGTCTCTTAATAAATAATAAATATTTAATTTAATATTATGGGGGGGGGGACTAAGCAGTAAGAGAGGAAGAGAAAATATTCATGGAAGAGAAGTCTTCAATTGAGATTTGAAAGTCAAGAAAGAAGAGCAGTCACAGAGAAATTGGGAGAGTATTCCAGAGTTTAGGGGCAATGGCACTGAAGGACCTGCGCCTGCCCCCCCATAGTGGAAAGATACTAGAAGATTTGTGAGAGTGAGAGATTGTGTAGGGGCTCAGTAGTTCCCTAAGGTAGATCAGAGCAAGATTATGCACGGCTTTGAAAGTGACGAGCAAGATTTTAAATTTAATACAGGACAAAAGCCAGTGTGGCCGAGAGAGGATAGGGGTGATGTAGGAGATTTTTTTCCCCCTCTTTCTTGAAATAAATTTGACGATGACCCCCCCCAAAAAAAAAAAAAACCCACCCCAGGTTATCGTGTTACTGAGAAACCACAAAAATATGTCACCTTCTCCATCCTGAAATTGTTGAGAGAACAGCTTTACATCTTCAGCGCAGACACTGAAGACTCCTTCCATAAAAACTAAAACCATCACATAAATCTTAATCAGTTCTCATCTAATTGATGGATTTCCCCAAGACGCTCCATGTCAAATGCATGAGTACGACCAGTGTTATGAACAGGACATCTGAACTCATGTTGATTTGCAAAGTGTCTCACTGCCTTGAACATCAATGTCGCACTTTGCATGTCTGGTCCCTTTGGATGAATATATATATTACACACACACACACAATGAATATTCAAAAGTAAGATATTTGCAAATTAGAGATGCCACCCCTGTTTTGGATGCCAGTTTTACACTCTTCTCTTGACAACAAATGGACCAAAGCAGATGCGTGGCTCAAAGATGGGTGAATGAATGAACGAACGAAATGATCACCCCACACCCAATTTCACATGTGCTAGAACAGAAAGAACATCTCCTCAAGGACCATTTATAATCCTTTGAATACATGATCAAAACCACATGAACAGAAATGCAACCCTTCAGATTTACAACATGGTCAGTGGTAAACACTGCTAACGAGAAAATCCTACTAGGCAGAGACAGAAGAAAAATAATTTTACCAAAAAACCCTTATTTTCCCTTATGTAAAGAAAACAGCAAGGTAAAAGTCATCCTTCCTTCTTTAGAGATGAAAGTGGAGCAAAGAAAAAAAAAAAATCCTAAACTTTTGAAAGTCGAACTAAGATGGGGGGCAACGTCCCCCAAAAAAATTTTAATAACACGCAAAATCCTGCATTTTGGTACTTATTTTCACTAAAACAAGTTATAAAACTTTTAAGCCTTTTTCTTTCATGTACATTAGTGATTAACATGTCAAAAATATCAAATTTAATTCCCCTAGTTAATGAGTAATTTTCATGAGTGCATTTAGAAAATGCGGTGATTTTCCTGGCTACACAGTTCATTACTTTGGGGGGGGGAAAAAAAAAAAAAAAAAACACAGTTGAAGGTAAACTCAGCAAAATCCCAAAACGGTACTGTTCAAAAGTAAAGGTCTGTTAGAGTTTCTAAAGCTTTCAGGTTTCAATGTTGGGGACGTTGAGCCTCGTTTATCAATCTTTCAGTAGAGTTGTGCGTTTGCAGAAGCTAAAGTGAATTAAAAATTTCCAATTCATATTTATGCGAGTTGAAGCCAATTGTTTACATTAGTTCATACTGTCTGTAAATTTAAACACACCAATGAATACCAAATTTCTCATGCAAATCAGGGGCGTAGCTAGGATTTTTCAGGGGTGTGTGTGTGTCACACACTGACTGGCAGCCTGAGTACATTATGTAACAAAATAAATTACCATTGCTAGTTTTAGGTAGCTTAGAAACCGGCTCTTCCATTGCGGTTTCTTCCACGTTTTCTTGATGTGTTCTAGAAACGGCACTAAAACTTAGCTTCGAAGCCACGAAACGCAACTTTGATGGAAAAAAAAATATATATATAATAAATTGCTTGCCTCTCTTCACGTCGAAAGGAGGAAAGTTTTGCTTGTTTTGACATGGCGAATTATTAACACAAGAAGAAATACTTGTAATTCGCAACTAAAAAGACTGCAGCTCTACTGGCAGTTTGAAAATGCCTTCTAGTATGATTGTGTTGCACTTGCGCAGAACGATGTCAGTCCTGCGCGCCTTAGCTCGTGCACCTGAAGGCACGCCTTGGGTGTGTGCGCGCCTAACGAGCTCCGGCACGCACGCCGTTAACAAAGAACACCTGTCTTTAATCAATGAACTATGTTTGGGCTATTTAAGGACCGCGCCCATGCAAGGACGATGCGAAGTATTACGCCGAGTCTAGGAACGCGAAAAATCCGAAAAATAAATTTCTACATTCGGAAAACTGGAGGTTTTCAAGAGTTGTGTCAAATATCCGGATTTCCAGGTAAATCCGGAAGACTTTCATCTATGCTTCTTGTTTTCTATTGACGCTCAAGAATGAGACTCCCAGACGCAAACATTCACGTCCTGTGCTCATCAGTGATTTGGTTTGTCCACCAGATACATTATATTCCATTTGCTCTGACCTCTGTTTTAACTGGAAAAGCACTTCCAGGTTGCTTCTATATCACCTTGTATCTCAAGGAACAGAACACATGTCCGAGATGCATAAAAATCCCAGTAAGGGTGTTCATGAGAAAGAATGAATGCAGGCTTGGGACAAAAAGGGAGGAAAAGCAGCGAAGCATGTTAATACAGAGTCATGGACCTGCCAAGTGCAATCAGCACCATGTGACCACTTGGTCCAGCACACAGAGAGGCAAAGAAATGCTGATGTGAGGGGGAAAAAGTCAGCACTTCATGTCTAAGAGCTCTACAGCAGAGACACAAAGGACAATGTTTATGAAATGAAGGATTAGAAAGTCCACAAAGACCTTAATGAAGCAAAATGCAAAGCTAAAACTGCATCACTTCCAAATATGATTTAGACGGCTCAGACTTCCCGCATTTTTCTTAACTTTAGGCATCATTTTTACCATTTGAGCATCTGTATATAATACAGAATAAAACGGAGCTCGTTTTTCCTATGGACTCTAGAAATATGGAGCCATGTTGATGTATTTCCTTTTGAAACAGGAAGTCAGTGTAGCAGCATGTTGAAGTGCTTGACTAACAGCCTTCGAGATACAGCACACCCCCCTGAAACTAAACAAACTTGACAGTAGCTTAGTGAACTAACTAAATATAGAGAACAGTCAAGAGTTTTTCGAGAGCCATTTTTCAACTATGGAGGATTTCTCACCACCACCTTCACCCATGCCTGTCTACTTTAACCAGGACAATAGCCTTGACAGCAAGACGTGTGTGTTTTGGAAGTTAGGTTGTACAGGTTCAAGCTGAGATCAAGCACTGGCAGAGCCAAAGGATCGTCATCCAGATATACGACAAGCCTGAATGGTGGATAAAATTACATCACTGCCTCATACTGATGGAGAAGATCGGATGGTGCATCAATACCAAATCACATTCTCCATCAATCTGAGGTAGCAACATTCAGGCACTGAACAGCCTCAAAACAGTCACATGACCATCAACACATACAAAACTCCACCCTTTTCCAAGTGAATAAACTCCTAACAATGGTTAGACAAAACACAAACCATCCCTGTGTCTGAAAATCGCTCACTCGTTCACTACTCCCTATATAGGGAATTACTATATAGTGAGCTCATTAGTAAAATGAAAAAATGCTTGTCACGCTGGTATTTATGTCATTATCACACAATTAAAACATGCCAGATCAGCTAGTTGGTGGGTTTTCAAAATAAATCCATATTATACTCAGCACATTTCCCACATTAATCAATACAAAAGTACCTGCGTCTTTCAGTTCTTTTAAATCAAGGCTGAATACTTTCTTCTTTGCCGCTGCCTTTTATTAAATCAAATTTGAGACTTTTAATTTGATTTCTTTCAGCGCGACCGCAATACACGTTGGGATATATTGCTTGGTTAGTGACCATCGGTTGTACACTATTTTTCGTGATGCATTGTGGGATACTTTGAGTGCACTATATAGGGTGTAAATAATCCTCACTAAGGTTTCAAACAGCACCACAAAATGGCCTCCTCACTATATAGTAAGTAGGGAGTGATTTTGGACACAGGGTATGTTTATGTTACGGCAGCTAACAAGCTGCTACTGTAGAGCAAGACACGCCCCTGGGGGCGGGACACATTCTAGAGAGAGTATTTAATAGGCAACTTGACATTCCTTGACAACCATAAGAGTTTGACAGGCGATGCAAAGCAATCCATGTCTATAATAGCTGTTACTTTTTTTTTTTAAACCCGGATGTGTGCACGCACTTGGAAAAAGTTTGTGGTTTTAACTTCTGTCGTAAGTTAAAGCGAATCATTGGCCGTAAAAGAGAGTTTTTTGGACTCAAGTTGGTCGCCGCCGAAAGAAATTCACGTGTGAAATGGTGGATTTCTCAGGTATGTTTAACTTTTTTTTTTAAATAATTTCTCCTTTTCTACCTTATCTTAATGCTTAATGTGTGAAGATTCTTGAAAATAAATACAGATATCTGTAGATGTGTTTTTAGCCAATAAGAAGCAGATTTAAAAAAAAAAAAAAAAACTTTTACGGCAAATGATTAACTTACAACAGAAGTTAAAACCACAAACTTTTTCCAAGTACACATTAAAATTCAAGTTATTTTAAAAAAAAAAAAAAAGTAGAAAAGGTAAAAACAGCTATTATAGAAATGGATTGCTTCGCATTGCCAGTCAAACTCTTACGGTTGTCAAGTTAGCTTGCCCACCACGGGCTTGTTGCTATGGGGAAAATTGACATGTGACCAATTCCTGCAACTGCCCTATTGGACAAACAATACTAGTACAGTACGAGTCAACAAATTGTCATTATATTCCTAGAAATGAAAACCTGTCAAATTAAAATTTCAGGGGGTACTCTAAGTAGCATATGTTGAATATCCAAAAGAACATACTCACATACATACACACTAAAAAATACACACACACCTCAAATTAGAATACCATGAAAAAGTTCCTTTTTTTCATAATTTAATTCAAAAAGGTAAACTTTCATATATTCTATATTCATTACATGTAAAGTGAAATATTTAAAGCCTTTTGTTCGATTTTGATGATTATGGCTTATAGCTCAGGAAAATCAGAAATCCAGTATCTCAAATTATTAGAATATTCCCCAAGATCAATCCAAAAAAAAAAAAGATTTACAATATAGAAAATGTCCAACTTCTGAAAAGTATATTCATTTATACACTAAATACTTGGTTGGGGCTCCTTTACCATGAATTACTGTATCAGTGCGGTGTGGCATGGAGGTGATCAGTCTGTGGCACTGCTAAGGTGTTATTGAAGCCCAGGTTGCTTTGATAATGGCCTTCAGCGTGTCTGTATTTGTATTTTTGGGTCAGGTGTTTCTCATCTTCCTCTTGACAATACCCCATAGATTCTCTATGGGGTTCAGGTCAGGCAAGTTGGCTGGCCAATCAAACACAGTAATATCATGGTCAGCAAACCATTTGGTAGTAGTTTTGGCACTGTGGGTAGGTGCTAAGTCCTGCTGGAAAAGGAAATCAGCATCTCCAAAAAGCTCGTCAGCAGATGGAAGCATGAAGTGCTCTAAAATCTCCTGGTAGATGGCTGTGTTGACTTTGGACTTGATAAAATACAGTGGACCAACACCAGCAGATGACATGGCACCCCAAATCATCACAGACTGTGGAAACTTCACACTGGGCTTCAAACACCTTGGATTCTGTGCCTCTCCACTCTTCCTCCAGACTCTAGAACCGTGATTTCCAAATTAAATGCAAAATGTACTTTCATCTGAAAAGAGGACTTTGGACCACTGAGCAACAGTCCATTTCTTTCTCTCCTTAGCCCAGATAAGACACTTCTGACATTGGCTCTGGCTCAGGAGTAGTTTGATATTAGGAATGCGAAAGTTGTATCCCCTTTCTTGAAGATGTCTGTTCGTGATGGGTCTTGATACACTGACACCAGCTTCAGTCCACTCCTTGTGACGCTCTCCCAAGTTCTTGGATCAACTTTTCTTGACAATCCTCTCAAGACTGCAGCCATCCCTGTTGCTTGTGCACCTTTTCCAGCCACCCTTTTCAGCAATGACCTTTTGTGGCTTACCCTCCTTGTGGAGGGCATCAGTGATCATCTTCTGGACAACAGTCAAGTCAGCAGTCTTCCCCATGATTGTGGTTGTGTGTACTGAACTAGACCGAGAGATACACTGCGTTCATACTGTTTTACTCAAACTCGAAATGAAAATATTCTAATATTTTGAGATGGGTTTTTCATGTTTTTGTACTGTATGCCATACTGATTAAAATAGAAAAATGCTTGAAGCATTTTAGCTTGTGTGTAATGAGTCTATAATATAGAACATTTTCACTTTCTTAAATAACTGACGGAAAATATTGAACTTTTTCACAATATTCTAATTTGAGATGCAATTAATTTTATATTATATATATATATAAAATATACACATACACACGGAGAGAAAGAATCAAAGAACATTTTAGAAAAAAATTAAGTGTTTTTAATGTTAAACATGATGTAATTAACTCACTTTCTCCCACACTGCAAAAAGTAAAATCTAACCAAGATTAAATATCTTAAATCAAGACAAAATGCACTTGTTATTTGTCTGCCAAGATAAATCTCCTTTCCAAGCAGGTTTTGTGTAAGAGTATTTCACTTACTTTAAGCATTTTTTCCCTCAATTATTTTAATAAGGTATTGTAATTTGTTATTGAGATTTTATTACTGGTTATGAGTAAGTTCTGTCTTAAAATGAGAATTACCATAATTTCATCGGTGTTATATTAACCATGACAAGTTTGTCAAAGTCAGAATTTCTTATTTCAAGCCTCTTATCCTTTCTTTTAATCTCTTAACACAAAACAGATAACTAAATTAAATGAATTGTCGTATTGTCAATCTGGCAACAAAAATAGGCTACAAAATGGATTGGTTTGTTGTTTTGATTTATTTGGCGGTCTCAGTTGGTATAAACACTTACTTAAACAGAGCACACCGATATACCCAGATGAAATAGTCAAACTGTTGGTTGGGGGACAAAGTATCTAGCATGTTAAAATGAGTAGTACAAATCTTGTTTTTAGTATAAATACACTAGTTTTAAGACATCTGTGGGGTTTCTAAAGCTAGATATATTTACTTGTTTTTAAAAATCTTGCCAAGTCAAATTTTCTTGTTCTGTTGGCAGATAATTTTGCTTATTTTAAGTAAAATATTCCTCATTTTATTACTTTTTCTTGTTTTTGTAAGCCAGGTTTTTGCAGTGCACTTGTTGAATATAGTGTTACAGCTGTTAGCATTCCTTTTTACCAGTTTGTTTTCGCAGCATCGATGCGTCATCAAAAAGCGACCACCAAGTATTCTGATCGAATCCCTAACAGCCCGAACTCTCCATTCACTTTTTTTTAAACTACGCTAGCTAGCGTTAGCATTTGCTGGCGCTATGAGCGATCAACAACATTCGGGTGAAAGAAAACAGTCCAACATATAAAATGCTACATAGCCGGTTAGTTAGCTAAAGCTAACCTGACTGTTTATTATAAATAAATGATGAACAGGCGAGGCATGCAATTAAACAAATAAAAATAAACATAATATCAGCTTCATTAATAACGTACTATGGTACAATAGACCATTAGACAGATTCAGGAAATATTCTGTATGAAACATAAAGATGATAAAACAAACAAATCAGGCCGAAATGCTTGTCTAATAATGGTAGACAAACAATAAAAGCTCTGCGCGCACTCACTCACATCAACCGCACCTGTAGCGTGTGCCGCACCTGAGCACTTTCACCCCGCAGTTCCGCTCACAGCCGAACAGCTTCCTTCAGGATTTTATTTAAAAGTCAAAACAGCTCTGTTTGACAACCGTTTCTGCGTTGCAGCCGCCACTAATCTTGCTGCTGTAGATTTATCTCGGCTCTATCCCAAATCTCTCCCTGCTCCCTGTGGTCCCGTACTACATGGCTCCACCATCCAATCCTGGTCCCTATACACTATGTAGTTCACTATTTATCCAATCTGAAGCCGTTTGTGATTCACCCTCTGTCCTCCCCTGATCTCCCAAGGCATTGTGGGAGCAAAAACGGCGCATTCCAAAGGTTTAATCAGTCAATCAGTGCTGTTTCTGATCATCATCATCATCATAATAATATTAATAATACCACAGCCCTGTTGAATTCTCGAATCTGTTTGTTTAGGTGTTGATTAATGATCTACACCAGCAGCTCTGCCGATAGTAGTCTCTATAATAACACTTCACAAAGGGACCTGTACAGCAGACAGATTGATAAGTGTATAATCATTGATTTGGTGATGTTTTCTGTAATGAGGCATTTATTTAAAATGTATGGAAGGACTCTCTAGTGGCAGCACTGCATGTTTTTTTTTTGTCATATTAACTAAACGAGAGAGAGGAAGAAATGATGGCGAGGGAACGACTGTTTATAGCTGCTATAATGTAAACGAAAACATGAACTAACTTGTTTTATGGATGTTCCATCACATTAAAACCATATAAAAAAAGTATGTATGTGTATATATGCGGGCATGCATAGATAGATAGATAGATAGATAGATAGATAGATAGATAGATAGATAGATAGATAGATAGAGTGCTCAGAGTAAATGAGTACACCCCTTTGAAAAGTAACATTTTAAACAATATCTCAATGAACACAAACAATTTCCAAAATGTTGAAAAGACAAAGTTTAATATAACATCTGTTTAATTTATAACGTGAAAGTAAGGTTAATAATATAACTTAGATTACACATTTTTCAGTTTTACTCAAATTAGGGTGGTGCAAAAATGAGTACACCCCACAACAAAAACCACTACATCTAGTACTTTGTATGGCCTCCATGATTTTTAATGACAGCACCAAGGCATGGAATGAACAAGTTTTGCAACATCAATCTTTTTCCATTCTTCAGCAATGACCTCTTTTAGTGACTGGATGCTGGATGGAGAGTGATGCTCAACTTGTCTCTTCAGAATTCCCCAAAGAACATAATTTCTTTACACCACAAAGGTGAAGACTACAAGATGATCAGTCAGAATACTGTAGCAAAAGTGGCACAAAAATTTAAGAAAGCTGGAACTGCAACCATCTCACAGAGACGTCCAGGTCGTCCACGGAAGTTAACACCTCGACAGGAGCGCCTTCTGATGAGAAGGGTTGAAGAAAATCAGCTTGCAAGTTCACTGCAGTTATCTAAAGAAGTAGAAAGCCAAACTGGGGTAACTATTTCCCATGACACAATACGGCATACACTGAAGAGGAATGGCATGCATGGACGCCATCCACGAAAGAAGCCTCTCCTAAAGCCCAGGCACAAAAAAGCCCGTCTAGAGTTTGCCAGGGCTCATGTTGACAAAGATGAAGACTACTGGGACTCTATACTCTGGAGTGATGAGACCAAGATAAATGTTTTTGGAACTGATGGCTTCAAAACTGTATGGCATCGCAAAGGTGAGGAATACAAAGAAAAATGCCTGGTGCCTACAATGAAACATGGTGGTGGCAGTGTCCTTATGTGGGGCTGCATGAGTGCTGCTGGTGTCAGGGAGCTGCATTTCATTGATGGAATCATGAATTCACAGACGTATTGCTCTATACTGAAAGATGCTACCATCACTCCATGCCCTTGGTCGTCGTGCACTTTTCCAACATGACAGTGATTGTAAACACACATCTAAGGCCACTGTTGGATGTCTGAAGAAGAACAGGGTGAAAGTGATTCAGTGGCCAAGTATGTCTCCTGATCTGAAGCCAATCGAACACCTATGGGGAATTCTGAAGAGACAAGTTGAGCATCACTCTCCATCCAGCATCCAGTCACTAAAAGAGGTCATTGTTGAAGAATGGAAAAAGATTGATGTTGCAAAATGTCGCCAACTTGTTCATTCCATGCCTAGAAGACTTGGTGCTGTCATTAAAAATCATGGAGGCCATACAAAGTACTAGATGTAGTGGTTTTTGTTGTGGGGTGTACTCATTTTTGCACCACCCTAATTTGAGTAAAACTGAAAAATGTGTAATCTAAGTTATATTATTAACCTTACTTTCATGTTATAAGTTAAACAGATGTTATATTAAACTTTGTCTTTTCAACATTTTGGAAATTGTTTGTGTTCATTGAGATATTGAGAAACTTTACTCATTTACGCTGAGCACTGTAGACAGATAGATGACGTTCTTTAATAAATAAAAAATAGTCATCACTGCATATTACTGTGGTATAAGAGGAATAAGACAGATTCAGAATACATGTGCATCAATGAGAATGGGGATGAGAGTGTAGTGAAGATGCAAGGAGCAGACGTAAAGAAAGTTGGTGAATTCAAGTACCTGGGGTCAACTGTGCAGGAAAATGGGGGCTGCGATAGTGAGGTGAGAAAGCGAGTGCAGGCAGGGTGGAGCAATTGGAGAAGGATTTCAGGAGTCATTTGCGACAGGAAAGTCCCAGTGAAAGTGAAAGGTAAGATGTATAAGACAGTAGTGAGACCAGCTGTGATGTATGGATTGGAGACCGTACCCTTAACGAAGAGACAGGAGGCAAAGTTGGAGGTGGCGGAGTTGAGGATGTTAAGGTTTGTGATGGGAGGTTGGACAAGATAAGGAACGAGCACATCAGAGGGACAGCACATGTGGAGAGCTTGGGAATTAAGCTAAGAGAGATGAGACTGAGATGGTATGGGCACATCCTGAGAAGAGATGCAGAGCATGTTGGAAGGAGAATGTTGAGGATGGAGCTGCCAGGCACACGGAAACGAGGAAGGCCAAAGAGGAGATACATGGATGTGGTGAGAGAGGACATGAAAGTGGCAGGTGTGGTAGAGAAGGATGCGGAAGACAGGGAGAAATGGAGACAAAAGATCCGCTGTGGCAACCCCTAATCGGGAGCAGCCAAAAGAAGAAGAAGAAAGAAGATAAGAGGAATAAGACACCAAGATTTTTACAAAGCCATTGCTTTGTAATGTTAGTTGATGGGTACCCAGATTATTTGGCCACAGCTCTTGTAGTATCTGGATAATCAAATAGAATCACTTCTTTCTTGCTATTCTTTAAGTTTTTACACATCTGGAATTGAATATCCCAAAGGCAATTAAAGAGAATTTGCTGATCATTTGATCTTAAGAGGAGATACAGCTGTATGTTATTTTTTGATTAGTTGCATTTTTTTTTAACTCACTCTTCTCATTTGTACTTGAGAAAAATCTGGCAGGTGTGAACTACACACAGGTGACTTGTGTAATGTGAACAGGAAGCCAGGAAATTTGACTTAAGCAGGTGCATAAACCAACTCCAAATATGCATAACTTTCTGACAATAAATACCGATGTAACTGATTGACATGGACTGAAAATGCCTTAACTTCCTCAGGATTGTAAATGAAAATCTATAATTGCGTAATTTGTATATCCAGCTTTGCTGTGTCATAACTCTTGCTTTTTAAAGGTCTGTGACTTTCCCCCTTCAGCTCAAGCTGCATGGAGCCTGATGAAATATGTCAGCTTGGTTTGTTTAATAAGCAACTCCTGCTCCAACGATTATCCATCATATTCCCCAGACCCACTGGATGATGCTTTTCAACGGTTGCTTGTTCCTGAGTGATCATGGCTTTTGTCAGCCTGTGTGACTCAACATAAACATGAAAGACCCCTCTTTGGACATGCAGTTTTAAACCCAAGCAACAAATACACAGTTCATCAGTCTGAATTCATCAGCAGCTCACATCGCTGCTGAATTCTAAATCAGTCGTTTCCCTTTACTTTCTGTGCTGATCATTTCAGTGTCGACTCTCACAACCCCATTTTAAGCTCATGAAGTGCTTATTATCTGGCAGATGACCAGCATTTCTCTGTTCTGTACCTTTACTCCTGCTCATCTGGCATATTCCGTCAGTTCATTATTAAACCCCTGAGGTTAAAAAGCGTGTCGTCAATTTGTGCCAACATTACAGATTAAATTGAACCTTCAAGCTGAGTTGTGAGCTAATTAGATAATATTAGGTGTCCTAATAACTTCATAATTATCAATGGCACTAGTTGGCGAACATAACATGAGCCTGCTAGTAAACTAGCCTCCATTTGACACAGTACAAGAGTCCTGAATATGCAGTGTAATTTTCTTAGCAATTTATTTAATAGCAGCCAGCATCATCACTATAACATAAAATAGTTGAAAATTGGCTTAGAACGCAGAATCTTGGGCTAAAATGTTACTACATTATCCTCTAATCTCATACGTCACTGGTTCAAAGCTGATACATATATAGCCCTGCCCCAAATCAATTATATACAGAAGTATTGAGTTTTAATCAAAATCAGTATCCAAGAGGAGTTTCTCATCTCATCTCATCTCATTATCTCTAGCCGCTTTATCCTTCTACAGGGTCGCAGGCGAGCTGGAGCCTATCCCAGCTGACTAAGGGCGAGAGGCGGGGTACACCCTGGACAAGTCGCCAGATCATCACAGGGCTGACACATAGACACAGACAACCATTCACACTCACATTCACACCTACAGTCAATTTAGAGTCACCAGTTAACCTAACCTGCATGTCTTTGGACTGTGGGGGAAACCGGAGCACCCGGAGGAAACCCATGCGGACACGGGGAGAACATGCAAACTCCGCACAGAAAGGCCCTTGCCGGCCACGGGGCTCGAACCTGGACCTTCTTGCTATGAGGTGACAGCGCTAACCACTACACCACCGTGCCGCCCCAAGAGGAGTTTGACGAATGAAAATTGTGTTTTGTAGTTTGAATTTTAAACAAGATTAAATCAAATACAATTTAATAAAATTGAATTAATTTGGTTTGTAAAGGAGACTGTGGTTTTTTTCTGTTGCAGCTCAAAATTATGGAACAACATAAAGTGGCTAGAGATAATGAGATGAGATGAGACATACCCCCCCTTTTTTTTTAAATAAAGGCATTTTCCCAAAGGCATTTTAAAGGTGATATATCATATCCCTCTTCCACAAGCTGACACAGTTCCCTGAGGTCTTAATGAAATATCTGGGAAATGCTTTGGTCAAAATGTCAGAAGGACAAAGCACCACATTAACATTCTCACCCTGTCTAAACAGCCCTGTTCAAAATCGCTGATTCGAGTGCCTCGTCCTTGAAATGCTAATGAGCCACTGCTCACCCCACAACCCTCTTCTGCTAGCCAATCACATAGTACTTTCCTCATGAATATTCATTCACAAAGGCAGTTCTCAAGCTATAAGTGGAGATACTCAGATGAGGGGGCCGGATAATTCTAATAAGTTCCCCTTGTGACACAGGAAAGGGAGCCAAATCTGAACGGTTTGTTGAAGCACACGTTTCTGAAATAGGCAGCCCAAAGAACCTGACTGGGTCATCTTGTTTCAGAGTTTGTGGGTTGGTAGGCACTCCAGATATCTAAGTGTATGTGCACAAGCACTGAACAAGTTTTTCCATAATATGTTCCCTTTAAAATCCAGTTTAAAATCTTAAAACATGTATTTGAATCTTTTAAGGTCTGTTGTAATGAGTCTTCTGATTTGTCCTGTGGTTCTACGCTTTAAAATGAATTTATTACCTTTTATTTTTATTTTTTCATTGCTGTTTGAAATGACTTGATTTTATTGCACAGCATTCTGGCTGACACTTGTGTTTTAATGTACAATATAAACAGTGGTAACCACAAGTTGGCCTAGTGGTCAGTGTGTCCACCTCTCGATCGGGAGATTGTGAGTTCTACTCGTGGTTGGGTCATACCAAAGACCATCATAAAAATGGTACCTACTGCCGTCTGGCAAGGCACGCTGCAATACAGATGTGAGCAGGGAGTCAAACTCTCGCAGTTACCAGAAGACCAGTCTCCCATTGTATCCCTAGCTATGTAATAGGCGAGAGGCCGAGGGCTACAGAAACGGAGGTCGGCACCACCCTATGCGCCATATGGTGCAGGAAGGACTTTCGATAAACAGTGGTGACTTGATTGACTTGGTGGTTCGAGTGTCAATCACCTCATGCCACGCAATCTCCCAAAAATTACTAACAAAAATTACCCCAAAATTTTATGTCAATTTACGGTCATTCCAACTGAGCATATCTGAAAGTAAAAGTATTTGAAAGCATGCTTCATGCTAGATGAAATGAGCACAGGGTACTTTCCCCTGATATTTCAAAACAATGTGGCCTTTAAAAAAAGAACATATGGACCGTAAAGACATTTATTTCCCCTTTCCTCTCGACAATGAGGTGTGAAACACGCCATACTGCAGAAGTTTCTTCAGACTGGGGAAGTAAGAGTAACAAAATTAACTCGCACTTTTTCGAAATGACAACCAATGTTTGCGTTCTCTTTCTTTTAATAGATTAAACACTTCTTATTGCAGCAGTTTCATGCTGTAGAAATCTCATCTCATCTCATTATCTCTAGCCGCTTTATCCTGTTCTACAGGGTCGCAGGCAAGCTGGAGCCTATCCCAGCTGACTACGGGCGAAAGGCGGGGTACACCCTGGACAAGTCACCAGGTCATCACAGGGCTGACACATAGACACAGACAACCATTCACACTCCCATTCACACCTACGGTCAATTTAGAGTCACCAGTTAACCTAACCTGCATGTCTTTGGACTGTGGGGGAAACCGGAGCACCCGGAGGAAACCCACACGGACACGGGGAGAACATGCAAACTCCACACAGAAAGGCCCTCGCCGGCCACGGGGCTCGAACCCGGACCTTCTTGCTGTGAAGCGACAGCGCTAACCACTACACCACCGTGCCGCCCCTGCTGTAGAAATGTTATTTAAATTTAAAAAGTAAACATGATTCATGCTGTTTTATTATTTCAGCTTTAAAGCAGATGTTTAGCCATGTGAATGTGTTTCTGCACTAACCAACTTATTTTAATTTCATTGTTAGGGGCCCCGAAAGTGAAAGTGCAGGAGCATGATGGGAGTCCATGGCAGCCCACAGAACCATTTGCACAACTTTCGTGAAATTTGGCACACTGAATTACCGTGGTCCAAAAAGGTTTTGCACTAGTTTTTGCCAACACCACCAACAGGCCTATAATGGACACATATTTCAGTTCAAAACTCTAAAATGGTTTGCTGTCCAACTGCCATTTTATACATATTCCTTATGAAGGGCAGCTATACTTGAATGACTATCATCTTGAATTATAACGAAACATGTTTTTAAGTACTCCTTTTGATTATTGATTAATCACGCCACACTTAGGATGCATGCACACATTTCACTCCCAAAATAAAAATGTCCATCATGAACCCAAACAAAATGGATCAAGTCTTACAATAGTAACTTAGTACATCAAATCATGTCATTATTGGACCCCACTGTTAACAGCTGTTGACGTTTCTTATTTATTACTCAGAAAGCTGCTCTAATCTTCAAAGATTTACAGAAACCTGTTGAAATTTGCCTTAACACAAGCACCATTTTTTGTGTTTATGGCTGTTTTCTCTCTGGTGATCTTTTGACTGATTAATTAGCACAAAGCTGAACATACAGCTACTGTATTTAGTATTTTTGCTAAATACAAAGCAAAAAGCAGAGCCAGGGCATGCTACATGAAGGCACACAAACAATATGTAGAAAAAAAATTTCAGTGTTTTTAGATTTTAGCATGTACACAACCTAAGTTCAAATGTTATGTCAATATTTATGCAGGGAAATTTGCACATATTCTGAGTTTTATGCAGCTTTATGCAGTGGCATTTTCAGGTGATTAAGTCATTTTTCTGGGCACCCCTTTCAGAATATCCAAATTATATGCGTGTAGTTCACACCTCCGGGGTTGCCATATTCTTTTTAGTAGAAGTGTCTGAAATGGGGTTCTTCAGGAACATCTAGACCACTGCCTTTAAGCACAAACACTCGCCTTTAAATCCTACAAAATTCAGTTGTAGAAAATGAGGACTGAAGAAGTAAATAGCATTTTTTTTTGTCAACTGCAATACGACGTAACATAAAAGCAAGAGACGATCTTAAAATGAAAAATTATTAGTATATTGATCTATGAATGATAGGATGGCAATCATTGAAATAAATCTAGTGTAGTATATTGCTGATATACATATTTCTGTACGAATTGTCCTTTTATCACAATCATGACACGTTGTATTTTAATTTATATTTATATTTTATATTTCAAGGTATATTTAACAAACTGGCTTCCATCCTCATTATATTTGCTCAAACTTTGCCCCATATTTGTAATTGTCATGAGAGTTTTTAATACAGTTTAAGTCTATAGTTACATCAGAGTTCTGAATACAGATGTGTGCATTTTCTGTATTAAATATTCACTGTGCAGGCAAAAGTAAACTTTTAAATGCATCTTATCTAACAGAATAGTACAACCCCGATTCCAAAAAAGTTGGGACAAAGTACAAATTGTAAATAAAAACGGAATGCAATGATGTGGAAGTTTCAAAATTCCATATTTTATTCAGAATAGAACATAGATGACATATCAAATGTTTAAACTGAGAAAATGTATCATTTAAAGAGAAAAATGAGGTGATTTTAAATTTCATGACAACAACACATCTCAAAAAACTTGGGACAAGGCCATGTTTACCACTGTGAGACATCCCCTTTTCTCTTTACAACAGTCTGTAAACGTCTGGGGACTGAGGAGACAAGTTGCTCAAGTTTAGGGATAGGAATGTTAACCCATTCTTGTCTAATGTAGGATTCTAGTTGCTCAACTGTCTTAGGTCTTTTTTGTCGTATCTTCCGTTTTATGATGCGCCAAATGTTTTCTATGGGTGAAAGATCTGGACTGCAGGCTGGCCAGTTCAGTACCCGGACCCTTCTTCTACGCAGCCATGATGCTGTAATTGATGCAGTATGTGGTTTGGCATTGTCATGTTGGAAAATGCAAGGTCTTCCCTGAAAGAGACGTCGTCTGGATGGGAGCATATGTTGCTCTAGAACCTGGATATACCTTTCAGCATTGATGGTGTCTTTCCAGATGTGTAAGCTGCCCATGCCACACGCACTAATGCAACCCCATACCATCAGAGATGCAGGCTTCTGAACTGAGCGCCGATAACAACTTGGGTCGTCCTTCTCCTCTTTAGTCTGAATGACACGGCGTCCCTGATTTCCATAAAGGACTTCAAATTTTGATTCGTCTGACCACAGAACAGTTTTCCACTTTGCCACAGTCCATTTTAAATGAGCCTTGGCCCAGAGAAGACGTCTGCGCTTCTGGATCATGTTTAGATACGGCTTCTTCTTTGAACTATAGAGTTTTAGCTGACAATGGCGGATGGCACGGTGAATTGTGTTCACAGATAATGTTCTCTGGAAATATTCCTGAGCCCAGTTTGTGATTTCCAATACAGAAGCATGCCTGTATGTGATGCAGTGCCGTCTAAGGGCTCGAAGATCACGGGCACCCAGTATTGTTTTCCGGCCTTGACCCTTACGCACAGAGATTCTTCCAGATTCTCTGAATCTTTTGATGATATTATGCACTGTAGATGATGATATGTTCAAACTCTTTACAATTTTACACTGTCGAACTCCTTTCTGATATTGCTCCACTATTTGTCGGCGCAGAATTAGGGGGATTGGTGATCCTCTTCCCATCTTTACTTCTGAGAGCCGCTGCCACTCCAAGATGCTCTTTTTATACCCAGTCATGTTAATGACCTATTGCCAATTGACCTAATGAGTTGCAATTTGGTCCTCCAGCTGTTCCTTTTTTGTACCTTCAACTTTTCCAGCCTCTTATTGCCCCTGTCCCAACTTTTTTGAGATGTGTTGCTGTCATGAAATTTCAAATGAGCCAATATTTGGCATGAAATTTCAAAATGTCTCACTTTCGACATTTGATATGTTGTCTATGTTCTATTGTGAATACAATATCAGTTTTTGAGATTTGTAAATTATTGCATTCCGTTTTTATTTACAATTTGTACTTTGTCCCAACTTTTTTGGAATCGGGGTTGTAAGAAATACTACAGAAGGAGCACTATGCAAAAAATACTAGCTGAAATAAATGTACGTAAAATGAAGTCACATGATGCTAGTAACGGGCGGCACGGTGGTGTAGTGGTTAGCACTGTCGCCTCACAGCAAGAAGGTCCTGGGTTCGAGCCCAGTGGCGGATGAGGGCCTTTCTGTGTGGAGTTTGCATGTTCTCCCCGTGTCCGCGTGGGTTTCCTCCGGGTGCTCCGGTTTCCCCCACAATCCAAAGGCATGCAGGTTAGGTTAACTGGTGACTCTAAATTGACCGTAGGTGTGAATGTGAGTGTGAATGATTGTCTGTGTCTATGTGCCAGCCCTGTGATGGCCTGGCGACTTCTCCAGGGTGTACCCCGCCTCTCGCCCATAGTCAGCTGGGATAAGCATGATCCCTGTGCCCGCAACCCTGTAGGACAGGATAAGCAGCTACAGATGATGGATGGATGGATGGATGGATGGATGATGCTAGTGACAATGATCAATGGCGGCTGGTGTTTAATTTTGTTTGGGGGGAGTGAATAATATATATCACTAATATATAATTTAAAAGCTTATATATAACTTTTGGCATTTTAATCACAACTGCGTTTCATCTGAATAAGAAACACAGTACACAGATAAGTTGCAACCATTTTGTTCAAACCAAAAAACACCAAAATTACAGTTTGGTCATCTGCCCTTTTGTGTAATTTGTACTTTGATTAGACAATGTGTGCTCAGTCTATCAACTTCCAGTTACTCCTCCAAACATAATTTATAAAAAAAAAAATGACAGAGTAAATAATCCACGTTGTTCACGTTCAATACACCTGCTACTGAGTCTGTAAAATGCCTACTAGTGATGTATTAGAGACACGTCACCAAAATGGGCGAGACTATATCAGCTCATTGGAGCTAAAACTACAGGATCTTGCAAAAGTATTCATCCCTTTTGGTGTTTGTCCTGTTTTGTCGCATTACAAGCTGGAATTAAAAGGGATTTTGGGGGGGTTAGCACCATTTGATTTACACAACATGCCTACCACTTTAAAGGTGCATATTGTTTTTTATTGTGACACAAACAATAATTAAAATGAAAAAACAGAAATCTGGAGTGTGCATAGGTATTCACCCCCCAAAGTCAATACTTTGTAGAGCCACCTTTTGCTGCAATTACAGCTGCAAGTCTCTTGGGGTATGTCTCTATTAGCTTAGCATATCTAGCCACTGGGATTTTTGCCCATTCCTCAAGGCAAAACTGCTCCAACTCCTTCAAGTTAGTTGGGTTGCGCTGGTGTCCAGCAATCTTCAAGTTATGCCACAGATTCTCAATTGGATTGAGGTCTGGGCTTTGACTAGGCCATTCCAAGACATTTAAATGTTTCCCTTTAAACTACTCCAATGTAACTTTAGCAGTATGTTTAGGGTCATTGTCCTGCTGGAGCATGAACCTTCGTCCCAGTCTCAAACCTCTGTCCGACTCCAACAGGTTGTCCTCCAGAATTGCCCTGTATTTAGTGTCATCTATCTTTCCTTCAGTCGTGACCAGCTTTCCTGTCCCTACGGATGAAAAAACATCCCCACAATATGATGCTGCCACCACCATGCTTCACTGTAGGAATGGTGTTCTCAGGGTGATGGGAAGTGTTGGATTTGCACCACACATGATGCTTCCCATGATGGCCAAAAAGTTCAATTTTAGTCTCATCTGACCAGAGAATCTTCCATGTGTTTGGGGAGTTTGCCGTATGCTGTTGGGCAAACTCCAAGCATGTTTTCTTTTTTTTCGTTAAGCAATTGCTTTTTTCAGGCCACTCTTCCATCAAGCCCCACTCTGTGGAGTGTACGGCTTAAAGTGGTCCTACGGACAGATACTCCCATCTCCGCTGTAGATCTTTGCAGCTGTTATCGTTGGTGTCTTTGTTTCATCTCTGATTAATGCCCTCCTTGCCCGGTCTGTGAGTTTTGGTGCACAGCCTTCTCTTGTCAGGTGTGTAGTGGTTCCATATTCTTTCCGTTTTGCTATAATGGATTTAATGGTGCTCCCTGGGATATTCAAAGTTTGGGAAATTTTTTATAACCCAACCCTGATCTATACCTCTTCACATCTTTGTCTCTGACCTGTTTGGAGTGCTCCTTGGTTTTCATGTTGCTTGCTTAGTAGTGTTACAGAGTCAGGGTCCTTCCAGAACAGGGTAATTTATACAGACATCATGTGACAGATCATGTGACACTTTGATTGCACACAGGTGGATCTTAATCAACTAATTACGTGACTTATGAAGTGAATTGGTTGGACCAGCTCTTATTTAGGGGTTTCATATGAAAGGGAGTGAATACTTATGCACACTCCAGATTTCTGTTTTTTCATCTTAATTATTGTTTGTGTCACAATAAAACAACAATGTGCACCTTTAAAGTGGTAGGCATGTTGTGTAAATCAAATGGTGCTAACCCCCCAAAAATCCATTTTAATTCCAGCTTGTAATGCGACAAAACAGGACAAACACCAAGGGGGATGAATACTTTTCAAGGCAATGTAGGTGGGCGTGTCAAATTGTGTAGTTACATGATATGACTGTCGCTGATTGGCTGCATAAACCTACAACAGTGGGTTCATTACAGTCAACTCACAGCTTCACTTCATATTATTCTGTGTGGGGTTTTTTTGTATGACTGTTAGTAGTGCTGTTACACTTGGTTTCAATAGAATCACAAATAATTGTATTTAAAACGTGTTAACTGCAGATAAGATGAGGTGAATGCAAAAAATTAAACCTTATATGGATTTTTATTTATTTATTTTTTACCTTTGAAAGATGGGGGCTTGGCCCTGCTAGCTCTCTGATAGCTCAAGCTGTAATAAGGCCTTCATTTTGCATGAAGATAAACTGGTAGTTATAGAAGAAGCTTCCTTTACTTGCTAGCTACTTTACTCTTTCTAGCTCCGTTGCAAAACTCAAAAAGCAAACCACAGACACCAAATTTCCTGGCTAATTGTCTAAATTTGTGGTGATAGACATATATCCAACTATCTCTTTAATAAAAAAATGGATTATAGTAATATTATTACTAGGACTGTGATACCTCATTATAGTCGGATAGATAATTTCTAATCCATTCTAACAAGGTATTAGAGGTTAAGCCCGAGGGATTTTTCCCACACACTGGGACTCTTGCCTTGTGCAGACACTACATGCAGCTTTGCATGATGGGAAACGCAAAAACACAGCCACAAATGGAAAGTAAACAAGTTGCTTTTGGTGACAGTAGCTGTGGTTAATGCCGTGTGTGTGTGTGTATGTGTTTGGTGCATGCAAGGGCTGTGTGCACATGCAGCCACGTGCGAGTGTGTGTGCATGTGTGTGGTGGCTGTGTTTAGTACTCACTGACACACTGCAGACCATGCTTCCTCTGCAGGGTCTTGCTGCACAGTGAGCATGTGGCTCGGCTCGAGAAAGAGCCACGCACAAGCTGGTGGCCATTACAGCTGCTGATAACTGCATAAGTGCTCTCCTTCAGCTCCCTTTCCCTCTCTTTTTCCTTCCCTTTCTCCTTTTCCCTCTCTCTTTCTCTCTCTTTCTGCTGCTCTTTTTCACGGTTCTTACCCTGGAACACAAACATGACAAAAAAACAACATCATGTTATAATCTATACGTTCATTTTACGCGCAACATAAAAATGTGAGTTATTATGTATCGGAATGTGCATGCACGTGCAGTGGTATAATACTAATTATCATCCATCTATCCATCCATCCATCCATCCATCCATCCATCCATGCATACCACTAATTCATCATACTGTCAACCTTTTATATTTAACCAATCATCCATCCTGTACTTTATTTTGTCATTAAACCATCCCCATCCATCCTTTCATCTATTCATCCATCCATCTATCCATCATACATCTATCCTTGTCCTTCCATCTGCTTATCCATTGTGTCATTAATTCAAATCAGCCATCCAACCAATAAAAGTCACTCATTTTATCATCCATCCATACATCCATAGATAACCCATCAGTCCTACCACTAATTCATCATACATCTGACCTCTTCATATCATCCATCCATCCATCCATTTATCCCCATAGTCATCCTTCCAATCATCCCCTCAATTCATTCACCAATTTATCCACTCAATTGCTCATTCTAACATCCAACTGTAGCAACATAGCAACAAGTATACATTCATCCCTTTATCCACTCATCCATCACCCATTCATCCACCCAGTATAATTGATAGATCCTGTCATCCATACAATACCCATCCTAATATTCATCCATCTGATTATTTATCCATCTTCCATTTATCCTACCCATTTACTTATCTTCCATTTACCCTACCTTATGCACTTACTCCTTACTCCTGTCATACATGTACATCATACATCTGACCTCTTCATATCATCCATCCATCCATCCATCCATCCATCCATCCATCCATTTATCCCCATAGTCATCCTTCCAATCATCCCCTCAATTCATTCACCAATCTATCCACTCAATCGCTCATTCTAACATCCAACTGTAGCAACAAGTATACATTCATTTTATCATCCATCCATACATCCATAGATATTACTCAATATTTCATGCATATCACTGAAGTACTGTACAATCCTGACTCCAAAAAAGTTGGGACACTGTTTATATATAAATATAAACAGAATCCAATGAATTGCCAATCCTTTCGACCTATATTCAGTTGAATACAATACAAAGACAAGCTATATTATGTTCAAACTGATAAACTTTACTGCTTTTTGTAAATATACACTCCTTCTGAATTTGATGCCTGCAACATGTTCCAAAAAAGTTGAGACAGGAGCAGCAAAAGACTGGGAAAGTTGTGGAACCGTCAAAAAAAAAAAACCTGTTTGGAACATTTTACAGGTAAACAGATTAATTGGTAATTGGAAAGGCTCAGTTGTTCATAAGCAAGGATGAGGTGAGGTTCACCACTTTGTGTAAAAATTGCATGGGCAAATAGTCCAACAGTTTAAGACCAATGTTTCTCAATGTACAATTGCAAAGAATTTAGGGATTTCACCATCGACAATATCATCAAAAGATTCAGAGACTCCAGAGAAATCTCTGCACGTAGAGGGCAAGGCCAAAAACCAACATTGAACACCTGTAACCTTTGATCCCTCAGGCAGCATTGAATTAAAATACAACAGGATTATATAAAGGACATTACTATATGGGCTCAGGAATGGAAAACCATTGTCAGTAAACACAGTTCATCACTGCATCTGTTGTACCATGCAAAGCAAAAGCCATATATCAACAACATATAGAAACACTGCTGAATTCTCTGGGCCCGAGCTCATCCGAGATGGACTGACACAAAGTGGAAAAGTGTGTTGTGGTCTGACGAGTCCACATTTCAAATTGTTTTTGGTAATCATGGACGTTGTGGGGCGGCACGGTGGTGTAGTGGTTAGCGCTGTCGCCTCACAGCAAGATGGTCCTGGGTTCGAGCCCTGTGGCCAATGAGGGCCTTTCTGTGTGGAGTTTGCATGTTCTCCCTGTGTCCGTGTGGGTTTCCTCCGGGTGCTCCGGTTTACCCCACAGTCCAAAGACATGCAGGTTAGGTTAACTGGTGACTCTAAATTGACCGTAGGTGTGAATGGGAGTGTGAATGGTTGTCTGTGTCTATGTGTCAGCCCTGTGATGACCTGGCGACTTGTCCAGGGTGTACCCCGCCTTTCGCCCATAGTCAGCTGGGATAGGCTCCAGCTTGCCTGTGACCCTGTAGAACAGGATAAAGCGGCTAGAGATAATGAGATGAGATGAGATGGATGTTGTGTCCTCTGTGCTAAAGGGGAAAAGGACCATCCAGATTGTTATCAGCGCAAAGTTCAATACCAGCATCTGTGAAGGTATGGGGGTGTGTTAGTACCCATGGCATGGGTAACTTGCACATCTGTGAAGGCTCTATTAATGCTGAAAGATACATACAGGTTTTGGAGCAACATACGCTGCCATCCAGATGATGTCTTTCTCAGGGATGTCATAACAGCAAGCCAATGCCAAACCACATTCTGCATGTGTTACAATAGTGTGGCTTTGTAGTATAAGAGTGCAGGTGCTAAATTGGTCTGCCTGCCTCTCACTGAAGAAGAAGAAAAATAAACCTTTATTTATCACAACTACACTCAAGCACAGACTTAAGCACACAGTGAAATTTAACCTCTGCATTTAACCCATTTGAAGCAGTGAACACACATATGCACACACAAGTGAACAATAAGCACACACACACACATACCCAGAGCAGTGGACAGTTATGCTACAGCGCCCGGGGAGCAGTTTGGAATTAGGTGCCTTGTTCAAGGGCATTTCAGCCCCACCTTCAGGCCAAGGCTGCCCCATGTTAACCTCACCGCAAGTCTTTGGATTGTGGGGGAAACCGGAGCACCCAGAGGAAATCCACACAGACACAGGGAGAACATGCAAACTCCATACAGAAAGGCCCCCATCAAACTCAGAACCTTCTTGCTGTGAGATGACAGTGCTAACCACTACACAACCGTGTCACCCATGTGGCGCATTACGAAGCACAAAATATCAGAGACCCTGGACTGCTGAGCAACTGAAGTCATATATCAAGCAAGAATGGGAAAAAATTTCATGTTCAAAACCTCAACAATTAGTGTGTTCAGTTCCCAAAAGCTTATTGAGTGTTGTTAAAAGAAATGGTGATGTAGCACAGTGGTAAACTTTTTTGGAACATGTTGCAGGCATCAAATTCAGAATGGGTGTAGATTTACCAAAAAATAATAAAGTTGACTAGTTTGAACTTTAAATATCTTGTCTTTGTATTGTATTCAATGCTTGAAAGTTTGTGAACCCTTTAGAATTTTCTAAATTTCTGCATAAATGTGACCTAAAACATCATCAGATTTTCACACAAATCCTAAAAGTAGATAAAGGGAACCCAGTTAAGCAAATGAGACAAAAATATTATACTTGGTCATTTATTTATTGAGGAAAATGAGCCAATATTACATATCTGTGAGTGGCAAAAGTATGTGAACCTTTGCTTTCAGTATCTGGTGTGACCCCCTTGTGCAGCAATAACTGCAACTAAATGTTTCCGGTAACTGTTGATCAGTCCTGCACACTGGCTTGGAGGAATTTTAGCCCATTCCTCTGTACAGAACAGCTTCAACTCTGGGATGTTGGTGGGTTTCCTCACATGAACTGCTCGCTTCAGGTCCTTCCACAACATTTCGATTGGATTAAGGTCAGGACTTTGACTTGGCCATTCCAAAACATGAACTTTATTCTTCTTTAACCATTTTTTGGTAGAACGACTTGTGTGCTTAGGGTCGTTGTCTTGCTGCATGACCCACCTTCTCTTGAGATTCAGTTCATGGACAGATGTCCTGACATTTTCCTTTAGAATTTGCTGGTATAATTCAGAATTCATTGTTCCACCAATGATGGCAAGCCGTCCTGGCCCAGATGCAGCAAAACAGGCCCAAACCATGATACTACCACCACCATGTTTCACAGATGGGATAAGGTTCTTATGCTGGAATGCAGTGTTTTCCTTTTTCCAAACATAACACTTCTCATTTAAACCAAAAAGTTCTATTTTGGTCTCATCTGGCCACAAAACATTTTTTCCAATAGCCTTCTGGCTTGTCCATGTGATCTTTAGCAAACTGCAGATGAGCAGCATTGTTCTTTTTGAAAAGCAGTGGCTTTCTCCTTGCAACCCTGCCATGCACACCATTGTTGTTCAGTGTTCTCCTGATGGTGGACTCATGAACATTAACATTAGCCAATGTGAGAGAGGCCTTCAGTTGCTTAGAAGTTACCCTGGGGTCCTTTGTGACCTCGCCGACTATTACACGCCTTGCTCTTGGAGTGATCTTTGTTTCTTCGACCACTCCTGGGGAGGGTAACAATGGTCTTGAATTTCCTCCATTTGTACACAATCTGTCTGACTGTGGATGGGTGGAGTCTAAACTCTTTCGAGATGGTTTTGTAACCTTTTCCAGCCTGATGAGCAACAACGCTTTTTCTGAGGTCCTCAGAAATCTCCTTTGCTCGTGCCATGATACACTTCCACAAACGTGTGTTGTGAAGATCAGACTTTGATAGATCCCTGTTCTTTTAATAAAACAGGGTGCCCACTCACAATCCCATTGATTGAAAACACCTGATTCTAATTTCATCTTCAAATTAACTGCTAATCCTAGAGGTTCACATACTTTTGCCACTCACAGATATGTAATATTGGATCATTGTCCTCAATAAATAAATGACCAAGTGTAATATTCTTGTCTCATTTGTTTAACTGGGTTCTCTTTATCCACTTTTAGGACTTGTGTGAAAATCTGATGATGTTTTAGGTCATATTTATACAGAAATATAGAAAATTCTAAAGGGTTCACAAACTTGCAAGCACCACTGTAGGTCAAAAAGGATTTGCAAACCATTGCGTTCTGTTTTTATTTACGTTTTGCACAACATGCCAGCTGTTTTAAAATCAGGGCTGTGTACGTTAATATGTCGTGTAAGCAAGTAATTAAGCAAGACGACCACTCCATTATAAGATAAACCTTTTTTTAATGTGGGTAAAAAAGGAAGTTACAGCACATATTGCAGCAATGTGTCCTGTAAACCATTGCATGGTGCTCAGACACAGAGGAAGTGTGTTATCCTGCAGAATAACAAATCACCATGAGTGTACGTATGTGTCCTCACCTTATCTTTGTTGAAGGATCCGGTCATTCGGTTCCTCAACGAGCTCAGAGTGCGCTTCACCTTTGTGCCCTTCTCTGCCCTCTCCACTCTCTCCTCTTCCTCATTCCTAACGTTTCCAGAGAACAGGATAAGTGGCAGATTTTAGAGTATGTGGGAGGAAATTTGAAAAACTCTTTCTACCGTATATGCAGTCTACAATTTTATTGACAGAAAACAGTGGCTTCCAAATCAAATGGAAAAGGAGGTGAAAATATGTCTGGCATTTATTGTATATTGCAAAATATTAAAATTTTAAAGATCTGTTGCAGATGATTAGCCTCCTTCACTGGGACTTCAGCACAGAGGCCATGCCTCCTTCACTGCTACTGAAGATCAGAGCTCATGCCTCCTTCATGGTAACCAAAGCACAAAAGCCATGCCTCCTTTACTATTATTGAAGCACAAAGGCCACTCCTCCTTCCTGCTTTTTAGTTTTTTAAAGAGCATATAGAAGAAAAAAAATGACTGGACTTACTCGATGGAGAGAAATTCATACCAGGTGACATTTTCTTTCCTGTCAGCAGTTGAGGGTCTGCGATTGGCCCTATGGACAATGCACACACACACACACACACACACACACACACACAAACTCTCTCTTTTACTGTATCACACAAATGAGAGGGAAAACCACAGAGACACCACGGCCAGGAAGTCAATATCAGAAACACTCGTAGTGCTCATGCAGGATTACTGGATTTATTTTTTGCTCAAAATGAGTGCGATGATGAAAAGCAGCAAAGTGAATGAGCATCACACTTTCATATTAGCATGACCAAAGGAACAACTGGGCCAAAAATTAAATGCACAGAATGTCCTGAGGCATGTTTGGTGATTGACGTTTGCTGTTTTAGTGTTGCTACCAAGCTAATATTACTAACAAATAATGGGAGCTTATAGCCACCAGTTTAGCATGGTGCACTTAACGTACATCTAAATAATCTCACAGTTGGCTTTGTGGAGATGTTCAATGTCTCAAACAGACTTCTTGACGTGCTTTCCGACATAATATTATCTGTAAACATGGACACAGAGATAAACACATATGTAGGATAAAATCACCTTCTTCCTCAGCACACGGTTTGGTGTCAGATTCAGTTAGGGAACAGAGCCTAATGATTAGAAATGATTTCACTGATTTGATCTGAAACTGTTTAGGTACAAACAGTGTGAGGCAAGGAAGTGATGCACCATGCTAAACTGGAAGCTATAAGCCTCCATTAATTGTTAGCTAAATTATACTTGTAACAACAGACATGACCCATGTCTCTGCTAGCGTGCATTTTATTTTTGGGCGAATGTTTCCTTTAATGCTAACCAGACTTGGTGCATTGTGACCACTGGGCTTTGCATGCTGCCGAGTGGCTGTTTTAAGCTAGAGGACAGTCACGTGTGTGTGTGTGTGTGTGTACCAGATATAGCAGGTTCCTGTCACTTTGTTTACTTACCAATGATACAGCTTAAGCTCATGCAGTACTTTTTGTACCATCAGCCTAAGATGAACAAGACACAGAGACTAAGTGTGTGTGTGTGTGTGTGTGTAGTGGGTGGAGGAGGAATAACTGCTGGTGTTCGAAAAGAAAATATACAACCTCACTGTGCTTTGTCTCTTTTTGCTCTCTCTGTGTGTGACTTTTTGTTCAACGTACCAAATATATAATGACAGAAAAGAAAAAACATCCATCCATTATCTGTAGCCGCTTATCCTGCCTTACAGGGTCGCAGGCAAACTGGAGCCTATCCCAGCTGACTACGGGCGAAAGGCGGGGTACACCCTGGACAAGTCGCCAGGTCATCACAGGGCTGACACATAGACACAGACAACCATTCACACTCACATTCACATCTACGGTCAATTTAGAGTCACCAGTTAACCTAACCTGCATGTCTTTGGACTGTGGGGGAAACCGGAGCACCCGGAGGAAACCCACGCGGACACGGGGAGAACATGCAAACTCCACACAGAAAGGCCCTCACCGGTCGCTGGGCTCGAACCCAAGACCTTCTTGCTGTGAGGCAACAGTGCTAACCACTACACCACCCAAGAAAAAATATATATATATTAATTACTTTTGTGGAACTCATAAAATGAACAGAATTATCAGACTGATTTCTCTGGAAAGGACACATACAATGCTCCTAAAGGATACATCTTAAAATGCATTTTCGTTCATTAAGTCTGTCTATTTTTGGTGTATAGATAACAGCAAAGAAACCTGTGATTTATTTAGAATTGATTCTGAATCAGTTTGGCTGATTCACTGAGCAGAGTTGTTAAGAAAGAATGATTCATTCATGAATTACATATATAATTCTATATATTCAGTGATTTTTTCTTTATTTTTATTAATTAAAATACACTTAATATCTTAAACCAATGATGGATGTCATTTTTCTTTACTGAGTTGCGCGGTAGGCAGCACGGTGGTGTAGTGGTTAGCACTGTCGCCTCACAGCAAGAAGGTCCTGGGTTCAAGCCCAGTGGCTGACGGGGGCCTTTTTGTATGGAGTCTGTGTGGGTTTCCTCCGGGTGCTCCGGTTTCCTCCACAGGCCAAAGACATGCAGGTTAGGTTAACTGGTGGCTCTAAATTGACCATGAGTGTGAATGGTTGTTTGTCTCTATGTGGTGACTTGTCCAGGGTGTACCCCGCCTCTCGCCCATAGTCAGCTGGGATAGGCTCCAGCTTGCCTGCAACCCTGTACAGGATAAGTGGCTACAGATAATGGATGGATAGTTGTGCGGTTCTCAACATAATATGGATTACTACAGTTGTGGAATAGGGCTATTTACTGTATTTTTATTATTTACTGTTTGATCTCAAACGCATTAAGAAAGCAAGAAATTGCACCAATTAACTTTTGATGAGGCACGCCTGTTAATTGAAAAGCATTCCAGGTGACTCCCTGCCAATAATGTACAAAGCGTCATCAAGGTAAACAGTGGCTACGTTGAAGAATCTAAAATATCATACTTTTTTTTTTACACTTTTCTGTTTACCGCATAATTCCATATATGTTCCAGAAGTTATTTCATAGTTTTGATGTCTTCAGTATTGTTCTACAATGTAGAAAATAGTCAAAATACAGAAAAAAAAAACCTATGAATGAGTAAAGTTTGACTGGTACTGTGTTATTTCCTAATTTTACAATGAGTTGCTGAAGCCATGAGTTTTGTACAAGTGTTTTATGTGGCTGCAAAAACCCATTTGGAAAACTGTGTTAGGGTCTGGAGTGCTCGTTCATGTTAGGATGAGAAATCAGCAAGTACCAAACACCGCCAGATAATTCTCATCTCATCTCATTATCTCTAGCCGCTTTATCCTGTTCTACAGGGTCGCGGGCAAGCTGGAGCCTATCCCAGCTGACTACGGGCGAAAGGTGGGGTACACCCTGGACAAGTCGCCAGGTCATCACAGGGCTGACACATAGACACAGACAACCATTCACACTCACATTCACACCTACGGTCAATTTAGAGTCACCAGTTAACCTAACCTGCATGTCTTTGGACTGTGGGGGAAACCGGAGCACCCGGAGGAAACCCACGCGGACACGGGGAGAACATGCAAACTCCACACAGAAAGGCCCTCGCCAGCCACGGGGCTCGAACCCGGACCTTCTTGCTGTGAGGCAACAGCGCTAACCACTACACCACCGTGCCGCCAGATAATTCTCCTGTGAGCAAAAATAAAAAACAAAAACAAAAAAACACCCTGGCTGACTGGCATTACTTGTACTGTATAAGCTTTGAATTTTTTAACTACCTTCTTTACATAAAAATCCAAGTAAATATGTTTTTTTCAATATTAACAGAAGCTGTTACAGTCACACAGTCATGACCATCCATATAAGTCAGTATGAGCCAAATTTCACTTGTTTATAGTGTTATAACTCAGCTTTCTAGCAGTTGAATGGCAGAATGTCATGACAGTGCATGCTAACGCTAATGCTAGTTGATCTGCTAGGGTGGAGCATTGTGTACTTGGGTGGGAATGGGGCCGATTCAAGGAGTGGAAAAAAAAATTCAAATCTTATTCAACTCCATTACTTATCTGTTAGAGACCTGATCTTGATAAATTTTAACAAATCTTACCTAATCCAACTGTAAAAGTAAAGCTTTAAAGATACACTACATACTAAATAGTAAACTGCAGTTTTCAAGGTAAAAGATTCATACTAAAGGTACAAAAGGTGTATTCTTGGTGGTACGACCTCAGTGACAAGGAAAAATACAGTTCAGTACCATTTGCTTCTGAGAGTGTAGGACAAAAAAAAAATCAATACAACAGGGAGGAAGATTCAAAAGGATGAAAGATGCAGAGTAGCGAAAATTGCAATGGAAAGATGAGTAATGGCTCAGCCATAAATGTGCAGATTCAACAGGAGTAAATATTGAGGTATTGGTTTGTTGTTCAGTTTGGTGTGTGTTACAGGCTATGTGTGAGAGTTCATATAAATCACTATGCACAAAATAAAAGACGTAAAAAGATGACAATAATCTGGCCCAGAATGGCAGTTCAGCAGATGGTCCACAGGGACTTGGCTCACCAACAAAATAAATGCAATAATAAATCACAAAAATTACAACATAATCGAATGAGTCTCACACAACAATCAGTAGACGAGGTTTGGCCTGCTGAAATTGCACATGAATATTAATTTCACTAATGGAACATAACAAAGCTGGATTGTTTAATTTAATATGTATGTGTTGAACTTACATGTGCCATTGGCCTTCTGCTGAGCGCAAATTCTCATCGGAGTCATGTTCCTCTAAAACAGACAGAAACAACATCACTCATTGGGACAAATTAACCCTGAAATAAGCCCTTCTAAATTTAATAAATCCTCCTGACCTGTATAAAAAAGTAAAGAAAAAAATAAAACAATCCTATATAATTTTCAGTACAATTTTTTGTATAATATTCAGACAAGAATAGGTAAGGAATAAAACACTTGGGGACGTACAGTTACATGAAATCATACATGGCTTTGTTAAATACACGATTCTGATTGGTCAATTACGGCATTCTATGATCTATTATTTCTGTGTAATAAACTATTGCTCGGGAGGGCAGCACGATGGTGTAGTGGTTAGCACTGTTGCCTCACAGCAAGAAGGTTCTGGGTTCAAGCCCAGTGGCTGATGGGGGGCTTTCTGTGTGGTGTTTGTGTTCTCCCCGTGCCTGCACTGGGTGCTCTGGTTTCCTCCCACAGTCCAAAGACATGCAGTTAGGTTAACTGGCTACTCTAAATTGTCCATAGGTGTGTGTATGTATGGCTTTTTCCCAAGCCGGGAAATGGGAGGGTTGCGGCAGGAAGGGCATCCGGCGTAAAACTATGCTCCAATTAGTATGACATGTGGATCAATAGGGTCCACATGGCAGCAACCCTACAAACATAAGCGGGACAATCGCTATGAATCACATCATCAGCGGAAGCAATGAAGCAATTTTTAAATAAATAAAATCATTTTTTAAAGCAATTTTTTCAAATTATTGATTTCTTAAGTAAGTTTATTAAGTAGCCTCCGCTTCATGTCAGAGTCCTGCATCACCCTGTCAGGGTTTATTTTTAATAATGACTGGCTCACTGGACATTATCCCTTACATAATCACTGACCAGGTGGTGTGATGCAGCCTGACGAAGCTGAGTTAGTCTGACCATCCCAAAGTTGATTATTTTTCCAATGACAGTGGGTCCTGAAGTGTTTTAATCTGATAATACTACAGAAATCATAATTATTATCCATTTATAGCTACATTTTATGGAGTGGACTCTGTGAACCAAGTTCATTCCTTGTATCACTTCCATAATAGCAGTTATGAACAGTCATTTCATGAGCATCCTTTTTTTTCTTCTCACTCTTAATACCTCCCTCCAAAATAAGGCAGCTTGTCATGTTACTGAGAAACTGAAACATGTTTCTGAGGAGAGTAAACTCCTCGGTCCTGAAGATGTCAGAAAACTTAAAGGTACAGCTTTGCAAAGTTCTGCCACCGAAGACTCCTTCCATAAGTGTTGAATAAACATTGCCTTACAGAAAATAACAGAAGTCCCTGTGAATGAGCGTTTACTATAGAAACAGTAATATATTTTCAAGACTGCATGAATAGAAAGCTGTGATTTGCAGCTTCACTACTGTCAGAGCTGCTATTATAGAAAATGAACTAACAACTTCTGACTGTAGTATAATTGGAAATCAGGTGGAGTGTGAGTGTGTGATTAGCTCCTTACCTCCAGGAGCTCGAGCTGCCTGTTTAGAAGTTTCCAGAATGCGTGAGACCTTCTCAGCTCGAGACTTTGCATTTGATGACACAATCTCAGATCGGGAATACACCATCCTCTCTGGGGTGGACGGCTGCTAAAGAGCAAAGTAGTGTGTGAGTGTGTGTGTGTGTGTGTGTGTGTGTGTGTGTATTAATGTGGATTACAGATTGTATAGATTGTGCATTACTGAGGATTTGGTGAACTCTGTTTCTCTGGAGGTAGCGAACTCCTCCATCGAGCTCTGGGACTGGCTCTGATCATCTCCCTCCCCGTCACTGTCTATACTCCTGGTGTCCAGACTCAATCTACAGACACATTGTATAAGCACAACACACACACACAATATATATATATATATATTAAAGCTCCAAAGCTAACTCACTAAAATACACTTCGACTAATCAGCTTCAAACCGTATAATTATCAATGAGTTACTATGTTTTACATACGGATTATGCTGTCAAGTTGAAATCACTTATTTATTTTAATTAGACAGCAAATTAATGAACATTTTTTTGAAACTCAGTCATTTCATATTAATATAATTCTATGATATGAAAAGTAATGGCACCCTATAAAAGGAGGAAAAGGTAGCATATCACTGTGAGAGCTGACGTGCTGCAGTGGCTGAGCTGCATTACTGGCAGACCCGGCACACTCCACACTTTCATTTAGTTTAGTTGCCATTTTCAGCTCTCATTTCTCTTTACGAGATTTGTGGCTTTGGCTCATTGTAATGACTAAAAATGCAGTCCTGCTGTGGTGTGCATCTTTCTAAGAAACAATGTGAGCTTAAAGTCTGATTCAGTGTTAAATAGGCAGGTGTTTATATATATATATATATATATATATATATATATATCATCTCATTATCTGTAGCCGCTTATCCTGTTCCACAGGGTCGCAGGCAAGCTGGAGCCTATCCCAGCTGACTATGGGCGAGAGGCAGGGTACACCCTGGACAAGTCGCCAGGTCATCACAGGGCTGACACAGAGACAAACAACCATTCACACTCACATTCACACCTACGGTCAATTTAGAGGCACCAATTTGCCTAACCTGCATGTCTTTGGGGAAAACCGGAGCAAACCCACACAGACACGGGGAGAACATGCAAACTCCACACAGAAAGGCCCTTGCCAGCTGCTGGGCTCGAACCCAGGACCTTCTTGCTGCGAGGCAACAGTGCTAACCACTACACCACGATGATATATATATATAAAAAAAAGCCAATCATATTCCAAATAAGTATCTTCTGTTATTACACTAGTTTAAAGGAGCACAGCGGCAGGAGATGAGGTGTGCAGGCTTGGAGGTGTTATATATTGGATGTTTGTCTCTCTGCAGTTTATGGGTGATTCAGTGAATGAGATGCCATTCGTGTCCTGCTCTTTTTTTTACATTTACAAATCGGTCTGTAAAACTTTTAAACACAGGAAAAGTGTCCTTTACAACAAAATATGTGCATGTTTCAGATAAATCACTTCAGATATGATTAAAATCTACAAAACCTGCAGCACATTTTTGCAAATCCCAGCCCACTATAACTACACTTACTTCAGATATAATCATTAAAACTACTTCTCATCTCATTATCTCTAGACGCTTTATCCTGTTCTACAGGGTCGCAGGCAAGCTGGAGCCTATCCCAGCTGACTACAGGCTAATTTAGACTCTAATGGACTACGGTCAATTTAGAGTCACCAGTTAACCTAACTGCATGTCTTTGGACTGTGGGGGAAACCGGAGCACCCGGAGGAAACCCACACGGACACAGGAAGAATATGCAAACTCCACACAGAAAGGCCCTCGGCGGCCACGGGGCTCGAACCCAGACCTTCTTGCTGTGAGGTGACAGCGCTAATCAATACACCACCGTAGCGCCTAAAATAACTTCTGAAATCGCAATTATACTAATACTAATCTAATACGTTTGTATTAGAGTGTGAATCCATGTAACATCCCATATTTGAAAAATACTTTTAATTTATAAGCATTTTTAAGAGACATAAAGATTCGATGGCACGTCAAACATGGATTGTTTTGGTGTTTACAGTGTGTGTAATTTACTGTGTCTCGGGTTTTTGGTGCATTTTGTCACTCTGCAGTCATGTGTTTTTGGTGTCATAAGCAGATTAACTGGTTCCTCTTTTGTTCAGCAGCAGTGAGTCATTTCGCACGAATGAGTGAACATGCAAACTTCTCTTGTTCTGTTTTAAATTTCACTAAAACTGTTTTATAATGGGACTTTAAATGCTCGAGTTCCTAAGATAAACAAAATCATATTTTGATAATGCTTTCTGTGAAGGTCTTAACATGTTATAATTCAATGTGCATTTGTTAACAAATATTATACCACATACTTAATAATATATATTTAATTTTCAGCAATGTTTATAATGCATTACACATTAGTAACAGAATACATTATAAGAAGTACTGCTCATATCACCAATCCCAAAGAAATTCACCAACTATTATTATTCATCTCATCTCAGTATCTCTAGCCGCTTTATCCTGTTCTACAGGATAGGCAAAAATAAGCCTTGGCTTCAGCCTATTCCTTTTTTGGTTACAGAGTTTGTTAAATTTTTTTGTGTGAAAATGTTTAGTGCAAGCATGTATAATAATTCTTTGTCAGCTGAGTGCACAAAATTTAAGTTTTGTATTGTAGATTGTAACCGAAATAAACCATTCATTCATTCAATATCTGTCACAGGTCACATAATATAAGCAGTATTTTCTAACAAACAGTCTATTTCATTATGCAGCCTGTTTGATACACAGATGTATTGACTCGAGCGCCTTGTATCCAACAATATGCTATAATACACCGTGTCATTACACCCCATAGTTCCACTGCACTCCATAGATCACTTAGGACACACTGTAAAAAATGGCCGTAGAATTAACAGTGAATTTATGTAAAATCATGACATAAAAAACTGTAAATACAAAAACAATGAAGCAGTGTGTAATTTACATCAATATACTGTAAAACTCCTAACCAAATACCACTGTTAATTTAACAGTAAGAATATGTTGAATTGATCATATTTTTTTGTAGAATTTACAAATTGTTGTAGTTTAAATACAGACAAACTGTAATACTAAAACAGAATGTGATAGTTAAAATTACATCATTGCCTGTTAAAAAAATTAAAAAACGGTCACCGTTGTGGCTCAGTTGACTAAGGCGCCATACCATGAATCTGGGGACCTGGGTTCGATTCTGACCCAAGGTCATTTCCTGATCTCTCTCCAGTTCATTTCCTGTCTCTATGCTGTCCTATCCAATAAAGGTGAAAAAAGCCCCCCCCCCAAAAAAATATCTGTCTAGTAGATCATTGCTTGTAACCATTTTGAGTCATTGTTTATTGTACAATGAATATCCGTAAAATTAACAGTTATGTATTGATTATTGTACATTGAATACCTGTAAAATTTACATTTAGTTATCATTAATTGTACATGGAATCCCAGTGAAATGTGCAAGTTATTCTGTAATGTTGTTTACATTTCACTGTATTTTTAACAGGATTATTCTGGCAACCACAGCTGCCAGTGTTTTTCCGTAAAAACAACGGATTTTTTTTACAGTGCATGAAGCTTATCTAATTATGCTACTATTAAACAATATTTCACTTTTCGGTCTCACCTTCTCCCCAGGCCAAGCGGATTCAGTGGGATGTCTGAGCTGTGTCTCCGCGAGGTGGACATAGACCTGACCAGTATGGGGAAACTGTTCCTGTCCAAGTCGTCCACACTCTCTGCTGATTCCATTGTCTCTCCCTGATCAGACAGCAGGCTGGTCCTACTGTGGGATGGGGAGAAATTTTCTGTATACGATCCACAGTGCAGCATGGCTGATGGGTGGAAGAACAGTCCAGGACTGAGCTGTGTTTTGTCCCCTGGGTCAATAAATACAGATGGAGGGCTTTCAGAAATCTCACACTCCCCACCAGGTCTGCCCTGCAGGTCTCTGAAATACTCAGAGTCACTCAGAGAAGAGCTCAGGGCCAATAAGTCATCTGTCCCATACTCGTAATCGCTCTCAACTAAACAGGAACTCTGAAAAAAAAAAAAAAAACACCAAAAAACAGCATTGGGGTTATACAGGTTGAAAAAACTGGCCCAAAAACATCTTTGCTTCATTAAAAAAAACTATATATATATATATATATATATATATATATATATATATATATATATATACACACACACACACAGTGGTGCTCGAAAGTTTGTGAACCCTATAGAATTTTCTATTTTTCTGCATAAATATGACCTAAAACATCATCAGATTTTCACACAAGTCCTAAAAGTAGATAAAGAGAACCCAGTTAAACAAATGAGACTAAAATATTATATTTGGTCATTTACTTATTGAAGAAAATGATCAATATTACATATCTGTGAGTGGCAAAAGTATGTGACCCTTTGCTTTCAGTATCTGGTGTGACCCCCTTGTGCAACAATAACTGTAACTAAACGTTTCCGGTAACTCTTGATCAGTCCTGCACACCGGCTTGGAGGAATTTTAGCCCATTCCTCCGTACAGAACAGCTTCAACTCTGGGATGTTGGTGGGTTTCCTCACATGAACTGCTCACTTCAGGTCCTTCCACAACATTTCCATTGGATTAAGGTCAGGACTTTGACTTGGCCATTCCGAAACATTCACTTTATTCTTCTTTAACCATTCTTTGGTAGAACGACTTGTGTGCTTGGGGTCGTTGTCTTGCTGCATGGCCCACCTTCTCTTGAGATTCAGTTCATGGACAGATGTCCTGACATTTTCCTTTAGAATTCGCTGGTATAATTCAGAATTCATTGTTCCATCAAACCATCCTGGCCCAGATGCAGCAAAACAGGCCCAAACCATGATACTACCACCACCATGTTTCGCAGATGGGATAAGGTTCTTTTGCTGGAATGCAGTGTTTTCGTTTCTCCAAACATAATGCTTCTCATTTAAACCAAAAAGTTCTATTTTGGTCTCATCCATCCACAAAACATTTTTCCAATAGCCTTCTGGCTTGTCCAAGTGATCTTTATCAAACTGCAGATGAGCAGTAATATTCTTTTTGGAGAGCAGTGGCTTTTTCCTTCCAAACTTGCCTTGCACACCATTGTTGTTCAGTGTTCTCCTGATGGTGACCTCATGAACATTAATATTAACCAATGTGAGAGAGACCTTTGGTTGCTTAGAAGTTACCCTGGGGTCCTTTGTGACCTCGCCAACTATTACACGCCTTGCTCTTGGAGTGATCTTTGTTGGTCGACCACTCCTGGGGAGGGTAACAATGGTCTTGAATTTCCTCCATTTGTACACAGTCTGTCTGACTGTGGATTGGTGGAGTCCAAAGTCTTTAGAGATGGTTTTGTAACCTTTTCCAGCCTGATGAGCATCAACAACGCTTTTACTGAGGTCCTCAGAAATCTCCTTTGTTCGTGCCATGATACACTTCCACAAACATGTGTTGTGAAGATCAGACTTTGATAGATCCCTGTTCTTTAAATAAAACAGGGTGCCCACTCACACCTGATTGTCATCCCATTGATTGAAAACACCTGACTCTAATTTCACCTTCAAATTAACTGCTAATCCTAGAGGTTCACATGCTTTTGCCACTCACATATATGTAATATTGGATCATTTTCCTCAATAAATAAATGACCAAGGATAATATTTTTGTCTCATTTGTTTAACTGGGTTCTCTTTATCTACTTTTAGGACTTGTGTGAAAATCTGATAATGTTTTAGGTCATATTTATGCAGAAATATATAAAATTCTAAAGGGTTCACAAACTTTCAAGCACCACTGTATATATATATATATATATATATATATATATATATATATATATATATATATATATATATATATATATTTCCCCATTTTAACACAATACTTTGATTCCACAATTAGCAGGTTTTACAAAACTCAAGTATTAAAAAAGCAAACCTGAAGTTGATTATTTGCCTGTAACAGCATATCCTGAAATGTTGTAATTATCTTATAACCACAGCAATTTGCCACCAATCATAACTTTCTTTTTATTATTTGTTCATCACTCCGCTGTCTTAAAGATGTTGGGAAATTTTAAAGTTGTAACTTTATCTTTGACTGTTACAAAGTGCTGACACTGGAGACTTCTTTCATAAATATTAAATAAACATCTCCTTACAGAAATCCTCACCATATCAACAATTAATGATTTTATTCACTGTAGGAGCTTTACCACTATGTTACTGTCTCTGGTCAGAGTAAGAAAATAGTGTTCAGGTTTTGTATGCAGTAGATTTAACCTCATATGTCTGAATGGCTTTTTAATGCTTGTTGCAATATTATTTTATTTTTTTTAGTGCAAGAAAATTTTGTTTTCTTATTTTAAAGTCTTAATGCAGTGCACTACTGGGTTTGGAAGTAAATTTTCTTTTATATGGTGACATACTGATAAAAAGCTAGGAAAAATTTCCCAATAAAACTTCTAATATGACAGAATTCAGTTCAATTCAGTTGGTGTAGAGTTTACAATAGAGTCAAATTAGGGTCTTTATTGGAGAACACAAAAAGTAAAATATGAAACTGATGAGGACTCATAGTAATAGGCAAACTTAAAACCAAGGAATTCTGACACTTTTCTTTGCAATACAACTTTTTCTTTCTGTTTTCCTTCTGTTTTGTTTTTATTTTATGTCCTTCATTTTGTTCATCCTTCAGTTTTGTCTTCTTTTTGACCTGAATAGAAGGAGGAGCGAGGCATTTATCACTAAACCTCATGTCTATCTTATCAGAAACTGCTTTTGAAATCAAGAAAAAAGCTAATGATGGCATAAAGAAGATTCCTTTTTAGGGCCCGTTTACACGAGGACGCTGTCGGGTAAAAACGACTAAATATTTTATCAGAAGTGCCTTTCGTTTACATGAGGACGGCGTTTCCGAGGCTGAAAAACGGATAAAATTGAAAACGCCTTTCAAAGTGGATAAGTTAAAAACGGCCCCCGTTGCGTATCCGTCTAAACTACCCAATACGCGAAACTCCGCTCGGATCTGCTCACGTCGGGTACGCGTTTACGTCATACATATGTCATATACTGCACATGCCAGCCCGGGAAGTAAGAAAGTAAGTAAAAAAGTAAGAGCATGTCTGATTACATCAATCAAACGGACCTTCAAGCTGCTCTGTGTTTCAATGCAGTAGATGTGTTTTCCTGCTCACCCGCCCAGCTGGAGCTCCTCAGTTTGGTGTTGCCAAGTTACACACACATGCACGCGCGCGCCGCCTATTCAAGCCGCTCGTGAAACCATAAACCCGAGACTGAAAACAAAACTAGCAGCCGAACGGGTTTATTTTGCTGAGATGGACACTGCCTTTTCTCTTCTTCACCGAAACAAGAGTGAGTGTTACTTAATAAAGGCAGATTAAAAGAGTTTCGGTTTGCTCCTGCTCCTCCCTCGAGCACTACAGTACCTCAGCCGGTGTTCTGAAATTTCTTCCTACCTATAATTTCTTCCTACCCGGTGTTCTGTAAAGTTATCCTAGCAAGTTCTCATACAGACCGTTTTATTATTCAAAACAAGTCATTACAAATTATTTGACTCGGCCAAAGACTCGACCAATACGCACAAAACATAAAAATCGGCAAATGCGTGAAATTCTCACCGATTTTCTATCAGCCCAGCTGATCGGTGGGACAAAACTACTGTTGAATTTTCCTACCCTCCTGGATTTCGCGCATGCGTAGTAGGCTTGGTAGGATAACTTGACAGAACAGCGGTGCAGATGTGCAGATCAGACAAGACGGAAGACGTTGCGCATGCGTGCAGACATAGCGGAGACATTTATGCGTCACCGTATAGACGCAGATTTCCTCCTTGAAAACGGTCGTGTAGACGCGGAAAAAAGTGAGAACGAAAACGGACTTTTGCGTTTTTGTTTTATACCGTCCCCGTGTAAAGTGGGCCTTAAAGAACCTGTCAAACAAATTGTTCTTTAAAAAATTCATAGGCGGGATTTATATATAGAACAGTGCACATTATTTCCCAGTTAACTAAAACAGTTAAGGATCCTTAAAGATTTTTTATCTGTATTACTGTAGTTTGGTTATTTTCTACTCTAACATATGTTTATTAAAGTGGTCCTTATGATTTTTGTGTGTTTTCTCACCTGCTCTTCAGGTGTGCTGCTGAAGAAGTCAGGTGAAGGTGAGGAGGAAGATCTCATCTCTGAGACTGAAGCACTTGGTTGTGTGCATGGTTTACTTTCTAAAGTTTAAAAAAAAAGGAGGATCAACATCCCTTTACAATGAAGGTACATCATCTACTTTTTGCACTCTGTATATACGCTTATGTTTATAAGTCAGTCGGTCGGTCACTTGGTCAATAAATCAAATCTACCAAATAAAAAAGAAATAAATACTTCTACCCATTTACTATCACTCAATCAAGCAATTCATTGGTCAAACAAGAACCAAATCAATCAAAAACAATCAGATCAACTGATTAATCATTATCAACCATCAACAACAACAACAACAAAAATCAATTCATAGTCATTCAATCAATCTGTAAATCAATCACTCAATCCATCCATCCATCCATCCATCCATCCATCCATCCATCCATCCATCCATCAGCCAAATAATTAACTAATCAATCAAATCAATTGACCATCCATCCAATCAGCTCACTCACTCACTCACTCACTCACTCACTCACTCACTCACTCAGTTTAAAATTAATCAATCCACCTGTCATTTAATAATATTGCAAATCAATCAATCAATCAATCAATCAATCAATCAATGTACCCATTCATTCATTCATTAGCCAATCAATTAACAAATTAATCAAACCAACCAACTAGCTGGATTAACTGACCAATCAATCAACCAAAAATTATATTCAGTCCATCTGTCCACTCATCCATTCACTGACCAATCAACCAATAGAGTAACAAAACAAATGACGAATCAAATCAACCAACTAACCGTTCAGTTATTATACACTTGAGTCCAAAAGTCTGAGTGCATGACCAACAACTATTTTTATGTCACCATTTATCAAACACTGATACTGTTTTGGTCAAGTTATATTTCTGTGTTTCTCAGACATGATCATCATTCCTCGCTGATATCAGTCCAGTACAGTGTGTTATTACTGAGTGAAAGCCAAAGGCAAGAGAACACAGAACACAGAGATGTTATGACCTTGAACACTGTGACACAAGTTTATATGTTGTTTAAATAAAATACACAGTGTCATAACTGTGGAAAGTCAACTGTTAACCAATCAAGTGTTGTGTGAACAAATGTTCAGATGGATTTCAGCTCCTTACAAGGATTTCTCACACACAAACACTGGATGCATACACTGCTTTGGAAGGAAATGCTTGGGACTGTTAAAAAATTTTGAGAAATGTCTTTAGCAAACCTTCCAGTTATGTGAGAGGAAACAGAGAAAATATCTCCGGTTAGCATGTTTACGTGATGTTGCTTGTATTGAAAAAAATAATCAGGTTGGCTATGTCTAAGAATTGGCCACATGATGAATTCGTACTCCACATTCCAAACAAATAGGGGGCAGTAGCTCATCAGAAAGTTGGAGTGTCCAGCCCTATCATAAGAAACAAGGAAATGCACAGTCCCTCCTCCCCTTTCCCTTCCCTTCAAATGGACCCCCATCACCCACAGAATTTCACTCACTGAATAAAACGTAAAACTATTTTAAGTCAATCCACTATTAGGTTCATACAATCTAACTTGATAGTCATCAATTGTTAAAAGAACGAAAAAAAAAAAAGCCAAGGTTCATGCAGCTAATTAGTGACAGCCATGTCATGTGATTACACAGCGTGACACACTTGCCTAGTTTTGAGCGCCAATGGGCTAATATATTCTCGCCAATTTTGGTAATGTTTCTGTAATGGGGCACCAGTAGGGGGTTTTATATATATGTAGGCTATGGGGAAACCATGGCCTAAAAGTTAGAGAAGCAGCTTTGGAATCAAAAGGTCACCGAAAGTGGTATTATGAGACAGATGGTACATCCTTTCTCAGGGCTAGATGGTTAGCATGCTAACTTCAGTAGATATCTCTGCAAGGCAATACATAGATGCCTTTGACATAATGTCAAAGCTGTTACTTCTTTACATTTGGTTGATAATTTTAGTTAATTTTTTAACAATTTAAACTAAAACTACACATAGCACCTTTAAACTCTTTCACACAAAATTTACCTACATTGTAAATATAATTAGCATAATAAAATATAAAATATTAATATTAATAAAATCACTATTAACAAAAGAAAAAACAGTCAAGTCTCCATCCATCCATTATCTGTAGCCACTTATCCTGTACAGGGTCGCGGGCAAGCTGGAGCCTATCCCAGCTGACTATGGGCGAGAGGCGGGGTACACCCTGGACAAGTCGCCAGGTCATCGCAGGGCTAACACATAGAGACAAACAACCATTCACACTCACGGTCAATTTAGAGCCACCAATTAGCCTAACCTGCATGTCTTTGGACTGTGGGGGAAACCAGAGCACCCGGAGGAAACCCACGCAGACACGGGGAGAACATGCAAACTCTGCACAGAAAGGCCCTCGCCAGCCGCTGGGTTCGAACCCAGAACCTTCTTGCTGCGAGGCGACAGTGCTAACCACTACACCACTGTGCCATCCCAGTCAAGTCTCATTATGTATAAAAATAGTTTCAAAAATACTTTCAATTTCCAATTTTTGCCTTTTTTTTTTTTTTACAGGATTTGAAATCCTATATATATATTCCTCTGATATCCTATCCACCATTTTTTGCTGGTATTGGCCTGATACTGGTATTAGATCGTTCCCATCTCTAATTATAAATCCACAGGTCTTTTGGACCTGACTGTATATACAGCACTATCCTGGTAGGTGATAAACAGAAGCAGTCTGCTGTATAAACTATAAAAAGTGTGTTTAAACTATCTTTACACACATTTTATATATGCGAGTATATCTCATATTAAAACAGTCAATTCAGGTTACACATTAATTAACAGGAAGTGGAAGTTCAGATGTAGTGAGGCAACCAGAATGTAAGCATTGCCTCCTCACTCTGTTATGGTGCAGAAGCTCCAGTTTACTTTGGCAGAACCCTCTTGTATTTGTCAGCGGAAATGAGCTTTAACAGCACAGCTGGTTGCTTTGGCCATGTGTGACATAGGAAAGTACTGATAACCATTTTATATCACAGTCTAGTTGAATTCTGGATTCTGATTGGTCAGAAGGTGATAGTAGTTCTACTGCAAATCACAGGTTTATATTAATGCACTTGTTCTAATATGTTATTGTATCTATAGGAACAGCTCATTCAGAGGGATTTGTAAGGTGGACGATCCACATCAATGGATGTAAAAAAAAATGTTGATATTGTGAAGTTCTTTTCAAATGAATGTCATTATTAAACAATTAAAAAACTGGTGTTATAGGAAAACAATCCACTTTGTGGTGGTCGCAGTAACTCCTCTTCTTCACACCACTTAATTGTTGATTTTTTTTCCTATAAAAACACAAAGTGTAGAGCCTGAGGCAACAACTCACATCTACAGCAGATGAAAAGACAATATCGAATATTCCAGCTTCACTTCTGACTGTTACAAAGCGCTGAGACTGGAGACTTCTTCCATAAATGTCAAAAATGTCTCCTTACAGAAAACTGCACCATATCAATGATTCCATGTAGATAGTTTGCCATACATGTCGTGTGAGTGAGCTGTTACTACAGAAATGATCAGCTGGACCCCTGACAGAGCTGCTGTTCTAGAAAATGAATACCTTATTAACACTTTCTGACCAATCAGAATCCAGAACTCAACAGTGCCATGGTGTAAAATGTTATATATTATCCCAGGGTCCAGATAAATTAGCCACAGACCGCACCTTTTCCAACCTGTAATATGTAAAGCATTAAATAGTTTTGTGAATGTTAAATATTTTATGATGAGATTTAACTGAAGAATTTACTGAAAGGTCACGGGTGTCCTTAGCAACCCTGACAGCTATTTAGTTTCCACACTGAGCAATCACAGAGCACATTTTTATACACACCACATACAGCAGCCATAGCCAACTGAAAATTCCGTTCATTCATACTGTACTATGATGAATTTGGTTCAAGCATTTATCCATCTATCCATCAAGCACAGCTATATATTTATCCATCCACCCAGTCATCCAAGCTATATATCTAACATCCATCACTCACACCTATATATCCATCCATCCATCCATCCATCCATCCATCCCAACTATACATCTGTCCGTCCATCAAACTCAGCTATAAATCAATCCATCCAAGCAGCCATCTCAGCTATATCCATCCATCCATCCATCCATCCATCCATCTCAGCAATATATATCTATCTAGCCATCCAGCCATCCATCTCTCACAGCTATATATTTATCCATCCAGCCATTCCAGCTATATCTAGCCATCCAGCCAGCCAGCCAGCCATTGAGCTCAACCATATATCTACCCATCTATCTCTCACAGTATACAGTGCCTTGCAAAAGTATTCATCTCCCTTGGTGTTTATTCTGTTTTGTTGCATTACACACTGGAATTAAAATGGATTTTTGGGGGGTGAGCATCATTTGATTTACATAACATGCCTACCACTTTAAAGGTGCACATTGTTTTTTTATTGTGACACAAACAATAATTAAGATGAAAAAACAGAAATATGTAGTGTGCATAAGTATCCCCCCCCCCAAAAAAAGGCAATACTTTATAGAGCCACCTTTTGCTACAATTACAGCTGCAAGTCTCTTGGGGTATGTCTCTATTAGCTTAGCACATCTAGCCACTGGGATTTTTGTCCATTCCTCAAGGCAAAACTGCTCCAACTTCTTCAAGTTAAATGGGTTGCGTTGGTGTACAGCAATCTTCAAGTTATGCCATAGATTCTCAGTTGGATTAAGGTCTGGACTTTGATTAGGCCATTCCAAGACATTTAAATGTTTCCCTTTAAACCACTCCAGTGTAGCTTTAGCAGTATGTTTAGGGTCATTGTCCTGCTAGACCGTGAACCTTCATCCCAGTCTCAAACCTCTGGCTGACTCAAACAGGTTTTCCTCCAGAATTGCCCTGTATTTAGTGCCATCCATGTTTCCTTCAGTCATGACCAACTTTCCAGTCCCTGCAGATGAAAAACATCCCCACAGCATGATGCTGCCACCACCATGCTTCATTGCAGGAATGGTGTTCTCAGGGTGTTGAGTTTGCGCCACACATGGCATTTCCCATGATGGCCAAAAAGTTACATTTTAGTCTCATTTGACCAGAGAATCTTCTTCCATGTGTTTGGGGAGTCTGCCACATGTTGTTGGGCAAACTCCAAACGTGATTTTTTTAAGCAATGACTTTTTTCTGGCCACTCTTCCATAAAGCCCTGCTCTGTGGAGTGTATGGCTTAAAGTGTATGGCTTAAAGATACTCCCATCTCCGCTATGGATCTTTGCAGCTCCCTCAGTGTTGTCGTTGGTGTCTTTGTTGCATCTCTGATTAATGCCCTCCTTGCCCGGTCTGTGAGTTTTGGTGGGCGGCCTTCTCTTGTCAGGTTTGTAGTGGTGCCATATTCTTTCCATTTTGCTATAACAGATTTAATGGTGCTCCCTGGGATATTCGAAGTTTGGGAAATTTTTTATGACCCAGCCCTGATCCATACTGGCCACAACTTTGTCTCTGGCCTGTTTGGAGGCTCCTTGGTTTTCATGTTGCTTGCTTAGTAGTGTTGCAGAGTCAGGATCCTTCCAGAATAGGTTGATTTATACAGACATCATGTGATAGATCATGTGACACTTTGATTGCACACAGGTGGATCTTAATCAACTAATTATGTGACTTATGAAGTGAATTGGTTGGACCAGCTCTTATTTAGGGGTTTCATACGAAAAGGGGTGAATACTTATGCACACTCCAGATTTCTGTTTGTTCATCTTAATTATTGTCTCAATAAAACAACAGTTTGCACCTTTAAAGTGGTAGGCATGTTGTAAAAATCAAATGGTGCTAACCCCCCCCAAAAATCCCTTTTAATTCCAGCTTGTATTGTGATAAAACAGGACAAACACCAAGGGGGATGAATACTTTTGAAAGGCACTGTATATCTGTCAATCCATCCAGCACAACTATATATCTATCTATCCATCCATCCATCCATCCATCCATCCAAGCTATATATCTCTCCATCTATCCATCCTTTCCATCACAGCTAAATTTCTCCCCATGTATCCATCGTTCAACCACAATTATACTTGTATATCTATCTATCCATCCATCCATCATAGCTATATACCCATCTATCCATACATACATCTATCCTTCCACCATAGCTATATATCCATCCATCCATTGCAGCTGTATTCAGTATATGGCATGTGGACACCTGACCATTACTCTAATATGATGGGATACTCCCATTCCAAGACTATGGCCATTAACAGAGTAGGGAAACTGTAATCCCACAGCATATAAAACATCCTGCACTACTGTGTGCTTCCAACTTTGTGGCAACAGTTTGGGGAAGAACCATATACGGGTGTGATGGTCAGGTGTCCATATACTTCTGGCCATATAGCGTATCCATCCATCCATCCATCCATCCATCCATCCATCTGCTGCAGCTATACCTTAACATGCTATGAATTCTTCCATATTTAGAGAATATCATGGCTGTGACCTTGATACCCATCAGTATGCCCTGAGTAGTGTTTAATAACAGATCAGATATGAATAAGATAAATCCCTGAACACAGGAACTTCCTCTCTCTCTCTCTCTCTCTCTCTCTCTTTTTCTCTCTCGCTGTGCTGCTGATGATCATAACATGTAAAATGACACAAGCCAGACCCCCCATAACCCTCCCTCCCAAAATTCCCTCTGGCTCCTGACGCCGGGTTGGTCTGCATCTACATCAAACGTGCAGTATGTAAACCTCACCACTGCCATTCATGCACCGGTATCCTTTTATGGGTCGACTCCTGACACCATATGTTACAGCCAGGGAAAGAGGACCTTAGTGTTTTAGTGTCTCAGACGGAACAAAGCACTCACAAGTACACTTTATATATTAGGAAGAACTTTGTGGTGGGTGTGTGTGTGGGTGTGGGTGTGTGAATGAGCAGATACTTCATGAAATATCCCTAACACTTTACATTAAGTTTCCCTTAACAAACATAATTAACCAACTTCAGCATCAAGTAAGTAATAAAACACTCAATTAATAAGCTCTTAATAAGGCATAAAAAATGTCTCTGTCCTGAAGGTGTCAGAAAACTAAAAGTTACAGCTTTGCCTCTGACAGTTACAAAGCACTAAAAGTGGAGACTCCATCCATGAATGTTAAATAAATGCTTCCTTACATAAGAATTCATTATATCAACAATTACACATTTTTCTTTAAAAAAACAAACGACATTTTAATTTATTATAAGTTTAGTTTATGTCTCATACGAGTCTCTGTGTCAGTTGATTAGAAATTACAAAATATTAGAACAAATGCATTACAAAATACTTAAATATCACTGGCACAAAACAACCTAAAAATCCCTGGCTTCACCTTTAAAGGGGCAATGTGTAAGAATTGGCCACATGGCAAATTCATACTCCACATTCCAAACAAATAGGGGGCAATATATCAACAGAAAGTTGGGGTGTTCACCCTTATCGCAAGAAACAAAGAAATGCAAAGTGCCTCCTCACCCTTAGCCCCCAAAGCACCACCACCACTCACTGAATCATCACTCACTGATTATGTCACAAAGCTATTTTTTAGATGATGTACTACTGGGTTCATAAAATCTCGGTATCACATCAGTAGTGCATGAGACCACTATGGCTTGCGACACTGAAGATATGTAAACTTTTTATTAATAATGCGACTAATCAAGCCCACTGCCTATGACTCAATAAAATAATCACATAGCTGAATGTTCTTGAAAGTTTTATAGTTTATTTGGTTGAATAATTGAGCTAAAAACAGGAGCGCCACCTTACCTTTGCGAGACTGTGCCCTCGCAGTTTTAGCTTGTGAATTAGCATTAGCAGATCTTATACCCAGCCACTACAAAACTCTTCATGAGCATCTAGGGATTTGTAAATTTTAAACTCACACAAAGTGCATGCACTCAGTCCAAAACCAAGGTCGTTTACAATGTTCAGGAAGGTGAACGAGTGAAAAATCATTGATCCAACCTTTAATGTCAGTTGTAAAAATCAATGACTTTAATGCTAGATGAAAGTTTGTTGGGAACTTATTTGTCACGTTTCATCATTTTGCTGTTCTTACATCATTAAGTTTAATATTCCATAACATTAGCAATCTTATAATTGCCCTTTGGATTTAACTTGGAGTTTCCTGGCTGTGATGTTTTGTTGATTCTACCCAGCCTGGGGCTTCACATTGTCAGTCTGCAGAGATGCAGCTTAATACAACTGTGTCAAGGCTGGATTAAATCAAAGGGGGCAACCCAAGTCAACAACTTCTTTCAGAACTCATCACGCTTATCATGAGATGTCTGTAGACACACGGATGTCACATCATCCTGTAACTGTTTGAACACATGCTGTAACAGTGTGTGAGTCATGAGAAGTGGACTGATTGTTAAAACCACGTTAATGCACGCTGCTCTGAAGACAATTATAGAACATAAACGTCATATAAACTTCTTAGCAATGAAAGACCTAGGCACAGTGTGAAACCCACTCAGCTTAAAAAGTCTTTTAAACACACTATGTACAGGCTGGTTAAAATCTACTTCAATTAACCAATAATGATCTCATATCGTGTGATAGCGTTCATGCAGCTCCAGCAGAAAGCAGCATTCTGAAGATGAATGAAAGTCAAAATACCTGAGTTTTACAGGAAAATGCTGTGAAATGTATAAAAATGTCATCTCCCTACAGCACTGTTGTCAATATCTGCACTGTGTAAATGCTGACTGCTGTATAAGCGTTCGTTTTTCTGGGTATTATAAATATATTTCTATTGTATCTTATCATTATATTGATCTAATTTGCTGTAACATATCATTTCAATGTCATCTTATAAAAAATAAAAAATAAATAAAAAACACAGCAAAAATCTGGAAAAACTCATTTACAAAGAAAAAATAAAGAACTGAATCAAAGCCCAATCCCCAGCAAAGCAGCAGGAATAAATTGCATTTGGATTCTACCTCTTTTAAAAGACCATCGTTTCATCCAGAACTTGGAGAAGGACGGCCAGGAGTGGTTGAGGAGAGAATCAGCCATCGAAAACTCAAGCAGGAGAGCAAGAAAAACACAGAAATCCCTGACATGCAGCAGAGTCAAGAACCAACTGGAGTTTAGTGAACATCTGATCCAAAGATCCAAAGCTGAGGACAGAGTGAATGGGGGGGGGGGGGGGGGGGGAGAGAGAGAGAGAGAGAGAGAGAGAGAGAGAGAGATTGTGAGTGAAACAGGAAGAGAGAGAGGAAGAAGAAGAAAGGAAGGAAGAGTGGCAGAGAGAGAGAGAAAGAAAAAAAGGAAAGAGAAACACAAGAAAGAGATGTAGTAAGAAACAGAGATAGAGACAGAAACAGTAAAAGTGAGATGGCGAGAGAGACACACACAGACAGAGATAGAGACAGAGGTGGAAAGCAAGAGAGTAAGAGAGACAGATAGAGAGACAGGGTTGCGGGTGTAGATGGAGAGGAATGATGCATGTTAGAGACTGAAGCTCTCAGGAGGATGTGGAGCGGAAGGAGAGTGTCTTTTGGTCTCGAGCTGACAGAATGAGGACAAGACAAAGAAATTCAGAGAAAACAGATTTGGACTGAAGTGTGGGATTTGTCACTCGTTTCTTTGAACCCAAAGCCAGCTCATATCTCACAGCCTCAACACCTTTGTACTGGCCAAGACAGAGTCAGGAAGGGAAAACTCCAGCAACACTGTGCGAGGAGAGCGAGTAGTTTGAGAGGAGAATTCATGCTAACAAGAAGAAGAAGAAGCTTTTATTTGTCACATGCACACTCAAGCACACAGTGAAATTCATCCTCTCCATTTAACCCATCTGAAGCAGTGAACACACACACACAGAGCAGTGGGCAGCCATACTACAGCGCCTGGGGAGCAGTTGGGGGTTAGCTACCTTGCTCAAGGGCACTTCAGCCCAAGGCCGCCCCATGTTAACCTAACCGCAGGATTGTGGGGGAAACCGGAGCACCCAAAAGAAACCCACGCAGACATGGGGAGAACATGCAAACTCCACACAGAAAGGCCCCCCGTCGGCCACTGGGTTCGAACCTAGAACTTTCTTGCTGTGAGACGACAGTGCTGACCACTACACCACCGTAGTAACAGCAGTTGAAAAAATGTAGTAATACTGCATCACATAGAGGAGTCGCTACAACAGGAGAATGTTAAAACTTTGCTCTATTCAGTAGCTAATTGCTGGTAGCTAGTAATAGCTACAATATCAGTATCTAATAGCTATCACATCTCATAACTACAGTAGCTAGCTAGCTGGCTAATTAGCTGTTTGTACAAGCCTGTTTCAGGGATGCTAAACAAATTTGACCTACCGTACAGTCAGGGGTAGATAAAGTACAGAGAAACTGTACAATATTTGGGTGTCTAAATCACAATTAAAAATAGAAGTATGGAGGCAAACGTCTACCTGAGTCATACTCAAAAGATTTTTTTTTTAACTATGTAAAAATTCAAATGAATATTTTTAAATATATTTGTCCACAAGTACTATTGCAAGTATGACTAGCTAGTTTGCTAAGTGATTAGCCATTAGGAAAATATTCTGCTAATTCACAGATACCTCGACTTTAGCTTACTGGTTAGTTAATGACTAATAACCCATTTGTAATGAATGCTAAGGCAAAAAACAAAACTTAACTAGTTTGCTAACTTAAGGAACTAATTTACAAAACCTAACTAGCTAGTTAATTTAACTAGGTAATTTCCTAACGTAAAATAAACTTATATTTGATGGTGAATTTTAAAGGCTGATATTTCATTGTTATGTAGAAGCTAAAGCAAGCGACTCATCCTGTGTGAATCTGTAACAAAAAAAGAAAAAGAAAAAGAAAAAAAGTCAAATCTGATGGGCTTTGTAATGAGTATGATGAAGGTCTAAATAAAACTTTAAAGAGCTAAAAGTTGGTTTTTCCTCTTAGTTGACTAAGATTGCAAGTACAATTATTTCCAAAGGGTAATTAAGTACATTAATAACATCATTACTTTTCACTCCTGCCTACACTTTTGTATTACAGAAAACACAGATAAACTCTATTAACTGGTATATCTGTAACCAAAACTGATATAATCTTATTATGAGTAAAGGAGTATCATTATGAGTAAATGAGTAAATATACAAATAAATAAAATATATTAAGCATTAAAAGTAGCACTGTGTGAACACCCGAAAATAAAATCTAAAATTATTACCAAGAAATTAGAACCACCTTGGTGTGTTCTAGGAGTCAGTGCTGTTATGTGATATTTAGTAGCTAGCTAATAGCCTACTTGCTAATTAAGGTTAATCTTAGGAGGTTCATCTAAGAGGACACAGGGAGGATAAACAAACACATGATGTTTGGTTTTATGTTAGCAATAACACCCCAAGTAATTATCAGTCAATCACAAGTCACACATTTGGTCAGGGACAGACGTAGATTCTGATCTAGACCACAGAATGGAAACCAAAAGAGAAATCAGACTCTGTGTCAATAAACAACAAACGGAAGGAGATACGTGTGGGAAAACACTAACCTTAAAAAAAAAAGCTTATTCCCGTGTGCAGAGTCTGTTCATTCACAACACAGTGGATTACCTAAACTCTGCTCACTTCCCTGCTTGACAAGAAAAGTGAAGTAAGTAATAATGACTGACCGGAACACCCTCCCCCAACAAAAAAACAAACAAAAAACCTTATGAACACATCATATATGGAATAAAACCCTTCAGGACGTGCTGTTATTGGAAAATAAAAACTAGAAATCAACTTCATGGTGGTAAAAATAACTCACACACGGCATTGTTTCCAATAACAGCACGTCCCAAAGTGTTTTATTCCTCTAACACCATAGCAGTTACCCAACAACTACGTTTTGTTTTATTTAAAAAAAAAAAAAGACCCAAATTTTTTGTCCAATTATAGTTACATTTTATGTTGTGGAACATTCAAGAAAGGAGACGCTTGCATTATAGCAGCTATAAAAGGTTGTTCACTGAAGTTGTTCACTGAAGATGTCAGAAAGCTTGTGTAGAGCTTTACCTCTGACAGGTACACAGCTCTGACACTGGAGACTCCTTCCTTAAAATGTTTGTCCTTAAAGAACAATTCACCAAAGTGATTTAAAAAAAAAAAATCAGTACTAGCCGTACTAGTCCCTGTGAATGAACTATAGAAACGGTAAGGTAATAGAACTGGCACATTAATATAAATCCTTCGGACCTTCTTCCACATATTGTACATCAATCCCAAGATATTCAATGGTCAATATTCAGTAATCTCCAATGCTTATTTCACCGTTTCTCATTTTCCACTTGTTCGAATCGTATGAAACTGAGTCAGTCATTTTTGCAGTAAATTGATTTCACTCAATGAAACCTGTTTGGAGTTCAGCTGTTATTTTAGCAACTTTATAAACAAACAAACTATACGACACACACTTTTATGCACATGAGCAAAATTGAGATATTACACAGTACAAAAATATCTGGATCGGTTGAGGACCACGAGAAAGGACCACAAGGAATGACATGGAAAGAACTATTTCATTATTTTAGCTAACAATCACAACATTTCCCACATGACTGTTTTATAAATAGTGTGTACTGTATTTTGTGCATACTGATTTATACAGTTCATCCCTTAACATTTATACTAATTCTTAGTGTGTGTGTGTGTGTGTGTGTGTGTGTGTGTGTGTGTGTGTGTGTGTGTGTGTCAGTATGAGCAACAGCCTCATAAATGAACATATCCCATTTTAATTGTAATGGCCATTTACAGAGCTCATAACTAAGCAAAAACTAATCTAATACTCACCTCTGTCGTGTAGGTTCAAGGGGGGAAAAACGCCCTGGGACGTAATGTGGAAAAAATAATAAAAATTAAAATAGTTCCTCAGCAGGTGTGAGTAAATACGTCGTGTCTGTTATACGCATGGTGAAGAACGAAAGTTTTTAACCCAGAACCCTGTCACTTACTTCCTTCTTTTACATTCTCAAAAAGCAGACAAACTCCTCCTTTAGTTATCACACACACACACACACACAGTAAATTCATCTGAAGTGCAGAACCAAAAAGATGCTGATACACATCAATGTTTTAAAAAGCAGCTTCAGTGGAGTGTGTTCATCTCAACTGTCGTTACACGTTGTGTGTGTGTGTGTGTGTGTGTGTGCGCATGTTTGCGCAAACGACCGAAAACTCTGTCAAAATTATCTGTGACATCAACTGTAAGTGTGTACAGCTGCTGCAGGGTGAAAAGGAAGTGCATTTGCATCATGCTTTGCATGAGCTTTTCATTTCCATCTAACGGCACAACACGTCCTGCAGCCGAACTACATTTTTACACTTTTTAAAAATAATTTTGCTTGAACTTTCTTAAAGTGTGCCTGAAATTGGTGTTTCGGATCGTTTTGTACCTGTCTGTTAGTGTTGTGGACACCAATATGATCATTAGGGTGCGTCAGTTGCCCCCTAAAAATGAAAAGTTCCTCCAGTCATGATGCATTTTTGTTTTTATCATGGGTGCAGATCCTGGGGGGGCATGCCCCCCCAATTTCTGAAAAACATGAATTGTCCCCCCAATAAAAATCCCCTAAATTATTCAAAATTGTACAAACAAATGTATTTTCAGACTTCACATTCTTCACATTTTAGATAGAAATGGTGGAACAAATAATGTTTGACAAATATATTTCTGACTCTCCATTCCATCTCTGCATGGTATGAGTTGCATACGGGCAACAACAAAAAAAAATCACTTTTGTGCCCGCCCCCCAATCCTGTCATCAGATCTGCACCCCTGGTTTTTATGTTCCTTTTGGTAAGAAAACACACTGGGTGAAATATTTTGAGAAAATTCAAAAGTTTAATGGTGGCACCAGGAGCTCAAAGTTATGGAAAAAGCTGCTATTTTATGACTTTTATGACAAAATTTCGATCACTTTTCATGAAACATTATGGCACCTTATAGAGTATACCAAACATCTTAGATACACATTTTTAGTACATATTCTAAATATATTATCAAGCACAGTTTGAGTTTTAGCTGTTCACTGAATCATTGTTCAACTACTTTTAAACAATACAAATGTATTATGAATCACATTAATGCTTCTCAATCCCTTGCAAAGGTTCTTAACATGATCTCTGGCGCACAAGAAATCAATAAATGGAGTCCAACATTGTGATTCAAACCTTACGCCAAAACAAAATAAGCGTTGTTTGGGGGTTTTTTTGGCAAAAAATGAACCTCATGGTGCCACCCTTAGACTTTTGAATATGGTCAAAAAATTTTTACAGGATGTCTTTATTGGTGAAAAGGAACACCCAAACAAAAATGCATCAGATTTTATGAAAGTGAGGCAGGCAACTGATGCACCCTAATGATCATATATCAAGACAAAAAATACAAAAACAAGATATTTTCATTTTAAAGTTCATTCATCCAATTAAATGCTCTACGCTCTATATATGCCCTCTTATTCAGCAATCAAGTGTCAAGTATAATCACAACACAGTCCTATTCAATTCTAGATTCTGATTGGTCAGAAGGTGTTGATTAGTTTTCTATAGCAGCGTCTCTGACGGTAGTGCTGCGGTTTACACAAGTTTATATTATTGTAGGCAGCCATAATGTAAAGGTTAGAGAAGCAGGGTTGGGACCAAAAGGTTGCTGGTTCGATTCGACCAGCAGGTGTGAGTGGAGCGAGGGAATTAACAGCACTTTGCCCTCCCTTTACATCCATGGCTGAAGCGTCCTTGAGCAAGGCACCGAACCCATAGCTGCCCACAGCTTCAGATGGGTTATATCCAGAGCAAGAATTTTACTGTGCTGTAACGTACATGTGACAAATAAAGGCTTCTTCAAAAAGCCCTGTTCTTTTTCTTCGATTAATGCACTTGTTCTAACATGTTATTCTTTCTATAGTCACAGCTCATTTGGAGCTCCTGAGAAGCGCAACAGAAAATAGATTCTATTGTCTGAAGAGCGCAATCTCAAATCCCAAAGATGCCACAGCCATCCATCCAAGAGCGCATAACTGGCATGCTGCGCTCATGGGAAGGGTTTAGACTCTGTGAGGGTGTCTGTCTGTGAGCTCATGCATGACCAGCTAGGATTTTATCAGGGTTAAAGAGAAATTCAGGGAGAAAAAAGAAGAAGAAACAGCTCTTTTACAGTGACTTGTACAGAGGATGTGGCCCTTGCTAAAAAAATCTTCTATAGGAATCCTGTAGAACAAGCTCTAAAGGAAACTTAATGGAAATCCTGTAGAACTTTAGTACCAAGTTCAATAGGAAAAAGTTCTATAGGCACATTCTAGAGAAAAAATTCCGATAGACCAGTTCCAGTTCTACAGACCCAGCAATTCTGCAGCTACTATTGCTACAGGTTCTTTTGGCATTCTTCCATGTAAGCTGCACTGTTGATCAGTCCCTAAAATTTGTCAGCTCGATATACACATACTAGTAAATACTTGCAGTAAATTTTGGAGTGAAAATTATTAAATATTTTAAGATAGGTCATTGTGCATCCTGCTAATGGATTTATACTCATTAGGATAGATGCAGTGGTTTATTTCCACTAAAATGCAGTTACTGCAGGTGGTGTGAAGTTTCAACTAGTACGAAATGTATACATTTAATAAACGACCATATTTTCCCAAAGAAAAATAAACCTACAACTATAACTAATTTTAGTTGTGTTTTTGTTGTTTTGCTTATTTTGATTTGTGCATCTTTTACATGTGAGCTCTGTTTGTTAATAAATCCATATTGTACTTAAAAATAATTCCTACTTCCTCCTCCAAATAATTCTGGTGAATTAAGTTGAAACCAATTGGCTGAGGCATTGAAATTTCATGACATGGTCATGACATTTTAGCCATACTTATAACCTAAAGTTCAAAAAGACAAATCATATTGGATGGCGGGGCGGCACGGTGGTGTAGTGGTTAGCGCTGTCGCCTCACAGCAAGAAGGTCTGGGTTCGAGTCCCGTGGCCGGCGAGGGCCTTTCTGTGCGGAGTTTGCATGTTCTCCCCGTGTCCGCGTGGGTTTCCTCCGGGTGCTCCGGTTTCCCCCACAGTCCAAAGACATGCAGGTTAGGTTAACTGGTGACTCTAAATTGACCGTAGGTGTGAGTGTGAATGGTTGTCTGTGTCTATGTGTCAGCCTGGCGACTTGTCCAGGGTGTACCCCGCCTTTCGCCCGTAGTCAGCTGGGATAGGCTCCAGCTTGCCTGCAACCCTGTAGAACAGGATAAACCGGCTACAGATAATGAGAAGAGATGAGATATTGTATGCCAGCAAGCTGTATATGGTCTGGGCTCCTCTGGGCTCTCTCCAGTTCCTTTAGTATGGTATACCCAACAGTGGTGCCACCACCATCATATAAAGGAAATATTCTTGAGTAGACAAGAAAACACCAAGCCAATAAATAATGTTCAAATATACTGTAGATTTCCTATAGAACTTGAGTTTTAATAGAAATTTTCTGTCCTAAAGAACACACTTGGCAAGTTCTATAGAACGTTGAGAAAATCCTATTGAAACTTCTTGTTCTAGAGAACCATGCTGAAATCCTGTAGAACACCGGAGTTTTATAGAAAGTCATAAGAACTTCTATAGGACATTTTTGGCATTAAAAAACACATTAAAAAGAGTTGATATAGAGAAGTTTTCTGTAAGAAGATATTTATTCAATATCTGTAGAAGGAGTCTCCAGTGCCAGCACTCTGTAACACACCAGGTGAAAATGTGAATGTAATTGTGTTTAATTTAAACTTTAAAGGAACCTTAAATTTAGTAGTGTATTCAAGCACCTTTACTGAACTTTTTAAATTCATTAAATACAAGAGTAACTTTGACCTTTTATTGGTATTCTTATAAGTAGGCGTGACTAAGTAAGAAGAAGAAGAAAGAAGAAACCTTTATTTGTCACATGCACACTTCAAACACAGTGAAATTCATCCTCTGCATTTAACCCATCTGAAGCAGTGAACACACACACGCACACACCCAGAGCAGTGGGCAGCCACACTACAGCACCCGGGGAGCAGTCAGGGGTTCGGTACCTCGCTCAAGGGCACTTCAGCCCAAGGCCGCCACACGTTAACCTAACTGCATGTCTTTGGACTGTGGGGGAAACTGGAGCACCCGGAGGAAACCCACGCAGACACGGGGAGAACATGCAAACTCCACACAGAAAGGCCCTCGCCGGCCGCTGGGCTCGAACCCGGACCTTCTTGCTGTGAGGCGACAGCGCTAACCACTACACCACTATGCTACATTTTTAAATTTAGTAACTTTAAGTGACTTCTTAAACGTTCTTTTTAACAGCATTTCGTTTTCTTTAAGAAATCATGGAAAGTCACTTAAAGGTATACTATAAGAATTCTTAGAATTATAAGTAAATACACTGAAATGTAGCATTTTAGGATCCTTTAAGAATATCTTAAAGCTTTTAATTTGTCTACTAAGTCAGAGGCAAAACTATAAAGTATTTTTGGTTCTTGAGGACAGAGGAGTTTATACATTGTGGCTTCTTAGTAACATCCATCCATTATCTGTAGCCGCTTTATCCTGTTCTACAGGGTCGCAGGCAAGCTGGAGCCTATCCCAGCTGACTACGGGCGAAAGGCGGGGTACACCCTGGACAAGTCGCCAGGTCATCACAGGGCTGACACATAGACACAGACAACCATTCACACCTACGGTCAATTTAGAGTCACCAGTTAACCTAACCTGCATGTCTTTGGACTGTGGGGGGAAACCGGAGCACCCGGAGGAAACCCACGCGGACACGGGGAGAACATGCAAACTCCACACAGAAAGGCCCTCGCCGGCCACGGGGCTCAAACCCAGGACCTTCTTTCTGTGAGGCGACAGTGCTAACCACTACACCACCGTGCCGCCGCTCTTGGTAATATGATTGCCCTTTTTCTTTTTTTTTTAAACTGAGATAGAATCAAAAGACAGGCTGGTAACTGAACAACTGTTCATAGCTGCTATAATGTAATTGAGGACATGAACTTATTTGTTAATTTGTCTAGTGACAGTCAGAGGCAAAGCTATAACTACATTAACTAAATGGATAAAAAATGTGTTGGTCTTCATTAAACGTGTAACGGCTGGAACACTGCTGAGGTAAGAGAGGAATAAAACACGTCAGGATGTTACTGTATGTTACAGGAAAATGTTTGTATTCAGGGTGCTCACAGTAACCCCACACTGTTGTTGATTATTTTACTGCAACAGTGTGACACGGAGTGTTTTATTCCTTATCAATCCAATATTATCATCAATGGCAATTTTGACTTCACCAAAGCAGGAATTTGAGTGTGGTGCTGGCTGTTATAGCCAGAGCTCTGGATTTGGATTTAGATTAATTTTTTTTCAGTCGTTTGGAAGAAAAAGAAAAGGACTGTCTTTGGATTATTTTTCCCCAAACTGAAAAACAGTACCTGTAGCAAATAAAATTTTTCTCCAATATGTTTTTTTATTCATAATCTTTTATATAAACAGTTAATTGTTGAATAATTTACACACAGCAAGATTTCTTTTCATATCATTCATCATAACATTTTTCTGTACATATCACTGCTTGGCTCTCCTTGAGGAAGAAACAACAACAACAAAAAAAGTAGTAAAGCAGGACTTTCAGCTAATCATGGCACATTTTGATCCGATACAGTTGCTTTTATGTCATGGAGCTTGTGATTGTGGTTTTATATATATACACATACACACACAGGAGGAGTGTGTAAGTAATGCGAGATTGATGGCACGACCAAGGGCTTGTCTTGTGGTTGTGTGTGTGTGTGTGATGTCACCAAATAACTCCCTATGTCACAGGTTTATCAGTGTGTCTGACAACAAGTGACAAGGAAATAACAGGAAAAAGGAGAAAGAGACCGATGAAAAGATGATGGCGAGAGAACGGCAAGGTGAACAGAGGTTTAGAATGCAGAAAATTATGATTTTGATTTAAAAATCTATATTTGAGATTTGGAAATTATAAATTCACCTAAAGGTTTGCTTGTTATTCCCCCCCGGAGTTAGGAGTCTAAATGAGCTAACAAGTAATGAAAGTCTCACCCAAAATTCCTTCAATCAATACAAGCCCAGATTTTATATCATATACTTGTTTCAGATGACACTGACGAGCTCTATAATCTCATTTATACCCAACTCTTATAAAACAGGAAAGTTGAGTGCGATGACAATATGTTAATATCACGAGCATTTATTTATACTCTGTTGCTTATAGTAATAAGCAACAAGTAATAATAAATTCAGCGCTGTTTAATTTTTTTTCTCCCAGTTTATTTTTGTAATATTGACTCCTTTTTCATATCATATTTATTTATTGTTAAGTAAAAGTTTTTTAAAAATGTTTGGAGTATTGCACGACCACTTTGCTGGCAATTGTTAACAAACATAAATATTATGCATCATGATAGTTATCAAGAAATTTTTGTTAAAAATATGCAACTGTCTGCATTTAGACAAAGAATTTTAATATGGAACTTAAATCATCGATGTAACCTTCACAGCATTTTTGTATGATTTCATTTTTAAACTTTAATGGGCGGGACCTATATGAAGGGACACTAAATTATGCTTTAAAAAAAAGTAAAAAAAAAAAAAAAAGTATGGCTACGACAGTAATGTTCCAGTGTTCTGCTACACGAAGTTTAGTTCATGTTTATAGTCGACACTAAATCTTTTGGGTGAAATGTATTACTTGTTCTCTCCATCAGCCTCTGAAACTAAAGCAGCAAATTTCATTTTGGTATAAATTTGAATTTCTCACTGAATCATTGCTTTATTATTTAAACTTATTAAAAAAATTTTTTGGTCAAACGTGACCTTAAAGATTCTCCATCAATCTTGTTCAGTTTTCACCTCACCACAGAGAATTTCATATCATACAAAGCACAAAAACGCACATACATACATACATACATAGAAAGGTGAGATCTGTGATATAAAACGCTGAGAAACAGACAGCGATGATTTCATGGATGGCAAACAAGCGGCTGTACATGAAAATGAGAAACGACCAGACCGCGGTGACCAAAAGGATGTCCCGCTTTTTCCTTTTTTTTCTCTCAAAAAAGACTATATACAATGTTAATGCAAATTTCATTTCATAATGTACAAGAATAGCAAAAAAGTTTACAGTCAGAAAAGAATTTTTTGCCCCTCCCTGTTTTTTTTTTCTTTTGGCTAAAAAAATAGAAATGAACATCTCTAATAATGTAATACTTTTTTCCCTTTTTTTTTTAGAACAATAAAATACATACAATGCCTTGTCTTCAGCCTGTCACACTGCCAGTTTGCTTTCTTGAAAAAAAAAATTTCTAAACTTAAAATTAAGTGCTGTGTGTTTGCGGGGAACCTGCTGCTTTCTACATTACGATTTATTTTTCATCATGTTTTCTAGAAATATTTTCAATTACTACATAGCGTATGCTTCTATCCCTGTTTTCTTCTGCACTAGGATCTTATTCTAGTGATGATTCAGGGAGCATATGAAAGTTTACGGGTAAAAATGATCATTCGCTTTGCTGCATTAAATCAAAAAGCCACAGCAATTCCAAGCAGAGACAAGTTCAGCTTTAAAAACAAACAAGGAAAAGAAGGGGAAAAAAAAACATGAACATCATTCACATACCCATACAGTAATATTGAGCCAAGCAGAAGAAGGGAGAAAAAAAAACCCCAAACAAACAAATGGGGGGGGATAAAACAAAAAAAGGTTTAACCCATTAAAAGTTTGCCTTTATCTCAGACTACGCATTTTAAAAAACCCAATTCATGTGGGTTAATACTCCGGGAAGTGTCCCAACAAGTCTGTTTTCTCCGTCTGAGAGAAACGCTCCAAGTCCAGGGGAGTCTGATGGCTGGGTTTGGTTTGAAGTCTGTGCAAGGCACTGTGGGTAAGGGCCTTTAGGCTACAGGACGCGCCATGTATGCTCTTCACTTGCGTTGCTAGACTCCGCCAGAAATAATAAAGAGCCTGACGAATTTCTAGTATGATCAAGAGGCTGAGGGAGTGAGCTGAGCCTCCCATGCTCGAGCCTTCCTGAGAATTCATCTTAAGCCCAGATTTGTTGAAAGAAAAATAAAACATGAAAACAACATTTTTGGCACACAGGATTGTCCTAGAAGAGCTAACCCATGCACAAGGGGAGGCGTGTAGCGTCCATCTCCCCCAAACCCACGAACAACACTAGCAATAACTCTCCATTTTCACAGTCAGGAAAAATACATTGATGAAACGACAGACAAAAACATTGAACAGGAAACACATTCAGTTCACACAAGAAAGGGCACTATTTTCATCATGACAGAACAAAGGGATTTCATATTGTGTCCAAACAAGAGAAATAATTTGACATGAGCAGAACAAACCAAGAGCGTAATAAGCTTATGCTGGATTTCTTTATGTGTCCTGTGACACTTATCACTCACCTCCAGTTTTTTTTTTTTAATATAAAAGTTTGATGTGTGAATAAACCCACTGGTATTGTTTGAGGTTGTTGCACTGAATGTAAATTCTCCTTTTTTCACAAAACAAAAGGAAAACTTCAGCACTTTTCGACATGATCTCTATCCACCACATCTACAGCGTGTGTGTGATTACCACAGACAGGACATTTCTAAACATTTCCATTCGCTGAGAAAAGAACAGAAATCTCCTTTACACCAAATTCACTTATAATAGAAGAAGTCGAAGGGCAGTTGTAGGGGCAGTCGATATCTACGTGTGCCTATACAACACAAAACCAGGAAGCTACTCACTCCACTGGAACAGTAAAGGTGTTTGAATGTTACGGACATACAGTACAAGACTCACCCAAGTGGTTCTTGTGAAGTTTTATTTAACTCAAATGTGGCAGTAATAAAGTAAAAACTACTTCTGGTAACATGACACGTTCAGGTTTATGCTTCTCCCCTCTGAAAAAGTAGTCTCACTGTTGAAAGGAACAAGTTTCATTCAAAAACAACTCGGACTGAATGGGTACTATTTAAATGCATCCTACAAAAATATGGCTTGCAAAAATATTATTTCTTGACGGAATTCAACACCTCTTATCCTACGGTCACTGGAAGATGTGACAAAGGAGAGCAACATGCAGCCATGATTTCAGCAACACGTGAGATTTGAACCGAGACTCAATTCTTTGCAAACTGGTAATGATGGTGGAAAACAAGAAATCGTTGGCTCAAATGATTCCTCAGACCAATCAATCAATCGTATGCCACGTGCGGTCCAATGATTATTGAGTTTCCTGCTCACAACTTTAGTTCCTACTTGAAATTAGTTCCAATTCTGGCCAAAAAAAAAAAAATTATAACCATTGGTTCATCAAATCCTCTCATATACCGGTACGACCTCACTAACATGTTAAGGGGAAAAAAAACCACACACACACAAACAAACTTGAAAGGAAGTAGCAGAGATTGTTGGTGCTCCTGGTGAGTGTGTGTAGCTAGTGCCTAGTGCAGTTAGCCTTCTTTGCTAATCTAGATGTCTATTATAAATGAGTTTCGAGTTAACTAACGTTCTGTTCTTTACTGAGTACAGAGACATGTACTGAAATCATTGTCAGTGGTGATCACACATACACTACAGACCAAACTTCAAAAGGGGGCGCTCAATCTAAAGTGGACTCTCTTCCAGAGACCCTGTCTTACAGTAACAGGTTATTTTTAAATACCAAAAGTTTGGGGGGGGGTTAAATAAAAAATAAAAATCACAGAATGACTTAAGATGAACTTTGACGGATCCCGGTGGGAATATAACTTTTTACATTTCAATTAGGTCCCATTTTCAGTGGCTTTATCTATGAAATATACTGTAATGTCATCAGTTGAACAATCATTTCCCCTAGGGGGAAAAAAAAAAACCCAAACAGATAAATTAATCTTAATAGCAAAAGTGAGGCGCTCTAGTTGTGGTGGCGGACGATCACTGAACTTCACCTTTAAATGTCATTAGCTGAATAACAGGCATTGTAGAGAGAGAGAGAGAGAGAGAGAGAGAGAGAGAGAGAGAGAAAAATGTCCTCCGCTTGACTATATTGTGTAAATTACTGAGGTAGACTGTGTCCCAACTTTTAAAAATATAATAATTTCTCAACTTAGCATGACAAACTGAGTCTGACTGTTCAGCCATAATACCTGCTTCTCTCTATTTATCTGAACTAAAATGTACCCTGGGTTAGATATAATCAAAATAAATATATGTCAAATATCAGAGATATGTCATGTTTAAGAAAATTCCACACACCTTCATGATAATAGATTATAGAAAGCAGTGAGGATTTCTTCCAAACATCTTACATTATTTTAGACCGAGAAGGTTAGACATATCATAAAATATCAGAAAATGTGCATTCTTAACGCCTCGGCTAAGCTTAGCATTTGTGAAAAAGTCGATGAAAGCTGACAGTAATGCTAACTTCAGGGCTTCATGCTCTGCTAGCATCTGTTAGCCACATTAGCAGTTCTGGGAGTTACTATTTCATGAATACCAACTGTAATGCTAATTCTAAGTTTGGGTTTTATGCTCGGTTAGCTTCCCCCCTCATCATTTCTACAAGCTAGAAAGGCATACATTTCAAACAACAATGCTAACTGGCTTTTATGCTCTGCTAGCGTTGGTTTGCTAACATTTTTGAATCTACTTGTTGATGACCGTCAATAGTAATGTTAATTCTGACTTCAGAGATTAATGCTCTGCTAATTATTAGTTACGGTGGCTTTTAATAAAGCTCACATCTGGAGTTTAATCCTCGACTAGTTTCTTTTGGCATATTTTAGCATTTCTTCAAGTTACAAGTCCAGTATTTCTAACATCTGGGTTTAACGCTCTGTTAATTTGTTAGCCACATTTTGTGGAAGTTAGAAGGACAAAAAAAAAGCCAAGAGTCATTCTAACTTTTAGATTCTCAAACAGCTTCTCTTAGCCATGTTAGTGTTGATAGAATTTAGAAGGATGAACAGTAATGCTAAATCATAGTTTTATAACCTTCTAGGTTCTATTCCTCATCTATTACTTTAGCCATTCCTTTATGTGCATCAATCCTGGATCACTTACTTAACCAGCACAAATAAAGACATGTCCACCAACGCAAACTATATAATTGCATTTCTGAAATCTTCTGAACACAGCTTTACAAAATCAGGTGACTTGAAACAAAAAGCAGTCTTTTCTCATGTATCGAATCTTTGTCCAATTTTTGGGATAAATTTACTTTGGTAGACTCCGTCAACTGGAACCACGGTGAGGTGACGCGACGATTTCGAACATCCTCCATACTTCCTTTATTTCTCCACAAGAACAAACCAAAACGTCAGTATTTCTCCCCACACACTAAGCGACATCTTGGTTAAATTGAGAAATCTGGGAAACTTACTGGAATGTCTTGATGTCTGCTGAATGATTTAACCAAACCTCATGCTTTAACATCCAGCCTCATGACTAACACAGTCCTCAGAGACATGAACACACCAGCTAGCGTTATTATTACTATTTAGTACCCATGTTTGACAGCGAAACATTAAGAGAATTTTGACTGAGGTAATTAGTTGGCATATGGATAAAGTGAAGATAATAAACAATGATGTAGTGCGTTGATACAGTTATGTAGCCAGCGATGGTGTACTGTTTTGGGCGTGGCTTTTGTCACAGTGGCTCGTATCTTGGCTGCTGAAAGTTTAGCTAGTTAGCAATGTATTGTAAAGCATTATGTACCTCAGGTGTTGGACTGTTTAGCTATTTTTGATGTGCTCTTACGATGATGCCATCTTGTTGCTGCTGTTTTAGAATTTTCAACACAATATTTGACAGAAAACTGATTTTTTTTTTCCAGAGACTTTTTGTAAGCATAGTTAAAACCCTGAAGTTACTTTATGCCATAAACTGAATATTTAGCTAAACTCTAAAACACAGCAAGTCAAAAACGAACCAATAACAAACCAATATTGGCTAAAAATGGGGTTACTTTTTTTTTTTCCACAATCTCAGGTCTCACTGTCTCTCCTGCTTTAATTAGCGCCCCCTACAGGTTATGTTACTAATTACAGGTATTTTCCTGTGTGAGTGTTGAGTAGTGTGATTCTGTCTGTTTACTGGGTGAGTGAATGTTTTAAATAAAAAGATACTTGTTATTGAAAAATATGATCTGTTGAAGACATAAAAAACTGAACTATGTACAAAATTTTCAATGGTACCTATATATATATATATATATATATATATATATATATATATATATCCCATCAATATTCTATATATCATATATATTATATATTTATACCCACTAGATATCAAAGCAGCAGCTTTTTGGTCAGTCTTGAGGAAACGCCCCTGTCCAATCCTTAACTGTTTTAAATATCCTTCAGTCATAAAAAAGGATACGAGCAAAAACTAAGAAAGAGGAAGAAGAAAAAGCCAATAAATTAAAAACGCATTCACCAAACACCAGAGTGGATCGGCGAAAAGGATCAAGGATCCCCCAGAAGTAAAATCCTCCTTTGCGCAAAGACGATGTTTGTTCTTAAAATAGTCTGTGCTGTCCCTCTTCACAAGTCCTCTGATATATTTAAAGTCATTGCTCAGAGGAAATGGATATTCTCTTTGTTTTATAGGCCACTCATTAAAGGCCACGATCTGAAAATTAGAAAATTATTTTAAAAAAAAAGAAAGAAATAAAGGTTGAGTGGGAAAAGAGGTTTAGCTGAAGCAGCCTTCTGGTTTACAGAGGTTCATATTCACAGTTTTTTAATTATTTCTCCATCGACCAGGAAACTTGGCAAAATGAAAAAGAGACGCAAGTGAACTGCGATTTGGATGAATCTGGAGAAAAGATGTTTTGCAACCACGTCGCCACAGCAGGAAGAAAGTCCAAAAATAAGAAAAAAAAGACCTGAGATCTGTTTTTAAGGGCCTCTGAAAAAAAATATTACAATTAAAAACTAAAAAAAACAAAACAAATAGATAAAGAACTGAGCAGTGTGATGAGGAAATGTTATGAAGGGCTGGAGCGAGGCAGAGAGAGGATTCGGCCATTTTTCTTTCCCCCATTCATGTGCGTATAGGGCACGTGCTCATCGTAGGGGCCGCCGTCTCGACTGAAACTCCCTTCCTCCCTCTGGTTGTACGAGGATGGGTCCAGTGGGATGCTCTCCATGTTCTCAAAGTCCATGTCAAACTCCTCGCTTTCTGGAGGCTTGTTCTCCTCACTATAGAAGAACGAAAGCTCCTGGAACGATGGATGGAGGTCATCCTTCAGCATCTCAATAATCTCAGTGAAGGTTGGACGCATCTTTGGGTTGTACTGCCAGCACATCTGCATCAGGTTGTGCCTAAGAGAGAGTGATCATGTATAAAAATCACACACCAAAAATATACTCAATTGTGTTTGATGGGTGGAACTTAGACCAGTGCTTGTTGTGTTTAATGAGAGGTGCTTGAATCAGTTTGATTGTGTTTAATGGGAGGAGCTTGGGTCAGTGTTTGTGGGGGGTTTTAAACCTACATCCTCTCAGCACAGTTCTCCGGCCGATCCAGATAGCCTCCATCCATGACGAATTTGAGCACCTGCTCATTGGAGAGGCCCTGATACGGCTGCTCAGCTAATGTACTGATTTCCCATAGGACCACACCGAATGACCTGCACGAAACACACGTGCACACACAGAACAGTATAAAAATACATAATTCCTTAATTAATTTATGATTTGGTTTTTAACCCGAGCTTCACAGCATCGGCAGTCGTACACTGGCTGTTAATTTTAATTTAAAGGTAGACTGCCTTTCCGATTTTTCAAGTGTAGGTCATAAAAAGAATTTTCCCCGACACCCAATTATTTTTGTTTAGTGGACCAAAAGCTACTGAATTCGAATCACAGACTTCTAATTTTATTCGTTTTTTTTTAAAAATAGAACAATTAATGAATTTAGAGCCATGTGGCCCTAAATTCTCCATTACTTTTTCCTGCTTCACCATGAAGCAATTCAAGATACTACGTCATGCATCACGTGATGGGCTTTCCCCGTTCACGCAAGGCATTGTGGGATACAAATTTGAAACAGGAGAGAAAAATGGAGGACGTGAGTGTGCGAATGAAATGCGAAAGACCGATTACAGTAACGGAAAGCGAGAAGAAAAGGAAACGCAGGACCAAACGAAAAAATATCGGCGGTCAGCGAGCACCTCGGTGTGATCAGCTGTTTGTTTAGCGACAGAATGATGTAACTGTCAGTGCACGGTCAAAGGTAAACCTGTAGATGGCAGTAATGCAACACTGGATGCCAGCTGCCATAAAACCCAAAAGATGATGATGACGATGACTTAGATAAACCTGCGCATGCACACATGGACTTCCTCTGTCCGCATGAAGCTAGCGATTTCATGCACATTATTTGCTCAGGAATCCCCTCAAATTAAATAACTTCCCAGCCACAGAATGGCCTGGTTTTTTTTTTTTTTAGATATTACAGAAATAAACATACATCACAATGACCAAATTTCAGAGGGAACTAAATTTCACTGATTTTACAAAATAGAAAGACTGTCTAGCTTTTTTGAAAACAGTTTGTAACCCCTGTGAAAAAAACAAAACACACACCAGCAGTCTGAGTGAGCTGTGAACACGCCGTCCTTCAGCGATTCTGGAGCCATCCATCTGACAGGCAGCAGGCCTTTCCCTCCTTTACGATAATAATCCGTTTCGTAAATGTCTCGGGTCATTCCGAAATCTGCAGAAAACAGCAGGCCAGGTTAAAGTGTGTTTACTATAACGCTAGCTTTTGAGTTAGCTTGTTTATGATAACACTAGTAGTAGTTAGCCTGTTTCATATAACGCTAGTTTCCAAGTTAGCCTGTTTAGGTTAGATTTTGTCTGTGTACCTCCAATCTTCACAGTGAGGTCTTCGGCCACCATGCAGTTGCGAGCGGCGAGGTCTCTGTGCACAAACTTCTTTGCATTGAGGTAGGCCATGCCATCTGCGATCTCTGCAGCCATCTGGATCATGTCGCCAAGCGCGGGAGGATGACGGCTGGGATTATTCTACACACGGGAACAGAAACACACACAGAGGTGTTTTTCAGAAAAGTAAAGTAATATAAATCACACTCTGAGAATTCTTTGGGACAGCGGGTATAGATACAGCATCCCAGTCACCATGAAAGGGAAGGGTTAGGGTTCCTAACCCTGTGTGTATGTGTTTGTATGTGCATGCGTACATATTAGTGGTTGTGCATGTGTAAACGTGCGTGTTTCCTTTTGTAAGTCTGTGTGCACCTGTGTGTGTGTGTGTGTGTGTGTGTGTGTGTGTGTGTGTGTTTCTATTTGTATATGGACAGTAGCAGTCAAAAGTTTGTGCATCCCTACTTATTCATAGTTTTTTCTGTATTTTGACTATTTTCTACACTGTAGAACAATACTGAAGACATCAAAACTATGAAATAACATCTGGAACATATATGGAATTATGTGGTAAACAAAAAAAAAAAAAAAAAAAAGTGTTAAATGTGTTTGATATTTTAGATTTTTCAAAGTAGCCAGCGTTTACCTTGATGACGCTTTGCACACTATTGGCATTATCTTAACCAGCTTCATGAGGGAGTCACCTGGAATGCTTTTCAATTAACAGGTGTCTCGTCAAAAGATAATTAGTGCAATTTCTTGCTTTTTTAATGCATTTGAGATCAAACAGTAAATATTAAATAATAAAAATACAGTAAATAGCCCTATTCCACAACTGTAGTCATCCATATCATGTCAAGAACCGCTCAACTAAGTAAAGAGAAACGACATCCATCATTACTTTAGGACACGAAATGACTTTTAGTTAATAAAAATAAAGAAAAAACATTGAATTAGAAGGTGTGTCCAAACTTTTGACTAGTACTGTGTGCATGCGTGTGTGTATATATATATATATATATATATATATATATATATATATATATATATGCATGCATGCATTCATGCGTGTTTCTGTACAAGTGCATGTATGTGACCGTGCATGTCTCCCTCTCTCTCTTTCTGTGTGTGTACCTCAGCATCAGGTCTGAGGCAGCGTAGGTAACTCTTCAGATCTCCATGAGTCATCAGTTCCATCACCACCAATGTTGGCTGTCCTTTTGATACAACCCCCAGCAGACGCACCTACACACACACAAATAATTCCTTTTTACATCTAGCAATAATCTTTTTTCGAATACAGAGACTCCCTGCACACACATTTAGACTTTCCTCCAATAGAAAAGTCTTCCCACCTCAGTGTCCACTTTTTTTTTTTTGGTTAGAGAAGAGATTTACGATTCCCTACATGAGTCATGATAAAGAAAGCGTTCATTTTAGCACTCAGCCACGTCTTATGGAAGTAGCTGTGTTACAAGAGAGCTACAGCGCCATCTAGTGGCAGCCACCTGTAAAAACATCTCAGGCTGCAGGTTGGTGCTTCCTGTTCACCAGAATGTTTTGTTATTAAACTGCTGAGCGCCTTCTGTATCTGTTGGTTTCATCTCTGTATTAATGTGCTATAGAAAAAAACAAAAAAAAAATGATGACAATATGAGGTGAATGGAAATATTTCCTCACACAATGCAAAGGTGCCGACATGGCTAACCAGAAAATAAGGAATTTAACAAAAAAAATGTTGTATGCCGGTGGATGACTGCTATTTCTTCGGATGTGCGCCAAGCAATGGGGACAAAACTGAAGACAGAGTGAGGCAAAAGGCTGGTCTGACCCTATTTAATAATAGCTCTAACGTACTTTTACAGATCAAGAAGTGCAAAGCCTCATGTGCATGTTTTCTACTGGCTCACAAGGCAGAGGTTAACAAACTCACAGTTACAGCTAACAGAAGCAAATCTGCATCTTTTCCGCTTCACTTATTTATTTATTTTTGCACTGGATGAATTTTATTTGCTGCTTTAGCTGAAAAGGTATTTAAAAAAAATTCAGGTATCACTCATATCACCATAGCAACAATAAATACTGTAGCTATATCAGCAAGGTAAATATTGGCACCCCTGCTGCAAGTCAAATACCTGTCCAGAAAATATGACAATTTTTTTTAGGCCTACATATTTCAATATTTTAACAAATATTGAACAAGATGTTTATTTATTGAGCAAGAAGAACCAGGATCTCATCATCTCTAGCCGCTTTATCCTGTACAGGGTCGCAGGCAAGCTGGAGCCTATCCCAGCTGACTACAGGTGAAAGGCGGGGTACACCCTGGACAAGTTGCCAGGTCATCACAGGGCTGACACATAGACAACCATTCACATTCACACCTACGGTCAATTTAGAGTCACCAGTTAACCTAACCTGCATGTCTTTGGACTGTGGGGGAAACCGGAGCACCCGGAGGAAACCCACGCGGACACGGGGAGAACATGCAAACTCTGCACAGAAAGGCCCTCATTGGCCACAGGGTTCAAACCCAGACCTTCTTGCTGTGAGGCGACAGCGCTAACCACTACACCACCGTGCCGCCCAGAACCAGGATAAATTAGTAATTTTAATATTAAATGTCAGTTCAGTGATGTATGATTGTTTTGTTTTTTAATTTCCATCAGCCATGTTTTTGTAGTTGAGCTCCTGCACGGCTCATACTGAACAGATATAAACTATAACATTAGATATACACAATAATATCTCAAATAAATGAAATGCAAATGATGTGAATTTTCAGCACTGTATTTAAAATCACACTCACCACATGGTGGCAGCTGAACGCCTTCATAACCGAGGCTTCGTTGAGGAATTCGATTCTCTCGCGCAGACTCGCTGATTCGTTAACGGTTTTGACGGCCACTCGGGTCTCCGATTCTCCTTTGACGATATCCTTAGCGACGCCCTCGTACACCATGCCGAAGGAGCCCTGACCAAGCTCACGCAGGAGCGTGATCTTTTCCCGTGCCACCTCCCAGTCATCAGGAATGTACACTGCACATGACACACACAATAAACGTCACATGTACTGAGCTGCTGCCGCTTCTGTTCAACCATTCAACAGTTCTGAGCCAAAATGCATAGTATAAATAAATTTAAAAAAAAATATATAAATACATTTTAAAACAAAATATTAAAATGAAATGCATTTTTAATCAAAACTTGAGCCATTAATTTATTTGTATTATTTTAACAGTATACATGAACTTGTGGTAATTTCAGTCTTGCTCCTGTTTTAAAAGAGTTACAGATTAAAATTTTTTTTTTAACTTTTCTCTTTTAGTTTCTCCCTAATTGACCCTGACAGTTACGTAAAGATTCCATCCATCCATCCATCATCTGTAGCCGCTTTATCCTGTTCTACAGGGTCGCAGGCAAGCTGGAGCCTATCCCAGCTGACTATGGGCGAAAGGCGGGGTACACCCTGGACAAGTCGCCAGGTCATCACAGGGCTGACACATAGACACAGACAACCATTCACACTCACATTCACACCTACGGTCAATTTAGAGTCACCAGTTAACCTAACTGCATGTCTTTGGACTGTGGGGGAAACCGGAGCACCCGGAGGAAACCCACACAGACACGGGGAGAACATGCAAACTCCGCACAGAAAGGCCCTCATCGGCCGCTGGGCTCGAACCCAGAACCTTCTTGCTGAGGTGACAGTGCTAACCACTACACCACCGTGCCGCCCGTAAAGATTCTATAATATAAATATAACTGATATTGACTCTCACCATCGTTTGCGCTGATGTACTCTGGGTTTGATGAGGCGATTAACGGGCCCGTGGGTCCTTCAGTTTGCCTGCAGACACACAGCGTGTTGAAATAACCAGTATCTAAACTTCAGAGTGTGAAGAAATTTAGGTGTGTGTGTGTGTTACGTACTTCTTCCTGAGAACAAAACAGACAGTGCTTCCAATAAAGAGCGAGAGGATGAGCAGAATCACTGAGCCGATGATGATCTTCAGATTCATGTTGTCTGAAGAGGACACAAGAAAGTTTAGAGATGCTCTGAATTCACACCACGGATATTAATATAGTTACAATAATAATAATCATCATAGTTTTTTTTTTAATAAATGACAAACTGTTTTTTGGGGGGTTTTTATTGGCTGCATGTGAGCATGTTGAATGAAGGAAATCCCAGACAGATGCACATGTAACGCAATTAAATCTTACTGTCCGGCACAGAGAAGTAAGCTGGCTCGGTCCAGGATCCGTTTCCTGCCAGTGAAGTGGCTCGGATTCGTACGCTGTAGTTCCCAGGATGTCCAACTCTCAATTTACAACCTCCGTTCTTCTCATAACTAATCCTCGATACACAGTGATGCAGCTCCTGGGGGGAAGGGGGTGGAGAGAGAGAGAGAGAGAGAGAGAGAGAGAGAGAGAGAGAGAGAGAGAGAGAGAGTGTGAGTATGTATAACATTTGATAATGTGTGTGCTGCAGACTGCTCTGTGTGTGTGGTGTGTGTGTACCGACCTCATTATCAGACAGCCGATGGTAGTGGACCTCATACAGGATGATCATGCCATTCGGGTATTTGGGCTCTTGCCATTTAATGTACACAAACTCTTGCTCTTCAGGAAAGATCTCATGAGTCACGGGGCCCAGAATGTTGTCTGCGCTGACTATGAAAAACCAGCAAACAGAAGCCAAGATCAAGACATCATACACCAGAGATGTCACGCACACAGCCCATGGACCAGGATGAGCCTGATATCTTGTTTATCTGACTCACCAAGTGAATATTTATGCAATTACAACCTTTCCATTTTTTTATCTACAAATAATTTTGCTTTTTGGACCAGGGTTAGACAGTTAGCTAACGAGACAGAGTACTAATTTAGCACAATATTATTACATGTAGACTAGGGTGCATCAGTTGCCCCCTAAAAATGAAAAGTTCCTCCGATCATGATGCATTTTTGTTTTTATGTTCCTTTTGGTAAGAAAACACACTGGGTGAAATATTTTGACAAAATTCAAAAGTTTAATGGTGGCACCAGGAGCTCAAAGTTATGGAAAAAGCTGCTATTTTATGACTTTTATGACAAAATTTCAATCACTTTTCATGAAACATTATGGCACCTTATAGAGTATACCAAATATCTTAGATACACATTTTTAGTACATATTCTAAATATATTATCAAGCACAGTTTGAGTTTTAGCTGTTCATTGAATCATTGTTCAACTACTTTTAAACAATACAAATGTATTATGAATCACATTAATGCTTCCCAATCCCTTGCAAAGGTTCTTAACATGATCTCTGGCTCACAAGAAATCAATAAATGGAGTCCAACATTGTGATTCAAACCTTACGCCAAAACATAAAATAAGCGTTTTTTGGCAAAAAATGAACCTCATGGTGCCACCATTAGACTTTTGAATATGGTCAAAACATTTTACAGGATGTCTTTATTGGTGAAAAGGAACACCCAAACAAAAATGCATCAGATTTTATGAAAGTGAGGCAGGCAACTGATGCACCCTAATGTAGACTTAAGGAAGATCACAATTAGTATGCTCTATATAATGGTTATGATGATGGGAGGTGGTGATGTTACCCTTAGGCATGGTGCGGGCACTGACAAAAGTGGCAACGCTGCAGTAATTCAGGTCTTCCAGGTGGTTACACGCCTGGATCTCGATTTGGTAACTGGTGAAGTGATGCAGGTTCGAGATGACTACCGATTCTTTACCAACGACCTTCAGCACCAACTTCTCCTCTGGCTTCGGAGTAGGGGAGGAGCTATTGGACAGATGAGGGGATGGGGTCAGGGTGGAGAAGAGAGTAGAGTTCGCCACTCCCACTGAGCGGCGACGACGGTGTGTTCTAAAGACGGACACAAAGAGAGAAAGTGATTTTACTCCATGTCTTTCAGTACAAATGCAGTGCTGTGATGAACCTGTGTATGTTAGTCCCAGTTAACGAGGTGTGGGCCTTTTTATGTGTGTACACTTATGCTACATATTGAGGACAGGGGGGGGAAAAAAAAAAAAAAAAAAAATCACACACACACAAAGTTTACATACAGTGATATGAACGTCATCTTGGATATGAATGTCATGGCAATATTTGGGTTTTCAGTAATTTCTTTGAACTGTTCTTTTTCTGTGGCAGAATGATTGTACAGCATACAGCTTTAATAAAAAAACACTAGAATTTGGTGCACAAGTTTTAATTTTCTTTGGGTTTTCTGAAATCAACACAGGGTCAGAATTATACATACAGGATCAAAAATCTACATACGCTCACTTAGATTATTAATTCAGAGGTGCTAAAACTTCCAAAATGTCACTTATCTTGCCAAGGCCGAGGTCTCTTAACTTCCTGTTAGTGATCATGATTGACTACAGCTGGTAGCTTCTCTGTACCTTCATAAAAAGGATTTGTTTACAGCACTCACTGGATTGACCAACACACAGTAAAATGGGAAAGTCCAAGGAGCTCAGTGCAGATCTGAGAAAGAGGATCGCAGATATACACAACTCTGAAATGTCTCTTGGAGCCATTTCTAAACAACTGTAAATTCCAAGATCAGTTCAAACAATTGTATCCAAGTTGTTGTGAGGTGCAGTCACTTTGCCAAGCCACTTTGCTTCAAGAAAACCCAAACTGTCACCCTCAGCTGAAAGGAAACTGGTTTGGATGGTCAGGAACAACCTGGGAACCACCATGGCACAGCCCTGCCATGAACTGGAAGCTGAAGAATCACTGTCTACAGTTCAGATCACTATGGACTAAGAGGCTGCGATCCAAGAAATATCCCCTGCTCCAAAACTGACACCTTCAAGCTTAACTAAAGTTTGAAGCGGACCACATGGACAAAGAAAAAGCCTTCTGGAGGAAAGCTGTATGGTCAGATGAGACAAAGATTGAGTTGTGTGGCCACAATGACCACCATGTACAGAGGGACACTGTACCAGCTGGTGGTGGTGGTAGCAGCATCATGTTCTAGGGCTGTTTTGCTGCCAGTGGAACTGGTTCATTGCACAAAGTGGATGGAATAATGAAGGAGGAGGACTACCTCAGAATTCTTCAGCATAAACCATCAGACACTTGAACATGACTTGGGAGTTACAACAGGACAATGAACCCAAACACGCATCAGAGCTGGTTGTGGAGGATAAAGCAGGCTAACATTAAGCTTAAAACAAGTCCTGACTTCAACCCTATTGAAAAATATACGGCCCGTGCTTACAAGTCGAGTCCATGGCAAGAAAAAAAAAATTTAATTGAACTTCACCAATTCTACCATGAAGAGTCGTGAAATATCCAACCAGAATTCTGCCACAAGCTTGTTCATGGTAAACAAAAATGTTTGGTCAAGGTGAATCTTGCGAAGAGACATTTTACCCAAATATTAGGTGTGCTGTATGTATATTTTTGACCCTGTGTTGATTTCAGAAAACCCAAAGAAAATTAAAACTTGTGCACCAAATTCTAGTGTTTTTTTATTAAAGCTGTATGCTGTACAATCATTCTGCCACAGGAAAAGAACAGTTCAAAGAAATTACTGAAAGCCCAAATATTGCCATGACATTCATATCCAAGATGACGTTCATATCACTGTAAACTTCTGACCACAACTGTGTGCATATACACACACACACTCACTCGTGCGTGTGTGTATGAGAGAGTGTGAATGAGAGCGAGAGAGAGAGAGAGAGAGAGAGAGAGAGAGAGAGAGAGAGTGAGTGAGTGAGTGAGTGAGTGAGTGAGTGTGTGTCTCAGTGACTTGGCATCCTTCAGCAAATAACCTTTATATAAATAAGTGCATGTTTATTTTGCCAAACAATGAGAGATGATTACTGATACAAGTCAGTGTGATTCGAGTTGATCAATCTTGACCCCTCATTAGTTGGAGTTCTTACTTGGGTTCAAAGACCTCATTGTGGATATAGTTCTCGAAGGTCTTGCGAAACTCGCGCTCCTCTGCCTCCTTCTTCAGCTGTCTCTCGGTTTTGGGGCAACTGCAACACTTTGTGTTCTGATTCTGATCCTCAGTCTGATTCCACTTTAAATTGACGTCTGGGCTGGGGTTTGCAGGAGTGCGAGATGGCAGCTTCATTCCTGCAGGAAAAAAACAACCAGGACAACTGTTCAATTCTGCCATGACACCATGAACAAGACAAAAGGCAGACAGTAACGTGCAGCTCTGACAACATTTTACACCTTCTCAGAAAGACAGTGAGGCTCAGACCTTTCTGGCAGTAGTCAAACTTGTAGAGCTCGCTGTCCTCCCCTTGTTTCTGGTACGACACACGGTAGTGTGTGATGTTCCCGTTAGGCTCTGTGGGAGGTTTCCACTTCAGAATGATCTGAGATGAAGAGTTAGAGGAGGAGATGGGGTCCAGAGGCACAGAGGGTTCTGAAACACACACACACACACACACACACACATTTATTTTAAAAATCATGCTATATTATATAAAAAATTTTAATTTAATTTTTTTTTATAATTTACTTTTTGTAAATAAAATAAATACATTGCACACACACGCACACAATATTATATATAAGTAACATACTTATTTTATTTAAAAAAGTAAATGAAAAAAAAGTAATTAAATTTTTTTTATATAATAGTGTGATTTAAATGTGGTCCTTTCCCTGCACATTATAAAAACTGAATAACAAAATAAAAGATTATTTTTTAATATATTTTATATAATGTAATGTAAGCATTTAAAAAAAAACTTGATTTTTACTTCAGTCTCACCCTCAATTTAATTTAGGGAGGAAAAAATTTAATTTTTGTTCCAACTTTAAGTTCTTATTAACATTGAATTTTGAAAAATAAAATTAAAAAAATGACCCCACATTTGTAAATTCTCATTTCAATTCAAAAGATTGCAATTTTATGAAAATCAAGTTCATTTCATTTTTTATTTCACTTGTTCAAATACGTAAATATTACAATAAAGATTTGTCATTTCCAAAAATAAAGTACATAAAACTGAATTGACTTTTTTTTTTTTTTAAAGATTTTACTGACTTCAGTCTCCTCCTTATAATTCAGAAAAAAACCTTACCTCAAAAAAGAAATTTTTTTTTAATAAATGTTCTTCTCAATTAAAAATGGCAAGATTTGACTTCAGTCCTCTCCCAAAAAGTAAATAGATTTTACATTTATTATTTTAATTTTAACTTAAAAATGACAAGATTTGACAACAGATTTTTTTCCAAAACATAATAGGATTAATTCTTTGTTAAAGACTTACAGGAAAGCAAATTGGAAATAACTTTTTTGCTATTTGAATTGAGAAATTAAATTTTTATGTTTTTGTTCACTTTTGTTAATCATGTTGTTCTCTTTTTAATTAAAAATTTTCACGAACTTTTTAATTCATTAAAAAGACAATTAAAACGGTAATTAGAAAAGGCACTGACGGCTGGCGTTGGTGCGGACATAGATGATTTTGCTCTTAGCTCCTTGGACCTGCTGCTCGTCAGAGACCGACAGCTGCGTTTTCACCATGATGGCGTACTGCGTCCATGGCTTCAGTTGCGTCAGGAGACATCCGGGGTCGCGCTTCATGTCGGACGCCCTCTCCGGCGGCTCCACGTCCGTGATCATCCAGCTGTTAGAACCACAAGCATCCTGTCCATCATACTCGGTCACATTCTGATAGGGACTGGAGAGATGGAGAGAGAGAGAGAGAGAGAGAGATAGAGAGAGAGAGGGAAGTGTTAGGCTGTTCTGTTCTAATAAACAGTTACACACACACTGGGTGATGTAGTGTGTTATATGTGAACTGCTGTATGACACTCACGCTTCTTTATAAAGCACCATGAAGCCCAGCAGGTCTCTGAAGTCACGGGGCCAAAATGGCTCCCATGTGATCAATATATTTTTGGCCGACGTGCGGATGCTAGTAAAATTCAGAAGCTGGTTTTCACCTGAGAGAGAGAGAGACAAAATCAGTGGTGAGAAAGACGGAGTCACATCACACAGTCCTAACTGTCAAATACAAAGGTCCACTTTATTTATTTATGTATTTGTTTATTTATTGCACAAAAAATAAATTGCATCAGCATTTTCATTTTCTGTAAATCTGTTAAATTTATAACTGACTAATGCATAATTTACAAGTGCAGTTATTTTGTAATGCAGATTATACTGAAACTCAAAAAAGTTTTTAAAAATGTACTATACTAAGCAATATAGCAAATATCAATAGATATTGTTTGCTATATATAAAATTCTAATTGAATTTTATATAATATATTGTAGGCATGTAATGATGTATTGTGTGACGATAAATCACAATACAAATTTATGATTTGAATCAATGAAATAAAAAACAAACCATGATTATTATCAGGCTCGCTTAGCATAATCACTTAGTTTTTCATAGCTGTAAATGTTTTGTCTAGACCGCAGATGGCACGATAACGTACAATAGTGGGAATACACATGACTTCACCACAGGCGGAAGTAACACAGCTCTAAGGCTGTGAAAACACACACACACACACACACACACACACACACACACACACACAAAAACAACCACCAGATCTAAAATGGGAAAGAGCTATTGTGGGATTGACTGTACAGACAGATTTAGCCAGAAATTGGAGCTCTCTCTTTACAGACTGCTGAAATCTATAAGGAAGCTGAAAGGAATTTGCTTCATTAGAATAAACTAATAATGATTCAGTAAAAAGCAACTTTAGTAATATTAAGCAAGTTAATACTTTTTCCTGTGAAAATTATCTCAAGGTTTATCATCTATTGCTTAATGAAGTGTAGTAATATGGATTAACTATGTGGTGGTTCGACACTGATTTTAGAAAACACTTGTGTTGAATGCAAATAAACAGGACCGCTTTATGATCCTCATTGTTTAAGTCATGTTAAACATCATAAACAGTGTAAAGATGCGAACATACATGAAGCCTGATCTCCATTGGTGCGAGGTCCAATGTCGTTCTTGATTTGTCGTGCTTTGGTCCCCGTCACTTCCTCCATCTTGCGGATCTCAGAGAGGCAGAGTTTGGGGTTGTAATGGAAGAATATGCGGCCCTGCAGGATAGTCAGGTTGTGTTTGGACCAGTCCCAGAGCTGACGCAAGTTCTGATTATCCAGCGCATAAAATGAGTAGTTCCTGCAAAAGACAATCAAAAACGGGCAACAAAAAACTAAATGCTAAGCAATTTAATTATTCAAATATATATGGGTCTATCTCAGAAACTGGGTACTGTGGGGGTCCCCCACTAAATATACTCACAGTCAATAAACTATACGGTTTTGAATGGTGATGTTGGTTTTAATTTGAAATAAAATGATGAAAGAAATAATACAGATAAAACTAAATCTTTGATGTGAATATTCAGAATTTGGCAAAAATTCTGCAAATTTGAGGAAAAATGGCGGCTTGATCTGGAACATGATAAATGGTTGACTACATCGCATTCCCTTAAAAAGGTTGTAGTCCACTGAAAAGTCTACAGTTATCACTAATTGTATTTTACCGTAAGTTGTAACTTTATACACCTAAGGATTGGTGCGCTCACAGAATAATCATAACCGTGATAAAACATCATGCAAAATATTTGATCACCGTTGTAACTCCACTTTCCGCAGACCCAAAACCAATACGATCGTGTGTTTTGATCTAAACGGAAAGCCTCAGGGTCAAGGTCACTACCTCACCAAAAGTAGTAACTTAAAATCACTACGCCATATAAAATTTCAGTTATAAATCTGTGATTTAGTTTTTTAAAATGAAAGCTGAAAGTTAGGTATAGAATATGTTTCTTACAGAATATGTTACGATGGTAGCTGGTCTTGTATGAATTTCTGAGCTATAAAATGAGTTGTGGTCTATTTTTTACCGTAGCGTGTTATTTGTGTGCGGGGAAGGACACACATTAACAATTTGCATGTGTAGAATGGAATTTTCCACTCCAACAGTTAGAAGTTGATTGTGCTTCCATTTGCGGTCTTTCTGTTACGCGGGTGATCTGTTCGGACGTTATCGCTGAAAAGGTGAGTTTTGACAGTTTTGTTTTAGTTTTGGAGTATAAGGCAATAGAATGTTTCTTTTTCATTTTACTTTCATATTTCGTAGTGTTTGCGTATTTTTGGCCAATATTTTGCAACCATGGTCAATTTAGATCGAACTTTTGATAGAATCTACGGCCAGTCATTTTGCCCCGCCCCCGCTCCGTCCGGTGCGGTAGTGATGTCCCATTGCTCGCGCGCCGCAGCAGAGACCCGCGCAACCTTCAGCCGGTACAGTCGCTGTTCTTTTACCACCGCTGTTATTCTCATCTTTCCGGTGTGTTCTTGATTTTTCTATTGTGTCCTATTTCGCCATATCAAATACCCAAAGTGTATCATCTCATCTCATTATCTGTAGCCACTTTATCCTGTTCTGCAGGGTCACAGGCAAGCTGGAGCCTATCCCAGCTGACTACGGGCGAAAGGCGGGGTACACCCTGGACAAGTCACCAGGTCATCACAGGGCTGACACATAGACACAGACAACCATTCACACTCACATTCACACCTACGGTCAATTTAGAGTCACCAGTTAACCTAACCTGCATATCTTTGGACTGTGGGGGAAACTGGAGCACCCGGAGGAAACCCACGCGGACACGGGGAGAACATGCAAACTCCACACAGAAAGGCCCTCGCCGGCCACGGGTCTCGAACCCGGACCTTCTTGCTGTGAGGCGACAGCGCTAACCACTACACCACCGTGCCGCCGTAGTTATTTTATATGTAAATCAATTTTACAAAAGCATTTGAATTGTAATAAAAAATAATTTCCACAGTGGAGGCCAGATAAAGCAAGATGCTATCTTTATTCTTATTAAACATGACAAAAGAAGCATTGAGTGTTTGGTAAATACAAAAAAAACAGTAAATTTAGAAAATTTATTTTTTGACCATAATGTCCCAAATGAGAGACCAGCTTCTGAGACGGACCCATATCTGATTACTAAAATTAACATTATTAGGGTGGTATGAGAGGAAGAAAAACGGTTTGGCACTTTTTGTTATTGGAAAATCATCAGCTTTAGGGTGGTGCCTCTAGCAAACCTCTAGCAAATACTAATGCCAAAACTGTACAAATAAAATTGCTAAAATAAAGAACATCTCATAGTTAAATAAATACAGTAAATCCACAAACTTTTTTTTTTTGAAAACCAACTTTTTTGTGTCATCCTTAATTATGGCTATTTCTACGGTAACAGATTGTCAGAAGGTGGGCAAAAACCCAAAAGTCTTCCTGGTCAATATACATGGTCACTACGCCTCTCGGGTTGCTAGCCACAAAGACATATAAAGACCTGTTGTATTGATGTGATATAAGAGGAATAAAACACTTCCAAACATGCTGTTATGGGAAAATAATCAACTTCGCATCGAGTCGCATCACACCACCCTGTCAGAGATTGTTTTCCTACAACAGCATATCCCAGTCATTTTTTTTTTAAATCTCATCTCATCTCATTGTCTCTAGCCGCTTTATCCTGTTCTACAGGGTCGCAGGCAAGCTGGACTCTAAATTGACCGTAGTTTTTAAAAAAATATTTCTTATAAATGTTCTGGAATAGGGAGCTCCTAAGCGAGTGTGCTGAATCAGTGAGGCCATACCCGATTTCTGGAGCCTCTCCATGGATGAGGCGGAGTTTCCTGAGGAAAGAGAGTGAGACGAGAGCGTAAGCCCTGCGGATGGTCAGGTTGCCTGTGATCTCCTCCAGCTGACCCAGGTTGGCCTCCAGCTCTGCTGCAATGTTGTCTGAGAAACAGAGGAACCATTTCAACACTCTTAATTCCATGTTTATTCTTGGCCGTTTCAGTGCAAATTTTATTTCCTTGCACAGTCACATGAAATAAACTGTCTCTGGTTTTTTAAATACGTAGTTAGTAAAAAGAAACATGTTTAATTCTTGGTTGCAGTAGAGTCATAATTTCTCTCAGAAACAGGCCTAGTTAATCAGTGACGATCCAACACCAAGGCCATGGCGCAGACAAGCAGGCTAAACCGACTGTATGCTAGCTACCTCGAGTCGCCACTCAGGTTCCTGCATATTGAGACGGTGTCTGTTCTCTGAGCGAAACAAAAATGCAGAAAACCTCAGAAAGTTTGTTTTGGTCACCTAATTAATAAAATTAGATCATACTGAATGCACAGCCAGCACCTCTGAATTGAAACTAGGATCTGAAACTGTTAAATGTAAGAGATCTAAATATTCAAAGTACATACAATAAATGAAACTATTACTGATCAGGAGTTTAAATGTACTGTGCTTAACAGATACCTGGTCGAAACCAAATGAGGATGTAACAGTAAATGAAGCGAGTCTCACTGGACGCATCGCCCTCATCATACTGGCAGACGAGGACGCGCTGGAGTTATTTATATATTATTTTAGGCATCACCTAAAAACTTGGACAGGAATTTGCAGTTCTTTATATTAAAATGACCTACACAGCCATAAAAAAAAATTAAGTTGACCCAGTTGGTTCCACTAATTATTATTTACAGACCACCAGGGACATATTCTCATCATCATCATCATCATCATCAATCTGCAGATTTCATCTCAAAGCTGGCTGTTTCCAGAGGTAAAGCAGTAACTGCTGGAGACTTTAATATGAACATTGATAATCAACCAGACGCTCTGAGAACAGTATCTGTGTCCGCTTTAGTCTCAGTAGGGTTTAATCAGAACATAATAGGACCCACTCATTATGGTGGCCATGCTATTGATTAACTAAATAAAGAAACTATAGTCACATTACCCCAGTCTGAAGCACTCGGAACATTACCTCCTCTTATTTGAAATGTCTCTTAGTCATAATATCTGTATTTCAGCGTGCTCCTGCATCAAATGTACAATCATGCCAGTGACTATACAGAGAGCCCCGCCCCAAACCCTGACCACACCCATTCAGATAGCTCTCACATCACACTGAATTTTGCCTCATGTGAAATCTTGGAAATGACACTTACTGCCACCGCGGATCTTTATGATGAGGCTGCCGTTCAGGACGGTGCAACCGCGCAAAGCCTGAGCCGCCGTCACAGAGTCAATTGTCTGCACTCCGGTACACAGCTTAGGACAAAGACCAGCACACAGAGTACAGTTTAACCTGGAACAGAGACAAAACACCACAAACACAGGTTAACATTTACGCAAGGAGTCTCCAGTGCCAGCAGTAAGGCTGTAACCAAGTTCTCTGAAATCCTCAGGACAGAGAGGAGTGTACACTGTGCTTTGTCCAAGGGCGTTTTTTACTCAATTCACTTTATTTATTAAAAAATAAAAATAAAATGAAATAAAGACAGCTAATGAGAAAACTCTTTGTCATTACTAACAGGAACTAACTTCATTTTGTTTCAGACCTTCCATAACAATAAACATACCTGTAAATGGTTAAAAGTATCATGTCATTTTTAATACATTTAAATTTGTAATTGTTGGCAAATTACTGTGGAATAAAATGAATAAAAAAACTTGAGAACATTGTTATTATAAAAGAATCAAATTTTGGGTCATGTGAAATGTCAAAAAATGTTTACAATTCTGCTAATACCCAAACTAGATGAATACATTTTGCCCCCCCCCCCCCCCCAAAAAAAGTTTGTATTTTTGAGTAAACAAGTTAAAGCGTCAAACTTGTGTGCGTATATTATATATAAAAGGAGCCAAAAGAAAAAGGAGCCAAAAGAAAAGTAACAAATTAACAAAAAAAGGTTTATCGTGTCTACTTGTGGAAAACAACAGTGAAAGTGTGTGTGCGCGTGTGTGTGTGCACGCGCATGCGTGGTGAGGGCTTATTAGTGAACGCCTGCCAGGTGAAGGTGGCTGCAACAGAAAAACAACCAAATTACCAATTTCCGAGTCCTTGGAAGAGAGTAATCCAATCAAGCCACTAAAATCTACAGACTGAATAAAGGAAACAAAGAAAGCAAAAGGAACGACTGAAATAAAGAGCAAAAAAGGGTCAAAGAAAAGGAAAGAATAACGGAAGACAAAACCAATTAATAAAGAACTAAGAAATTATCAACCAACTGAATGAACAAGAGAGAAAAGGTCAAAAAAGTGCAAGAGACTGAAAGAATAAAACAAAAGAAAAACATAAAAGAACAAAAGAACCCATAAGAATGAAAAATAAAGCAAGACTGAATGAGCCAAAGAACAAGTGAAAGAAGAATGAAATAACAAAAGAATGAATGACAAAGAAGGAACAAATGAAAAGACAGCAATATAGTGAAAGACTAGAAGAAAGAGAATGAAAGAAAAAAGAAAGCACAAAAGAGCAAATTAATGAAAAACAGCAAAAGAGTGAATGAGGCCAAAGAACAGAAGAATGAAAAACAAATGATCAAAGAGAAGAATGTAAGTCAGAGAAAGAGTGAAAAAGAAAGAGGAATTAAGAAAAATGAGCAAGTGTGTGAAAGGATGCAAGAAAGAAAAAAGCAGCAGAAAAATAAAAGGAACACAAGCAAACAAACAAACAAACAAACAAAGGAGCCAGCTTATAATTCTTTTGAAACATCTGCAGATAGAACTACAATCAGCCTTTTGTTCTCAGGAACTGTGACGTTCTCACCGGGGAGTTTTCATGTGCTTCAGGACTGATTTCTCGCCTGTGCAAATAAAAGTGTTACTTACGTGGAGTCCATGATGGTGTATCCAGAAGGGCATTCTGGGATACATGCTCCGTTGTGGATGACGTACTGGTGACAGTCTTTACTTTTCATCTGTTTGCAGCGGTTGTGAAGTTCCAGACAGAACTGGAAGGAGACGCAGCGCCACCCTTTAAAGGTGTAGTAACCGGGAGGACATTGCTCAACGCAGGTGTCTTCATGTAGGAAGTGACGACACGCCACACACGCCTTGGCACTGCCCACCTCCGAGCACCCGCCCAGACACTGATCATGGCAGCACTGACTGGACGAGGTGCAGGTGTGATGCTTACAAGCAGCAGGACAAACTGAGGATGGAGAAAATACATTATTATTATTATCATTATCATCATCATAATAATTATTACTACTACTACTCACAACAGCTTCAATTAATTTGTGTCTTTTTTTCCATTTCAACAGTTTAATGCAAAAATTAAAAATCAAGTGTTTGTGTCTTTTCCTGGGATTTACCGCAACATTAATATTTAATGCAATATTAAGATTTCACAAGTGTGCTCTGAGAGCGCAATATCCCCCACTGGCAACTACATCTATGCTACAAGTGCTTAATACACCCTCATGAAATTGTCAGAGTACAAGTTTGGTAATCAAGGGCCATAACTCTGGTAAAATGCGACTGAACTGAGCAAAATTACAATATGCGCATTACTGACATAGAACAAAGAATCCTGTGAAGTTTCGTGAAATTCTTCCAAAAATTGTGAGAGGAGTTGATTTCAGAAGGCAAGTACCCTTCCTGGGATGGACGGACATCGTCATGATGCAATCCCCCTTCGGGCCTTTCGGCCAGCAGGGGATAATATCTCTAGCCGCTTTATCCTGTTCTACAGGGTCGCAGGCAAGCTGGAGCCTATCCCAGCTGACTACAGGCGAAAGGCGGGGTACACCCTGGACAAGTCGCCAGGTCATCACAGGGCTGACACATAGACACACACAACCATTCACACTCACATTCACACCTACGGTCAATTTAGAGTCACCAGTTAACCTAACCTGCATGTCTTTGGACTGTGGGGGAAACCGGAGCACCCGGAGGAAACCCACGCGGACAACATGCAAACTCCACACAGAAAGGCCCTCGCCGGCCACGGGTCTCGAACCCGGACCTTCTTGCTGTGAGGCGACAGCGCTAACCACTACACCACCGTGCCACCCGCAGGGGATAATAATTTACAAAAAAAAAAAAAAAGTGAGGAACATGTCATGTTTTTTTTTCCTGGAACTTATTACAAAATTTAAAAATCAATCAAACAAACAAAAATGAATTTGGTAGCTTTCTGGGATTTATTAAATATTTACAAAATTAGGAATGCAGTTTGGTTGTTTCATCAGATTTATTACAATATTTAAATAATAAAACTAAAATTTGGGAAAACAAAGCAAGCAAGCAAACAAAACGAATAAAGAAACCGTTATTCAGGTCCCTTCCTTGGAATTATTACAATATTAAAATACACTTCCAAAGAATGGGAGAACTGTGATTTAGGTGTTTTTGAAAGATTTCAAAAAATGTTGAAGGAAAATGAAGAGAGAGATGGAGAGAAAGAGAGAGCAAGAGAGTGATGGAGGGAGGGAGAGAGATATGGAGAGGGGAGAGAGAGAGAGAGAGAGAGAGAGAGATGGAGGGAGGGAGATGGAGAGAGAGAGAGAGATAGAGATGGAGGGAGGGAGAGATAGAAAGAGAGCTATGGAGAGGGGGAGATAGAGAGAGGGAAGGAGAGAGAGAGAGGGAAGGAGAGAGAGGGAGAGAGATGAAGGGAGGGAGAGAGAGAGGGAGGTAGGGAAGGAGAGAGAGATGGAGAGAGATGAAGGGAGGGAGAGAGAGATATATAGAGGGGAGAGGAGGAGAGAGAGAGAGATGGAGGGAGAGAGCGCAAGAGAGAGATGGAAGGAGGAGAGAGAGAGGGAGGGAGGGGAGGAGAGAGAGAGAGAGATGGAGAGTGTGTTCAGTGCACTAGCAGGATTTTTTTCAGCCTTTGAACTTGGAGTGTTTTTGTCTGCTGTGTGACATCAGCATTAAATGTGCCTGACTTCATTAGTGTCCTGTTAGAACTCTGCGTCATGTGACACTAGGGGGCCTCACTGGAACAAAACAACACAAACCCCCTTCGGTTTTAGCAGCCTGGAGCTCCGCCTGTCTGAAAAGAGGGACAGAGGTGAAGGAGTTCAAGACGGATGAAGTTTGTCCTGATTGGACAACTGGACAGCAGAAGACTGGAGGGAGGAGGGGTCAAAAAACGAACATGGGGAAAAGACTTAACCCTTCATAAGACTTGGTCATTTATTTTTTTTCCTTTCTTATTGAGTCTTAAATCTAAGGAAAAAAAATCCTTGAGTTGCGATTCGTTTCCTTGGATTTATTACACATTAAAAAAATGTGGCTTGTTTGTTTTCTGGGATTTATTACAATATAAAAATCAGTAAATAAAAAAAAAAGACTGAACTGTGGGTCAGTTGCTCCCTGGGATTTATTAAAATATTTTGGAAAACAACAGATAGAATTGCTGTTCAGTTATTTCTTGGGATTTATTACAATATTAAAACACAAAAAAAGGGCAGAACTGCAGCTTGGCTCCTTCAATGAAATGCTTTCAGTTAGCGATGGTAAATTACTTTGATGAAACTGGGATTTCTGCGAATTCGTTGTTTTCATTATAGATTTAAAAATCTGATTAATTTATGATGTATTTTCAAATCATGTTGTGGAACATCCAAGATCAATTAGTTCCTGTTCTCACACGCTATAGCAGCTATAAACAGTTGTTCCTTCACCAGCCTTTTATTTTTTCCTCTTTCTTGACATAAGATTAAAAAAAAAAAAAGCTTGCCATGTTCTAGAGAAACCGCAAAGTGTAAACTCCTCCATCCTGAAGACGTTAGAAAACTTAGTTACAGCTTTACCTCTGACTGTTAGAAAGCCTCGACACTGGAGACTCCTTCCATGAACATTAAATAAACATTTCTCCTGACAGAAAACTTCACCATGCCAATGATGTGTGTGTGTGTGTGTGTGTGTTTATGGGGAGCGTGTAAATGAGCTGTTACCAGAGAAACGAGAACGTACAAGAACACATCTGTGATTTGCAGCTGCACTACTGTCAGAGCTGCTGGTACAGAAAATCAATCCACAGCTTCTGACCAATCAGAATTCAGCAGTGACTTTTGACAAGAAAATAATTTGATATTATATATTAACTATTAATTATATTTTGATAAATATCATATTTCAGTCTCTAACTGAGCATCAAAAAATTGCCCAGGTGTTTAATATTATTAGTGAATTATTAGTGAATTCACTATTAGTGAATAGTATGTTTCAAATGTAATATACATGATATTTAATTATGACATTACATGTTAATATTTAAAGGTAGACTGCCTTTCAGATTTTTCAAGCGTAGGTCATAAAAATAATTTTCCCCAACACCCAATTATTTTTCTTTAGTGGACCAAAAACTACTGAATTTGAATCACAGGCTTCCAATTTTATTAGGTTTTTTTAATAGAACGATTAATGAATTTAGGGCCATGTGGCCCTAAATTCTCCACTATTTTTTCCTGCTTCACCATGACGCAATTCAAGATACTATGTCATACTATCACGTGGTGGGCTTTCCCTGTTTGCCCAAGGCATTGTGGGATACAAATATGAAACAGGAGAGAAAAATGAAGGACGTGAGCGTGCGAATAAAACATGAAAGACCGACTACAGTAACGTAAAGCGAGAAGAAAAGACATTATGTTGCAAAGGAAAGAAAACACAGAACCAAACTAATAAATAAATAAATAAATAAATAAATAAATATCGGCCGTATAGCTTTAAGCAATATTGCACAAGCAAGATTGCAGGTAAACTGAATATCAGCATGGCTGTTATGCATGGATATTATTATGGCGTATTCACACCTACATTGTTTGATCTGGACCAAACGACCAAACGAACCAAATTTCCCTTGGTCCGGACCTTTTGGGTTGGTCTGAATACAAACCACCGAACTCTGGTCCGGACCAAACAAGCGGACCGAGACCGAGCTGCAAGGTTGGACTCGGTCCGGACCAAAGGAACCCTGGTGCGGACCTTTTGGAGGTGTGAAAGCAGACCGGACCTAATCCGACAGTTTTGCTTTTTTGTAC